>NW_011645645.1:0-105704 GCF_000225545.1 Orbilia oligospora ATCC 24927 | reverse complement strand
GCCGACGGCTGCAAGGTAGATCTTCAATGGCAGGGTTGCAGAGTAAGACGTATGGGCCCACAGTCGGTGGTAACCAGCGGTAATACCGATGCCGGTATTGAAATAATAGATGATGGCCCAGATAGCTGTCTTTGTCTGCAACGGGGTAAACCAGGCCCAGCAGCACCCGATCAACGGGATTATGACGATAAAGTATACGTTGAGCCAGTCAGTATGCTTCCACCAGTTTGTCCATGTCATCGGCTAGGGGATATATTTATTAGTTCCGGTTGCGTCTTATTGAATCCAGCTTAGAGACGGCGAAAAGTTATAGGAACGTACAAGCTCTGTAATATGGGGTTTCTCGGAGGTCGCCTTCCGGCTAGCCTTTGAGTGAGAGGAAGACGCCGAAGTGGTCTCCATTGTTCTTGATTTGAAGTTGAAGACCCCAAAGGTTAGACGGAAGGGTACAGTCGATTGCTGGAGGAAAAAGGCCGGAACTTTGTAAGAGATGGTGGAACAAAAAAGAATAAAATAAGATAAACCAGAAAATACAAAGTTCAGAGCCAAGGACCATTTTATATGCACGGCAGTGAAGAACAGAGTTTAAAATTTTAAAATTTGGTATGTGCGCGCAGTGTCAGAGGTTCAGGAGCTGGCAAGCTGGCTGCGGCTAGCTGTCCGCACAGCTACAACAGCGCTTCGAAGGGGGTGCTTTGTGTGGGAGTGTTGAGTTGAGGTTGGGGAGTGGCGGTTGCCTGTTCCGGACACCAAGCGGACGCTGATTGGCTGGCCAGGTTCCCAACTACCACGTCAGATTTGAAGCCATAACCAACAGCAGCCCAGCGCCTACGCACAGAAATAATAACACTCATGTTTATCACTGAATCCGCACAATCTTCCCTGTATGCTTACCTACTTCAGCGCCCATCTTATTCTGTCCTGTATTACGTGACCGATAGGTCGATATAGACCATATCACCATATCATATACTGACACAACGATAGGGACCATATCAAGATGTCACTCGTACTTATATAAAGAAACATCGTATTTAGTTCAGTCGTTTTCACCCTGAATAAATGACGGTCTTTTCTTACATCCCCATCGGTCAGCTCAAATACAATATTGATTAGCTCTCTACTCTTATTGTTGTTAAAATCTCTATCCAAACAGCTTTCTCCACTCTCACATACATACTTCTCTACTAGCTGGAGTAACAAAAAGTCCCAACATTTTTCGGCGGATCAGGTTAAAATCAATTAGTAACAAGGCGCTCACTTTTTCCATGGGAATTAATTATTAATCACTCCTCTCCTTCGAACCAGAGCCCAGGCGCGCAATTACTACTTCATCTTCTTCTTCTCACAGAGGTGCTTAAGGACGCACGTTACTGCGGTACATATATTTATAGATACTAGTAGACTCGAATCAAATTGGATCGAATCTGCCAGACAATGAGAATGGCAAGATGTCTTTATATTAACCAAATGCTGGAGCCAGTTGTTAAGCCATGGCGAGCGGTTTGTGCTGGAGGAGGATAATGACAGTGGTCATGGGACTGGTAAATAGAGTACCGCACGCAGGTGGAAGCAACAGCACCAGTCAGTTAGTTATTTTAACTGTTCACAGTCTCCGGACCTGTCGCGGATTAAAAATGCCAGGCAAATCCCAAAGTCTTACACCCGCCGGCATCCCCATTGGGATGAGGATAGTACAAAGGCACTAATTCTCGAAGGCAGGGCCTCAATCACTCAGGCGGCTGTTAACAAACGGGTAGATAGCATGCCAGAAAGGCTACAGGCAGTTATTCAGTCTGGTGGGAAGATTACAGCGTTTTGATATATCTAGTGTTGCCAAAGGGATTCGATTTTTGCTCTCTTTTTTCTGTCCCCGGGATGCTAGCCTAGCCTCCTAACTCCTCCTGGATAATGGTAAAAGTTGGTCAAAGATACAGAAAGAACATCAGGGCATGGACGAATGCCACTATTCTTATAGACACAGAACCTGTCCCTACGCAGTCCAGGTAAGAGTCATCTTAAAACAGGCAACCACAGAAAGTAGTGATAACGTTAGAGTAGGCATCAACTCCGATGCCAGAGAAACAAATGCAACGCATTCTAATGACGGCAGGCTGCATATTTGCGGGCCGAGATGTAGTACCAGAACCCGAGGAGACTCTGAAGTTGTGGAGCCTGCCTTTGTGCCTTCCGTGGATATTGATGAGCAGACATTACCACGGCCCCACTATTGTTGGAACCCGGTCAGACTAAAGACTTGGCAACCGAGCTTTGCCTTGGCCCCACATTCGTTTAAAACTTCCCCTTAAATCTGCAACAATGCAAGAGGAATCTTCCATAGCGTTTGCTCCTCTGCATCTTCACGTCCAATCAAATGAGGACAGGATAATATAACACGGCTAGACGTCCTAAATTTTGACAGATAACGTACGTTGCACGTCACAATCGCAGATGCATGTAGATGGAAGTGGCGCTAGCGCTATCTTCCGGTCAGGACCGTCACTGATTCGCAAGCGACCGAAACCATCCTATTGTATAGAAAAGTAGTTATGCGGATCATGTCATAATGATGAATTTGGTCCAAAAATTCGCGATCAAGATTTTCTTCACGTACGAATCTTCTATTCTCTAGAACAGGCCTATCCTGGGAAGCTTTTATAGTGATTGCACCCAAGAAGCTTCCCCAGCCACTGTCTATAAGAGTGTGGCACCACGACATCATGTTTCCGGGAATCAGATCAATAGTATCTAAACTCTTTCCAATTAGATTTAAGGCATCAATCGCACCATCTAGTCACTCAGATGAAACATCACTTACAAGTTTCTTTCTCTCTGCGCCATCGTCACCTCCAATTGAAGGTCTACCCCAAATTTCCACAAATATATCCACACCTCGACAGTCTAGATCTTTATACGAATCGTCAGGATCGTTATCACCAGACAGTATGAGCGCCGCCTTACATCAAAACCCTCAACAAACATCTGAGGCCGAGCAACTCAATGTGCTCGAGCCTCAGGCTCTTTCTTCCAAGGCTCCTTCCGACTTTGGTGGCAAAGAAAATGTCGAAAACCGAGACCCTGAACCGCAAAAGGGTTCTAAAGAAGAAACAGCGGAGGAGCTACCAAAAGAACTTACCGATGAAGAGAAGCAACAGCTTGCCGACGAAGAAGAGCGCGTGAAAGCCATGAGGCGCATGGCACAAATCGTTGACAAGGGACTTGATAAAGTCAAGCCTCTCCTGGACATGATCGACCAAACTATCGACGAAGCTGAGAAGGAAAAAGAGAACGGCGAGCTGGACGAAGACGCTTTTGTCAGCAAGATGAAGCCGCTCATTGAGAATGCCCATGCAGTTATGCAATCTACCTTGGATCAAATCAAGGCCCTTGACCCTGATCACAAGTTCGAGCGTCTTGCTAAACGTCATGTTGAAGATGCTGAAGGCTCTGCCGACGAGCAGATGGTCATCGAGGGATGCAACGAGCTGAGCACTCGTGTTCAAGCTACGATTGAAAAGGGTCGCAAGGCAATCGAGGGGATGCCAAAAGCCAAGATCGAGCTCGGTCCTCTCTTCAGTATGCTCTCAGAGCCACTCCTCCAAATTCTTGGAGCTGTCGGTTTGCTTGTTGCTGGCGTCCTGAACTTGCTTGCAAATATATTGAGCGCGCTTGGCCTTGGAGGTGCTCTCATCCAAGTCATCCAAGGTTTACGTATCGACAAGCTCCTCAACGCTATGGGATATTCTATTACTGCGAAGAAGAAATAAATAATGGTTTAATGTTTAATGTTCCTAGGAAACGTTGTTTGTTTATTTTTCAAAATTGAGGATTCCGAGTTATGACCTTTATTATTCTCTGAGAACTTCCCCTGTCAATACGGCACCTATGAGTATTTTTGAGCTTCCGCTCGGTTGCAATTGCACGGCTTGTAAATTAATCCAATTATTCGAGTGTCGATTATCCAATTCTGCCGGAGATATTCTGGAATCTGAAGCCAATATATTACGAACTCAGCCAGATTTAAATTGAAAGTGGGAATTAACCAATGAGGTAGTATGTCCGTGGTAACGTAACGTAAAACAATATTGTTATATTTACATGTATACAATGCCTACAAGTGTTCACTTCAACAATTTATCACTCCCTCTCTCGATAGTGGCCATCGCGATAAAATAACCTTTTTGCCTTTTTGATTTTGGCTATACTTAAGTTCCCATCTACCGTCCTCAATCTCATTACCCGCGTAAAACAAAGCCTTATCCTGTAGATGTAGTCCTCCTTTATAGCTCCATGGGCCTACTGTCTTCCCCTCTCCCTTTGACTCTGAGCGTGTCCCATACTTTCCTCATTTTGTACGAATATTCAATTTAGTGCCAGGGTCGGTCCCAATATGAGAAACCAACCCTGCAACCTCTGTTCCGATGTAGTCATGAAATAAACCTTTGAACGGAAAGGCATCGGTTGCTTCCCTGGTATCGATGAGAAGCTGGGCCCAAGGGTCAATAGTCTGAGCCACTCTATTGAACGATTAATCAGCCACCAACCTTCTTTTCAACTAGCACAATTTTTGCACCGTAGAGCAGATTACTTTTATCTGCTGTAACACAAACTACATTGAACCATTTAGGCCCTTTATTCGCTTCTTCATCAGCCTTCTCTTTGAATCGGCCGATCACCGTTGGAATTGTGGATATAATGAGGAGTCCCCGAATATTTGGCTAGCGCCACTACCAAAATCTCTCACAAGCTCAATCCTGGAGGCGCCTCATGATAGCACTTCAACAGGTAAACCATGGCATCTAGATACGCAAATTGCAGAAGAGGGCCTTAACAAACATCCCGATTCGAGCCCTTACCAACCACAGGCTATGAGTCAAATCGGCATTAGTTCTGAGCACTCCGTTGCCTCCATTTCCCCGTCTACACTTACAGTTGAGGGTTTATTTGGGGGGGAAACAGATGAGCTATACCTCCCACGACAGGCCGAAAAACTGGTAGCAACCAAAACCCCATGGAGCCAGAGCCGCCCTATCAGTTTGATGGGCGATTCTATAAGCCAGTTCCCCACAAACTTGATGGAAAGCAGTCCGTCGCTGCTACTGCCGTCGGTAGAACCCTCCGAAGTTCAGGATAGCCTAGCAGGTCATGAAAAGCAAGGACAGCAGAATCTCGAGGACTTTCGTAGAGCTTTGCCACCTTGCCCTCGTCGAAGCCTATCTCAACATAGGGCGCAGAAAAACAGTTCTCGGGTTACAAAAAAATCCAACGAACTGGTGAAATCTCAGAACCGAATCTGGATCCGTCGAGTCTAAACAACTGCGGCTTTTAAGGTCTCAAAGATTCAAAATCATAAACTCGAAAATGGCGAGCTCTTCCTTCTCGTTGACTGGAAGCCCTTCTGGGTCTGGGAAGGAGTATATCAGAATCAAGCAAGGGGATAGCTTACCTCTCGCTGGAACCGCGAGGAGCCGACTTTGGGAAGTTGGAGAAATATTGAGCGAGAGAAAGAGTGCTCATGATGGAGTGGGTTCAAGGGAAGTACGATGGGCAGAAACCCTGGTTAGTAGTCGGATGCTTGTGGATGATTTAATTTTTCGATATATGGAAGATTTAAAGAAGCAGGCATTGCAATGCAGAAAAGCCGTTTCTCTTCCCAAATCTTGCCAAGATGCTGACTAAGTAGAGTTACGTCGTTTCGGGTGTTCCTTGCTTATTACTTGGGCTTGTTAATATGACATCTGATCATTTGTTTGTACGGTTCTGGTGTTTGGCTATATAAGAAAAATAAATGACATGTTCCTTTCTCTATAATTTGTGACAGCACCCCGCCCTATTCGCACACGTAGCAATTTATTTAGCCAAGACGGATCCGCCGCATGGTTAAAATAGTACCAAAGTAAGGATATACCGACCTTCAGAACACCCTCAGCGGCAAAGCAAAATTCCAGCACTGTGATAAGTTACATTGGTGGAAACATATCGGCGGTTGGGTCCTTGGGTACGAGCGAATGAGCCTTTGTCTACAGAAATTATCCCCACCAAACCGCATCAACGCTTTAGTATATGCGTTACACAATATGCAAGCTCCAACATCTCTCTGTTCTGCTGAAACGAATGGATCTGGAGATGTGTCTTACGCAAACATGAGAAGACAGATTGTCGTTCTAGGCTCCCTTAACGTGGATATGATCTTCACAACGGACCGGGTTCCTGGTATTGGGGAGTCGACGAATGCTCTGAGTTTTGCGAGACTCCATGGAGGCAAAGGGGCAAACACGGCCGTTGCTGCTTACCGCCTAAGCCATAACAGACCAGATCATAGTATTAAGAGAATTTATTTCCCGAGTATAGATCCTAGCCTCGCCTGCCGAACGGTGGATACCGCCGATTTCGACATCCGAGTCGCCCTTCATGGTGCCGTAGGGGGGGACGGATATGGAGCGCGTCTTAAAGAACAGTTATCAGAGATCGGTATCGACGTGACTGGGGTGGATATACTTCCAGCAGATGCCAGTGGTATTTGCTGCGTGCTAGTTGATTCGAAAACCGGTGAAAGCAGTAATATTGCGTACCAAGGCGCAAATATGAACTGGCAACCGAGTGAGGCTTTGATGAGTAGCTTGTGCGGCAGCGACAAACCTGACCTTCTCATCCTTCATTTCGATACTTCACTAGAATCTGTAAGAAAGATATTGGAGACTACATCAAAATATGGCATCGATACACTCTTGAACCCATCTCCAGCGGATTATTTGGATACTCGAATATACCACAATCTCACGCATCTCATACTAAACGAGTCAGAGGCAATGAAGCTATCTAAAACGGATATCGGTCAGTTTGCTATAGAAGCGGCGTGGCAGACGGCAGGGCGTTACTTCATTAAACTGGGTGTAGAACACGTGGTTATCACGCTGGGGGCCAAAGGAGCCTATTATGTTACGGCGAGTAAATCGGGACTTGTGAGTCCCACAGAAGTGATAAATGTCGTAGATACGACAGGAGCCGGGTAGGTAATGGCTGCCCTTATAAGTGTATAGTGCTGATATCTCCCAACTCATGTTGACGCAGGGATACATTCGCCGGGATGTACGCAGTAGAATACGTCAAAACGAAGAGACTTGGAATTTGGGATGTGGCTACGGCAGTAGGAAAGGCTTGTAAGGCAGCGGCCGTCACTGTTGAAAGGCTCGGAGCACAAGACTCAATTCCGTGGTCAAATTTTTACGATGGACAATAGCGGATGGCAGAGGCAGTGAGGGTGTCGAATACGTGCGAAATTTACGTGACCAACTCTCAGCGGTCTAAAATCTCCCATGACAGTATATAAATTAAACCTATAAATAATATTCATAAGGAGGAAGAAAGCGCGATGTTTCTTTCAACTAGTACCATTCGATCTAAGCTAGCATCTCAGAGCCGTCACAATCATCTAGGGTACGAAAACATAGTATTCTATTATCTTTCCGTCATCCATCATCTTTCTGCCCAAAATAGATATGGCTCTCTCTGCCCGTGTCGTTGCGACAATCGTCAACCCAGCTTCCTTAAAAAGTTCTACTACAGCCTCTTCGGTAAGGGTATCAACATCAGCACTAATCACAGTCGACAGGTATCCTTTATCTCGTAGTCTTCGTGCAAACTCTTTTGTTGCTCGGCCCGGATCGGGAAACTGTTGTTTGGATCAAGAGATTCGGATGTGACAAGATCTCTAACTTCTGCTTGAATAAGGATCCCAAATCTTCCTAAATATTGTTCGTTTTATCCGTCAACTGCAGCGGCATCAGCGTCGATCGCTCTAATCGAGTTTATCTTTACGTTTCTAGCTAAACGTGCCTAGAAACACCATCGCATTAAGTCAAATATCTAGCTTTAGAACAAAACGACAGTAAAATAAGGGAAGATATACTCTAGTCGCATTGCCTTGCCACCCGGGGGCATAGTCAAGAACAGTGTTTTCTTCACTGCTAGAAAGCGGAAACCCCTCTACGATTTCTTCGCCCAAGTTAGAATTCCAGAAGTGTTCGCTACCGGTGCAACAATGCTTTTGGCCATCTTTCTCATTCATAGAGATAGTAGGGCTGTATACGCGCGGTATGTCAGATAGACGAACTAGAAAGTATAACTAAAGCACTCACTATTATTATCGTTTCGACAAAAGTTTTGATCTTGATTAAGGATTGGGGGGGTTGGAGTTTCGGTGCCTCTCTCATAGCATTGAGTGGAATACTTTGCATCGCAACGCCTCGACTTTCATGGTTTTAAGAATCACAGCCTTTGGAGAGCATAGCCGTATTATATAGAAGTCCTTGCAGCTAGATACTCAATCTTATTAACGGTACATTATTGTCCCATATCGTTTCCATTCTAGCGTTGCGTTTCGCTGGGGCAACTGTGTCCAATTTTCCATATATGGCGCCAAAGCTGCATCTTGCGGCGGAGATCACATCCTCGTGGAACCACAAGATCCTAGAATTAAATTCTTTCCCCATATTGTGTGATTCAAGGCCAGAGCCGCATACTTCGCGTTGAGAGCAAGACCCTTTTGGGTAAACCATGTGTTATCTCCGCGCCATAGTGCATAACTGTCAAGATATAGTTTAAGTATGGCCTTGGCCCTCGATAGCATGATGCAAATAACTAATACCCTGCTTTTTGACCCTGGAACCGTAAATTGGACGTAGATATGCGAGCTTGCGTATCAAGCGCTTGAAGCAGAAAAAATCAAATCCGGCTAGCCCGAATTCACGAAGCCGATAGTAATAATGCACGCGGTGGCTTACGTGAGTATCACCGCCCTCAAAGCAGCCGGCTTCCGTTTATTCTTTAAATCCGCCAAGTCAATACCGCAGTCTGTCAGTCACTTCAGCAGGCTTGGTAGCCAAATCTGTTGGCCTCTAAATATATGGGAATCGGAAAGGGATTAGGATATTGCGAGAACGATATATTACTAAAAAGGGGTTGTAGCTCTGGGGCTCCCGACTGCTAAGAGATACATGATTGGCCCCCCCTAAGAGTGGACTTGATAGCTCTAGAAGTTTAGTGAGAAGGGTAGACTCCGGTAATCTCATATATCAACCCCTTGAACAGGACCGTACAAGCCGAAAAGCTCTCAAGATCACCATCGCTATGATGAAGCTCCATTTCCATAGATGGATCCGAAATGTCATCCGTCTTTCTGAAACGGAGCCAGAAGGCGTGATATGCATCGTTGACTATCTGGTTTAATTCACTTCGTTGACCGAAGTAAAGTCTTGCCACAGCTTTGTCTTGACTGTTATTGCAGTCGCACATGAGAAATGGAGCAGCAGCGGCTAGCATGCTAATATATATTTTCGCCGTTTCGGCCAATCCTTCGAGATCTCGACACATCTCGTCTCCAGGCTCCATTTTATTCAGCTTTCCTACTCCTTCCTTGATATTGATAACGACCGCATCGAAATCGCTCTTTCTTTTGTGTAACAAGCTGATCTGCTTAACGAGGCCGTCTTGAATAGAGTGAAGCCAACATTTGGTGCCGTTAGCCGGACTGTTCGTGTTCGAGGAGTTCTCGGCATCCATGAGCGAGGCTAATAACGTGTTAACGTTTACTTGGGCTATCGATTGTGATGTAGCGACGCAAGTCACGTTGAATGGAATAGAGCTTGTTCTAGGTTAGTAAAACTGAGACGAAAGGTCGCGGTTGCTTGCCTTATATACCTGATATTTAAGCGTCAGGCGGAGGAACACAACCAAATCTTCTTCGGATTTAGGAGCCCTTCGTTCTATAACAGATTCCAATCTTAGTACTATGACGTCGTATATCGTGAGATATACTTAAATAATACTAAAGACTGACGTCACCAAGAAACAGGTGCACATGTACAGTTATAGCCAATAACATCTGGCTGTTTCAACCAGCGTTGCTTAATTTAGAGTTAAAATTTTTAATTTACGACTTTCCGGATTGAGATGAAACGATTACTGGGAATTTGACGTAATCGAACATGAACGTTGGCTTTACCGCGTATGATACTTGCTATATAAAAGCCTCAACCTTTCCATCAAACATGTTGCGTTCTCCTCGGAACAATAATACTTACAACGAACATTAATCTATATTCCAGACGCAGAAAATACTTCAATCATGCAGTCCAAGACTTCGTATATCGTTGCTTGGCTCCCTGTCTATATCTTTCTTACCATGGCACCGTTTGCCCAAGCGAAATTCGAGAACATAACCAGTCTTCGAAAACTACCTAGCACGTTAGCTCGAACCCATCTAGATGGATGGTGCCTAGCTGATCGTCAATTTAAGGGAAGTTCCCCTTCTGCGGATAACACGGCCCTCAGCTTCAAACCCTGCGATCTCGGAAAAGTTCTGGATAATTCCGGTCTTTATCCAAGCCTTCAATGGGACCTCTGGGGCCGAATACTCCAAGAAGATGGGGCATGGGAGGGCTCTATTCGAAATCGCAAAACTAAACAATGTTTGACGTACAACTTTGGAGACAAAGGGGTAGTCATCGGGGTCCCAATTCCACTACAAAGGTCAAAAGTGGTTGGGAATCTATCGACAACAGCCTGCTCTGGCATCAGTGCAAGACCGATACTTTCCCAGAGGTTCCGAGTGAGTAGTTGGAAGAAGAAAGCCCTTATATATACTGCAGATGCAGCCGAGGCTTGCGAAAATAGGACAGCATCTCTTGAAACCTCCTTTGGCCGATTATGGTTAGGTTGTTCCCGCGATGTCTACAGTTCCGCGGTGTGGGATATTAAAAAGTTTCTTCTTATGGTTAATTCGAATGCACTATTCGGGAACTATTAAAATTAAGGCCGATATCTAGAAAGTTCCTATCAGTGCTGCCGAGTATGATGATACCGTTGAACCAAGTTTTAGCGAATAAGTCAAGGTTACCAAAAGACACTTATCACCGCAGTTCTTGCATCTATATTTTGTACGGAGGACACCCAACAAACCAAATTGTGTAATTTATATTGGAAATTATTTTAGTCTTCCCGAAGAAAAGTGTATGCGTCAGAATCAGTATACATATTCCGCTAGCTTGCGGAGATTGTGGTTATAGTACTTTAACACCAATAACTCCCCTTGCTCGAGAAGGAGTGCTGAGACCCGCTAGTATTGTTCTTATGATTTGCTAGTATTGTAATGAGGGTATCGGTTGTAGAGGTATCAAATTGCATCGATTGAATTACAAACTGACTCCAAACATCAACTTCTAGATACACAAGTAGCTGTATTTCAGACTTTCTCCCCTTTCGGATGTCTTCGAATCAACTAAGAACTGGTTACGGGTAGTTACGACTGCGGACTCATCGGACATAATATCTGCAGCCTACTTTGCATTGACCATGCACTTCCAATCGATTACATCCATTTGTGCTGATATAGATGTAGAATTTAGCTAAACTGTACGGTATATTTGCAATTTGGGGCTTAAGGGGCTCGCCTGACTTTCAATGTCCGCAATCAATGCCTACAGTAGTGGGACTTGACTCAGGAATAATAGAGGTTTTTGGATATTTATTAGCTGTCTTAGTGATGGTTGTTTCATTATTAGTGACGGATTCCGTGGCGACGCCCTCGTCGGGCCGAGTTGTGGTTCTGATGGTCGCTTCGGCGTCTGCTAGATCGTTCGTAACAGTTTGGACAACAGTTACGGTATGCCTCGGTAATGTGATCACATACGGGATGGAATAAGTCAACGTAGTGAAATTTATAACCGTACTGGTGATCCTATATTTGGGGCACCGATTGGTGACACAAAGTGGGAGGCCGATGCCAGCATCGGATAGTGAAGGGCAACTAAACATCGAAATCAAGAAAAATGAGATATTGGCGAGCTTCATTTTAGAACAGCGTTAGGTAGATATTGTGGGAAGCTGGTATGTGAATGCATCTATTGCGTTAGAGACCTTGATAGGAGGGGCAAACCGTGCTGATATATATATCCCTGAGGTACCAACAGCTTGTTGATCACTTCAGAGTTCTGGGGTATGCTACCCGGTTCCACGGTATGCACCCTTTCAAAATTACCACACTTCGCAACACGGCGTCACAGTTAATCACATACTTTTTACGAGATGAAGCGTACTTAATCACAATTATGCCTACTTCTATCGGGGTGCAAATTTTAATTACAAGTATTTATTTAGCGCCCAACTAACAACATGACTTTGGGTGAGGGGTTTCTGACCTCAGGAGTTTCTTGAGCCGCGGAGGCCCTGGCTCCGGCGAGATTAGTAACACCAACCCCGGCATCGAGACTGAGCTCAGCCGTACATATACGTAATTGCCATATATGGATGAATATGATCCCGAGCTCCGGGGAGGATCCTACACGTAATCTATAATCATCAAGGCAGATTAACTCGATCCTTAGGACGGAAGCCACATGCTTACAGGTATAAAGAGGCCGTTCCCCTCAATATCTTCCTCAACATTTCGATAATGATTCGTCTCTACCTTGACTGCCTAAATCCTACGAAATCTTTTACCTTTTAGGTCTTTACTAGCTTAACTTTCTTGGGCGACTAATCCGTACCTAGACATGGAACCATTACTATGTCCTAATGCAGCGCAGGAAGCTGGAATGGAACCGAATCCCCTTCCATCCACTACGAACCCTAAGTCTGAAAAGAGGGTCCTAGCTGCCTGCGATGGCCCATCGAACGACCCGGATTCCTCTACTATTCTTGATGAGGGACTGGATAACGCAAATTCGAACAGTTTGATCCCTACAAGTTGTGATGACCCTTCTCTGTATCCCGCTCCGCCTATAGGCGGTGGTGGTCACACCTCCACGAGGAGCGAAAAGAGCTACTACGTTACTCTGGCTGGGAATGCGACTCCAAATTCCTCCAACCCCGTTTATAGCGATTCAGCCTTCTCAAATGAGGAGCACGCCGCTCTACCCCCCCCTTCGGACCGCAAATGCACACCCGAGTGCGATAAAGATTAGCAATTTCAGATGGCCCGCCCTGGCGTAAATGAAGGCGAATTTAAAGATGAAAATCGAAAATCCGCAGGTCATCTCGATGAAGATAGGTATCAAGCAAAAAATCGCGGTTCAAACGGGGTATCCTCTGTCGAGCTAGTCCTGGGCACGAAGAATACTCTAGCGGCACATATTTCTCCAGAGGGAAGGCACCCCAAATCTGAGCGAGACAAAGAGCCGTCAAATACGGAGGATGAGGAGCAGCCCCAATGCAGAATCAAGATAGGGGGATCCTCGAACGGGCCGATCTCACTAGCGCATATCCTCAATAGTAAAATAGGAGAAGATCGGGTAAATGCGAAGATACCATCGGGCCAAACTAAGTTGAACGGGATTGGATGCTCCCTTACCTACGACAAGATAAGCGGCATCAGTAGCTCTTGTGTGCCTTATTTGGGTTGGGGAAAACTCGACAATGTAGAAACAGAATACGAAGTCGAAAGTATAGGGGGCTCCAGAGTGCGGCGAGGGCAGAGAGAATATCTAGTAAACTGGGTGGGATATGGGGATTATACATGGGAGCCTATTGGCAACCTAACAAATTCGCAACTGGCTATCGATGATTATGAGCACCGGCATCTCTCAAGAAAACGTAGACGGGATGGACCAAGAAGCCAGCCCAGGAAAAGAAGACCGCTTCGGCCCGAGGCGGAACGAGGCGCAAGGTACGAATACTGTCAGTCAAATCTTAAAGCTATGATGACCGGGGGTAAAGGCGATAAAGCATAATGCAAGTTCCTTTATTTTCAAGCTAGATTTAATCTATATATTTCAATTATAACTACTCCCTATGCCACTTGAACGTGAATAATAACATTCCCTTCTAGCCAAATCTTATGTTACTAAAACGTTAGATCTATTATAAATAGTCGCAGGTTTGTGATGGTGATATAAGAAAACGGCTAGAATTTCTGCTGTGCTTCGCTCAATCTTGACTATTTGTTTGGAACGCCTGTTGCGGAATATAGATTGACAGGAATATAACGAAAGATCGAAGTGTGACACCACAGATAGTATGCCATTGGGCAACCATGTGAAGGCCTAGGGTCGTTCGCAAGAATGTGGGGAAGGTATACCGGTAAGAGATATCGATAGAGCTATTGTAGGGAAGGAACTATCTGCTAACGGACAAAAGTTGTTGGTATATGGCACCCCCAAGATGGCTAAGGATACTCGCCAATTGTGGGACCGGCGCTGGGGAGGGTTTCTAAGGGTCAAAACGGGAAGATATGTTCCGTGTATCTATACCCCAGTGGACCTGCGAGATATACCAGCGACCGACTAGACATCTTCATCTTGAATACCGAGTAACTGGCTGCCAATTGAAATTTTAGGTGGCGGTAGCTCTCCGATCGCGGTTCCATCTGTCAGTTTTAATAGTGCCGATAGGTGATTGAATGTGGTGGGTGGCTTATTCGATGCCTTTCTCTGGCATCTTCATTCAAGAACATTTCCCTGCAGTCGTCAATCTTGCAGTGGATGGTATAGAAATGGTTCCTTCCCTCCCTCGCTCAAAAGATTAAGATCGGCGCTGATGCGGAGCTTGCTAAGGTGCACCGTCACGGTGTGGGCATCCAACTCTTTTCGAGCCGCCTCCAAACTATGCTCTACCGTTTCAAAATTGCATTTGGTCGGATCCCATCGACATTTAGCGGTTTTCTTCGGTGGGGGATGACAAATGAACTCTAGAGTGCATTTCTTCGGGGCTTGGTTTGCTTCGGGGCTTGTTCCCTGAGACTGTTCGCTCACTAAATCACGAGCAAAACGATCGAGCGAGGGTGGTTCTGCTTGTCGAGACATTTCGCTTCGTCAAACGGATAGAGGTGTAAGTAAGCTCACAAGGGCTCCTGTTATTGTCAGGGGTAACCCAAGGGATTTATATAGTTTGCTTACTCCTTAGTATGGACGGGTTCCTGCTCCATGACCGGCATGGAATTGATAGGACGGTTTTGTTATAACCTTGAAATTCCTACGGTTGAACTGCTTATCCCGAATATAGAATCTAAGGTACGCGGTATAACTGTTCCATATTACAATACCGTAGCATATTATCAAAAACGTAAAAGACGGAAAACTTGGAAATGGCAATGTCCAACCAATGTCTGCAGAGTTATGTACATTGTAGCAAGAGAACTTCTTGAAAATTTGGGCACTCATCTCCAGAGAAAAAGGTAACGGTATAATCGGCGGAGTATCCTCGAACATCCTCACAACTTTCATCGCCGTCACCGTCGGGGTCGTTATGGCCATCTGCACTGACGTCGCCCTTACAATATGTATCGTCGATATATTGACCTAAGTAGACGCAGATGACGCAGATTTCGAGCTGTTTCCCCCACTTTTTGAGCGTTAGAGTGACGGCTTCTTTATCAATTGGCACCCGTTGATATAGACTCGTGGGGATCCCGTGTGGTTCAAAAGAGTCGGTTGGGGTGAAGTCGGTATTGCTCAGTTCCAAAACTCTGAGACTGCTCGGAAGCGAAATCCTTTCCAATCCGAACTCTTCAATCTCTATAGGTCCACAGTCAGGCCAGTGACATACCTCAAGATGTGGGAAACCGGCGAAGATGTTGTTGAGAGTTCCGAGCCCTTTCTCGAGCCTTTCGACGGATATATACAATCGCGTGACGTTCCAAGCCCCGATATTTGAAATGGCTGCAAAGTCACATGGCTCCAGTGTCAGGTAAATAGTAGTTACTGGGTGCTCTGCTAAATCGGTAAGCTGGCTGTGCTCGAAGCCCTGGCGCGGCGTTAATGAAACGGTCGTTTTGCACTCGGACAAATAAATTTCATCGCCGTCCCAGCCATTTGGCGGACGATAAGACACCGGGTTCGAAGTGACTGGAGTTTGCGTCAGAGCTGATTTTCTGAGGTCGTCAAATAAAGGCCTTATATAGGATGCTCGTGCATCAAAGGTGGAGTTTTTAAGGGCGTGAATCCTGTCGTGTAAATCATTGATATGGTTTTTTTCGCGGGTAAGTGTCTGTACGTTATTTGGGACTCCGGAAGTAGCATCAATGAGGGATATAGGTCGGGCCTGGGCCTCCTGGTCACACAGAACCCCCTTCATTGCTAAAAATTGACGATTGATGAGTAAAGGGGCTGAGACCGCGCATGCAAGCAATATGATGCGGATTTTTCATGAGCACTATCAGGTAGCCTTTGCTGATTATCACAAGGCCCATGCTTACGCTCAGCCTAGGGCAGTCAGGTTTCTGCGGATGATATTTGGGCGTTCAGCTCGGTCCCCTTTCCCGTCCCGTTCCTAAATTCCATGCTCAACCCATCTCTATTTCTTTCGTTGCTTCCCTACTCTTTCGTTCGTTTAATCTTTCTTTCCGTCTTGTTAATCCAATCTTCTTTTCCCTCCCTTTTTGTTTTGTCTTCACCTCAAAACACCATATCGAACTAGTATGTTCGAGTTAGAATCCCACCAAGGGCCGACGGCGGTAGAATTCACTCTCTTGGATGCTGTCGCCGATGCAATGGAAGATAAGGCATATTTGGCAAAGGTATTCAACACGTGGAAAAATTCTGGAGAGTCTAGTGCCGATGGTTTACTTCATTTCCAATTCCATACCGCCAAGTTCATACGTGATCATGTTGGCTGGATAATTCGCGACGACACTCAACCTATTATCGATACATTTTTACAAATAATCGACCAAGAGGCGCTTATGGACAAAGAATATGCCAAATATCTCCTATCGAGTATCTTGAAGGGCACATTTGCAAGTGAGGATATGGGAAGCTCAAATGAAGGCCGGTACCAATCCTGCCTTGCGACAACCGCAACCATAGTCGAAAAGTTGTGGCAAAAGCGTGCAATTTCAATACTCCAAGCTCGGCAGTGGGTTTTTTTCCAGCATTGGATGTGGATGGAACGACGGCCCCAAGGGGAGATAGCCCTTTCTCATTCCCTGGCTAGTTTACCCGAAACATGGCCGATATGTATCGAAGGAAGGGAAAGCCCAGCCCCTCAACGACTACCGGGGATATCGGCTTGGTATGACCCGGCGAGAATGGGACAAAACAGTGAAATGGACGCCCTACCACAGAATCAAACTCCATTCGTCGCGTCGACAACTGCAACTACTCAAATTGTCCATCAAGGAACTGGGCATCAACCGGCGGACACCATATCTAAGGACCAGACATCACACGATGGGTCGGTATTCATTGACACGGCTTCTGAAAACATTGGTGTGGAAGGCCGCGATAAGAGTCCCATTTCAAACGGAAATTCGCCGATACAAAGCATTACAGGAACTGGGGGGTCTCAGCCCAAAGTTTCTAGCGAGCCCGGAATTTCACTTATTAGCACTGCTAAAACTCCCCAGGGCGTCAGAGTAGGGAAGGACCACGACCTTGAGAAACGTGCACAGCCACTAGAAAGTTCCAAGAGAAGACAATCGAAAAGACTGGCCGCAAACAGCAGTCGTCGAAAACAGCCGCGGAAACAAGTAATCAAAGTTAAACGGGAATTTCCTTTTATCAGAGGTATATAGATCACACTACCCGTATTTCGTTGTATAACATTGTACTCGCTGACACTGGAGTTTGTAGCTGAAAGGGATGGGCAGCCTGGTTCGTCTATTAACACCCCTCTTACTATCAATGATTGAGGGTAGGAGCTGGCTTTCTTAGAAATGATATCACTTCTCTTCGATTACGGGCGGGAGATTTCAATTAGGAAAATGTAATAATAGTAGCGATGCGCCTGAGCCCCTGTGCTTGCTGTAGCGATGCGTCTTGACCGCGAGTCCAAAAAGTGCCTTTTCGCCCTCCTCAATGCGGTTGGAGATGAGTGGGCCGTGCTGCTTTTGGGATAGTTCACATGAAATATATGGGTATGGTTCTTTAAGGCCCCATAACTCAATCTCTTTTTTGTAGTACTAGAAAATTCATCTCGAAGTACAAATATAGCTTCTGTGAACGGCATTACAGTCGTTGAGGCGGGATGATCGATGGCTTCATCCTTTTCATCGAGTCGTGGCTTCCCAATAGAGGGGCAGAGTAGGTCTTGCGCTTGTGATCGGCAGTAAGTAGATATTTGGGACGGCTCCGGTAGTCATCTATCACAATATTCCGACTCCGCATAGTGACTTGCTCGCCACCATGGGGTAAGATCTAACTGCCAGTCCATTCCTTGTAAATGGCTTCAAAATTCTTGGGTATTATCGTAGAACAAAGCTGCATGAGGGCCGGTTTCATCAATTCGTACCACGCTCCTTATATATGCTGTAATAGGTTCTTGTTCTAAGCTTCATATCTCATAACCCCAACCGTTTTCTTTTGATATAATCTACTGCGTACATGCCGGCGAAAGTATTGAATTCTAACGAGCGGAATTTAATGTTAAGCAGCAGTAAATAAACAATATTCAGGAACTACGTCAAACTACATACAAAGCATATAAATCTTCGGATTCAGCTTTGGTTTTGCCGTCAATACGGGATATCTTGACGCATCGATAAATTCGCTCGCATCTCAAAAGTTCTGCGGTGATGGTAGCTTTTTGGTTGTCCATATTTGGGATCTCTTAGTTTTAAATACAAAGACGTATAGGTGGACTTTCTTTATTGATGCGAGGTGATACATTAAAGGTACAAATTTCCGTTCTCATTTTGATGCGGTGCTACCCCGCTTGTGCGCTTGTGGTATCTATCTAGAAAGGATCCCGCAAATACCTTACCAACTTCCACCAAGCACTGTTTTGGGAGATATTTACAGTCCAGTATACTCCCCACGCTCGGACAGGGATCGCCCTGCATGTCAGTGAGAAGTTCATGAACTCTTGCCCCCTCGGAACACATCTTCTTTACCTCTTCTTCGACCTGGCTCGAAAATCCGAAAATCTCAACCTCCGTCATAATATTATCAAATATCCATCGTGTCCCCATTAGGTTGTCCGCAGATACGATATCAAAAAAACACATTGCTAAGTTTAATAGCGCATTATTTAAGTTACCTTGCTGTACTGCTACGTAGAAGCTACCTTGCCCTAATGTATAGCGGCGGTAGCTTGCTATGCAATCCCAAATAAGCTTTATATATTCCGGTGCGGGGGAATCGGGGTTTTCCAGATATATATATATAAACTGAGCGCTGCTCTCGATGATTTTGGTAGCACAGGCGTCAAGCTCCTCTATTGTTCGAGGATGCGAATGTGCTGAGAGTTCGGGTAACTGGTAGTCTGGACCAACAGTTTCTTCTTCTCCTGAAGCTGTAAAGTCACCGGCAGTGGTGGGTGTAGCGGTTGTGGGGGGGGGAAGGGGGGGGGCGACTTGGCCAGCGATAGACACCGATTGGGATAAAAGTAAGGGCATTTGAACGAGGTTCACTAGGCGTTCGGTTTCGATGCTAGAGGCGTTGGGCATTCCCCATGGGCGGGTTGTCTCGATTTCGGGGCTAATAACATGTTCTGTTGAGTATTTTAGCTACATACATTTTTTATTTTAACTTAACATGAAGACGTACCTCTCTGTTTGGCCCGGAGAATTTTGGCTCGAGCTGCTTTGGGTTCTTTGTCGCCACGCCTCTTCTTATGGCCGGAATTAGGTTTATATTTGTCGCAGCGACTGCTAGACATGGGCTTGTAGTCAGGCATCATGGGATATAAGCTCCTCTGAGAGTGATAATATGCCTATGAAAATTGAAAATTTATGCAAGGCCTTGTAGAAAGAGGAAACCTTTCCTTTATATCATCCTAGGCGGCCCAAATTTAATCCTCCCTAGAGTATTCCCGCTCGGTTGGTCCATTCTCAATTTCATCTCCTTGCCACTGCCACAAGCTGACCCATGAAAGTTCAGCCCCCTGTTTATTACACACACCACTTCGAAGCCGGCCATCGTCCCATCTCGATTGTCATCTGCCCCTAGTTGATCTGAGGCTAGCTTGCATCCATGTAAGGAGGCAACCAAATAACTTTTGGGCGAACGCTATGGGCGACTTATCCACTAATCTGCAGGTGGGCTAGACCTCGATGCAAGCAGTCAGGGTCATCTGTGTATGTCGAGCCGGCACCCGTCTTAATATTAGGCGGGCACCAGATAGCTCCACATAGTTCGCACACTCTCCTCGTCTCCCAACCCTCTCTGACACCGCTAATACTGCAACGATTCAGCCTTCTATACCTCCTCAAAAGATGCTAATATTTCCAACTGAGATGATTCACCATGTCCTTGAGTATCTATCGCACCACAATGCGAAAAGTTTTGAATGCACTGACCAAGCGCATCGCGGCCCCGCAAAGACGTGGCTCGAATTATAAGGGAAGCTACGTCTCCGCGACCGAGTTTACCACCGATACGAAACCAAGAAAGACGTGGATACAGAATCGTCTCCCAAAGTTGCGGTCGTCGTGGCCAGACTAAGAAACATAAGATCTAATGGTTTAGGTATGCTAAATTCCATATCTCGGTCCTGGTATAGCATCCATCGGTGGCTCGTTTAGAGGAACCAAGAAAGGCTCAGATACTTGAGGGCACCACTTGGTCTGGTAGGGCCTTCAGAAGTACTTTGCTAACCATCACTAAAGGTCCTAATCACAATCTCGCTATCGAAGAGATTCACGCACTTGCCCTCAGTGAGAGCCTCAGTATCCAATACATAAAGCATCCTTCGCCTTCCAAACCAAACATAGGAAGGCTTGAGAGGGAAGAATCTCGCAACGATATTTCTGCTCCTCGTGATTTCGAAGAATAGTGGCTGTCACCACATCTTTCCCGCGAACAAGTTCTAAGCGAGGCAGATATCTCCTTATTTGTCTACTTTGAAGAATTAAGATCCAAATTCCTACAGCGGGGTGGGCCTCGCCCTTTGAAGAATGGGGCTTCACCGGGTAGGATTAGATGTGACGGATAAGGCGAAAGCCGAACCGTAATAAAGTATCGAGGCATTGAATTAGTCAATATTCACCCAGGACTTCAAAACGCTAGCATTTTCCGTTGCCATAAATTTGAATTCTATCCTGTTCAGCAAAGCCTGGTTATGCATATATAACAGAAGATGCGCAGAATAGACATCAATGAAATGAAGGGTTTTATATATGGCGGCTCGTCTCTCACAATTTTCGCATTGCTTACTTCGCTCATAAAATCGTTGTGATTCTCGATGTGGTTTCGTTCAACTAGTCGTAAGTATAATGGCCTAGGTATCTGTGAAAGCTAGTGATAAGTGTCCGACTGATAAGGAGGGTGTTGTCGAAGTAATATATCTTATTATATTAGTTTATGGACAATTGATGGTTCTCAAAATTGAACTATAGGTTTTAAATGTTGTCAGGATTATGGACTAGTAGCTTGGATAATATCCCATTGATGATCAGCCTAATGCAAATGCAGTATCTTCTACATGTTCTTGTAACTTCCTTTAAACCCTGCTAGTTCTTCGGAGTTCTGTAAAGGGGGACAGTCCAGGTCTTTCCCACCGCGCGGTAGTTCATGGTTCCGAATCTTTCTCGGTGACGAACCATATCTTGAATCGACATGAAGGTCTTCATACAAACTGAACATTTCATAGTCATCCAGAGGCCATGTTTTCTGTTCAAATGACAAATCGCTTTCTGAAGCAAACTCGTATAATCATTCGCTTCTCTCAGAGGTATCCTAACCCTGCATTTCTTGCAATCCCATACAGTGGGTGCGGAGTGGGACTCAACCGACTCATACACCTCCCACCCGCTTGTATTAGGATCCAACATGCAATGAGGCGGATTGCCCGCATGTACATTTAAAGCTAGCTCGCTGACAAAGAAGCGACTGCAAACATGACACTTATATTTGGTTAGCGTTTCGAGATGGGGATCGCCTGAATGTTCCCGACTGGCGTGATTAAGGTAAGCCCGGAAGCGCCTGGATATGGCCTGACGAGACGAGATATGACGCTTGCAAATCAAACAATTTTCGTATTTAAGTGTGCCAGCCTCCAGTTCGTTGGTATCTCCCTCCTCGGTCTTGAATTGCGTTTCATCATAGTTACTATCGCCGTCGGTTATCTCTTCGATCTTGAGAGGTTGAGTTTCGTCATAGCTACTATCGCCGTCGGTTATCTCTTCGATCTCGAGAGGTTGAGTTTCGTCATAGCTACTATCGCCGTCGGTTATCTCTTCGATCTTAGGAGGTTCGGCTTCACCGTAGTTGCTATCGTCGTCGGTTATGTCTTCGATCTCGGGAGGTTCAGTTTCATCGTGGCTGTTATCACTGTCGATAATCTCTTCGATCTTGGAGCGTCCAGTTCCGACGCTTGCGGGGGGATTACGTTTCCCCTGGCTTCTTGTTAGTCTGCGGTTATATATAGGCTTCAACTCCGATGATTCGTATATGTTGCCTTCGAGATTTCTATTTGCAGGAAGATCACCGCCGCGCTGAGTCGTTTTGTTGCTAGATTTGGACTTTTTCATCCGTAGCGCAGTTCTGCCAGGGGCTTTCCTTTTTCTCCCCGTCTGACTGTTCTGAGCGGGTTCCGATGGCGTACCTTCACTCTGCTCGCCACAAAACCCAATTAATTTCTCCAAGATGAGTAAAGCCCCGTGGGCCATAGTAGGATGAGCACTCAAAAAACATCCTATCAGATGGATCAAGTCGTGGACATCGCGCGGGCTCTCACTTAGAGGTGGCAGACGTGAGAGATCCATCTTAACTTCTAGGTCCGGTGTTTTCAACATCCTTCCGTTGCAAAACTCTAGCAATTTTGGAAACGCTCTCCTGTAATTATCCGAGTCATAAGGACTGAGCGAATTGAGCCAGCAAGTGGCTTCTATCTCCTTGTTGAGCTGAAGGAAGAGACAAAAATAGCGTAGGGTGATTTGATTAGAGTTAGAGCTAGCTTTAACTCGGGCGCAGGTTGGTGCAACTACTTCGCTGAGATGTGCACTCTGCTTAGAATTGTGTATGGAATTCCTATACTGGCTGACGGTTTTGGCGACTTCTGAAAAAGGGTCCGTAGACGGCATAATTTGGTAGTAGGGTCTGTTGGTCTTGACTTTAAGGGCCTGTGTCGGAAACAAAGTACGTAGTACTAGGGCGGTGGTGGTAAGTTTGAGTTAGATTTGTGCTGTCCCATATATCAGTTGGGTCTGGAAAGAAGGTCTTTATAGCCTTGCGGTTTGGGCCAGAATCACCAAGTTTAGGTATTGTAGGGAATTTCTTTTTTCATAGCTATGCGCTGTTTCCCTTGTGGCTTATAGGTTCGTGCCGGAATAACACATCCCGAGAATCTTCAACCAAATTTTGCATGTTTCCTTGTTTGGAACTTTATGGCGGTCGTGGGGGTTGGGAACGAGACCGTACAGGCATCTCTCAGAGCCGTGATCATTCATGGGCAGCTGAGATTGATATGTCTCACGAGGCTTGCCGCCAAAACCAAATTCTAGCCAGCCCGTTGTATTAGATCCGAACCTGCAGACAGCGCTTTCTGATCAACCCTTGATTTTAAGCTTAGGCTTAAGAAAATCTTCTACTTCATACCAAAATCCAAAAAATATATATATATTGCTTTAAACAAAAATCTATATAAAAATTTAAATAAACAGCCTAAAAAACTCGACACCTTAATCTCAAATTCAGAAGATTGTGATACAAATACAAATAACTACCAACTATATTTTATAGCCCTTCTAAAATTTGACGATCCTGTTTCTTAATATCAAAGCACCTCTTTATTCCAAGAATTTGGAATTTACCATTCATCAAATAAACGTTTAAATGAGCAATCGTCACTTGACCAACATATTCACTTGTGCCACTGCATTGAGATTAAGAAGCGTGTCTTCTCGTTTTACAAACTAAAACCAGACCTCGAGCTTTAATAGTCGTAGCGTGCAAATGCAACCCGCAACGCCGAAGCCTGGGGCTAGAAAAGACAGGTGCTCGGTTCCCACGAAATGACGTAGGTTTATTTTTCGTCTTTACTATCTAGCGAAAAAAACACCGTCTTTAAAAGCTGAGGTCGCAGCGTAAAATCGAAGTGACCGCTGGGTAGGAACGAGATCCTGACCGAGTTTGCAGGTTCAGACAAGATGAGGGTAGTATAGTTCACTGGGACTATCTACTTATTGCAATGAAGATGGAAAACCAGATGAACGAAATTTCGGAGGATTTCTGGACCTTGCAGGCAACGCTTTTCACGGTCTACTTGTGTATCTGGTTATGTTTGGACGTTTGGCGAAAACTCGATTACACAAGTTCGTCTTGAAAAAGCATTTAGAAGAATTGTTCGGGGCATCAAGAAAACCCCCAAAAAAGAAGGGCCATACCATGTGCCGGGTCGTTGGCTTTGAGATAATTTCATGAGCTGTGTGGGTTGTGGAAACAAGATTCATTCCACCCTTATTCGGCTATCACGATTGCAAGCTTGCTCATGAGTGGGCAATTCATGGTAGAAGAAAAGAAAAACCTGTATTGTCATTGGGTAGCATTCCAGCCCGACTCAGAATCTGAAAGCGTCCGTCTCAAGAAACCAATATGCATATGCATATGTTTGCCCAACATCGTGAGACAACTTCCTACCTTGAAGCCCGAGCGCAGGGAGACAAATAGCATCCTGTCGTGCATTTGATCCATTATCCCGTCTTTCTAGCCGCTACTATAGCGATCATGGAGTCAATGAAACTGTTTTATTTCCAAGGAATTATCCAAATAGAGAAAACTACCTCTCTGGTTGAAAGTGAGCCGATCCCCGAGTGCGTTTTTTTGCTTTAGGATCCTTTCCCTTTGCTCTCGAACTTCGATTGTCCCATGTACGACGCATGCAAACTTCAAACAGCCACCGGGGCCCTCGAAACCCCTCTTCGTTTGGGTCTGTCGCATCAAGCATGTCCAAAATGAGAGATCGGTAGTCTTCTTCCATTTCATAAGTCTGAAGCAAAAAAAGAAATTTATTGTACATAGCATCCTTGATATCAGTATTCTGTTTTTGAAAAGTAAAGCTAGGGGACATTTGTCCTTCATGCTGATTGTAGACCTCGTCGCATATTTTCTATTTGCCCCATGTTGAACTTAGCCAGCGTAATTTTGCGCCGTAGGGTTTATTTCCGGTCAAAGATACCTGTATGAGCCTCATGGTGTTATCAATGGTGAGCTTTTTGGCCCAATTTCCTGTGCGCTCAAGCCAATCTTCACTACCAAAAGCATCTTTGACAACAGTGTTAGTCAAATTTTGCCCCCTCTCTAGAGTTGGCCGTGGGACGCTAGGCCGAGTAAGACTACTAGAAGGTCCAGCCGATGAGGACATATCCGGGGGTGGGACGAGTCTGGATGGGGGAGATGTCTCGGCGGGGGATTAATTCACGGTGTTCGAAACTGAGTTGTACACGTTGTGCCGTTGTGGAATCAAGGTGTCGATAAGACAGGAAATCAGGAAAAATACCTCTCAGCGGGGAATGGTGCGCTGTGCAAGTTTTGGAGTCGAGTGGGGTAGATCAGCTGCAACACAAAATTGCAGTGTGATTGGCTGGAGAGTCGAGGTCGAGAGACGGCTCGCGCTCGACGGACGTTACATGTACATGTACATCGATATAATATCGATTCGATCGACTGCATGCATCGCTGCAGCATATCATGCGCCTGCAGCCGGATTGGTTGTAATGGGGCGGCCCAGAAGCTAAAACTACGAATCGGCGTCCAGGAGATGTATCAATATGGTTAGGCCACCAGATGGAATTGATCCACATACTCGCCTTCGGCATCTCGCCTCGATATGTGAATTTGAGGCTGAGATCCTTAGCTTAGCTTAACTATAGGCCCAACTTCGATATTAATATATTTAATATTTCACGGCTTCAGTCATCTCCGGCTAATTTTACCTCGTCAAACGCGGGCCTAGGGAAGTGATCATACCATGAGGCTACCTTCACCAGCTCTTGCGACGTCTGGGTGCGAGACAAAACTACCTCAAGATTATTTGACAAACACACTTATCATGCATCATGATAGCCAGTAAATTAAATCGAGTAATACCGTTCTCGTCCCGGATTCCGAGACAATTTCAACGTGCTCTCACATGATCACAATTGTAGATTACTCTTGAAGAAAACAGCCGGTATTAAAGCGTAGAGTGGAAGGGGGGTTCTTATGTCGCGTATTCTATTCTTAGCCATGGTCGAATATCGTGTAGAAAATAATCATACCACCAGCTACTCAGCTCCGGCCCAGCCGACTATCATATATCGTTCCTGATCGCATTTTCTAATTGCTGTCGTCTGTGGTGACGCCTGCCTCCAATCTAGCCGCGGCTTCAGGGTCGCGAAACCTATTCTTCGCGCCTTGCCATCCTTAAATTAAATGGTGGTATACGCATAACACATGGGTATCTGTTTCGTGAATCAGGTAGGCAGACCCCTTCAATTATATATAGCACTATGTATATATATTTGATGAGGGCGTAGGCTGAGATGGTGAGAAACTGTGCAAAACAGCACCGCACTGCAAACGTGTTGAAAGTCTATTCCGTTGATATTAATATTTTCTGTTATGATTCGCTCTGTCAGGCTCCATAGACCCTCGAGCAAGTACATTTGCGGCTCCCACTCCCCAGTCTAAGATGGACCCCATAGAACGGCAGGCATTCTTTAACGCTTTTTGTTCCGCATCGTCAATTTTAATTCGAGAAGGGGAGCCCTTAGCAGCGCTCTGGAAGATTTTGGAAGATTCTCCTTCTAATCCTTCTTACGTACCGATTGGAATCCAACAATGCCATATGCTCTTCAAACTCCATTTCTCAATCATACTCAGCAGCAACCCTGAGACACCAATTTATGGGCAAATTGCCCAGGAAATTTGCGCATATATCAAAAAGAAGTTCCAAGTAGAAGAGCCAGTTCTGTTCGACGACATTCGCTTGCGGGGTGGCATCAAGGAACCTTTGTCGGCGACAGATATGTACCTCCTGGTCAACATAGCTGACGCTACCATCCAAGTTTACGACATGGGAGGGGTCCTGTCGCAAAATATTTTGAACTGGACACAAGAGTATCTTCAGTGGTGTTGTAGGTTATCCGAGCGAAGTCTCATCGGAAACATACCTAACGTCACTACACGTACACGAAGTCCCGGTTATACTGATTTAAGAATGGAAAACAACCTCTCAGATGCTATTTCAGTATCCCATTCCAGCCTATCTAGTCACAGCAGCCAGTTTCTCAACCGAAACCGACTAAAACGTTTTATTTGCGCCCTTTGCAATAACCAGACGCTCTCAGAACATTCGCTAAGACAGCACTGGAAGCAGTCTCATGATCAAGACGCTCATTTTTATCGATACTGGCCAGAAATGTGTAGCGCTTGCCATGGCCTTTTACCATTTGGTGTTCCCAGAGAGCGGCACTCCGAGATTTGCTTCGGGGTACATGGGTTGGGGAATATCAACTCGCAAGTTTATTCTCAGTATCGCTGGTTGTTTTACGAACTGTTGGGCAGTTGCATGAAATGGAAATGGGATTTAGTCGACGGATTATCTGATACTATCAGATATATAATTCGAGGAAAAGACGCACAACCGGCTCCTAATAGGCGAGATATCCTTCAGGCCTCTGTTTTTTTCCGGCGGATGTGTACCGGCCAAAGCCGTGAGACATACATCTATGACAATGTTCATAGAATTATTGACGCGTATATGTGCGAATTTTACCCGGATGAACCGACAATCGACACTTGCTCCCCGAAGGAGCCCTTCGAGACGTGGAGCACCCTGCCAGAGCTAGTTGGGAGTTTGGTTGCTCAGAAACGGATACTACCCCTTCACGGCAAAGTTTGGTTTTCGCAATATGTGGTCACGTGTTACATGTTATTGTGTCAAGGTTTTTTCCTAGCCGGGGCCCAAGGCGGGGCCCAAGGCGGGGCCCAAGACAGGAACCTTAAACCACAGTTGGAGCTGGGAACCACTGGTCTCGCAGTGCCAAACCCACACAGAAGTTCACCCGTGGGAACCACTAAATCATGGGTATGTCGGAGTTGCTTTAGGTCGTTTGTAAAGTCTGCTACACTTGAGGATCATGAACGAACCTTTCACAAATTCCAGCCTGGGGAACTTGTAGCTAATTGTAGGGGTAGGAAGTTGCTGGAAAGGTTACAAAAAACCGGCCGTTGCAGGCATTGTCGCAATCAGATTCTAAACAGGACCGTGAGTTCTGAAATTGAGGATGTTGAAGGTAGATTGGATATAATATTTGCTCATATGGGTAGCTGCAGAATGCTTGGGCCACTGTACGCGCCAATTTTCGGCTTCATATCATGTTGGAAGTGTAATATGGTTTTTAAAAATAATTCCAGCTTGCGTTTTCATCACTCCTCATGTAAGGGAGGAGCTCAAGATGCTATGTAGTTAATACTATTTCATATATTTTCCATTTGCGCCGGTCGGCTAGTTGCATCGCTCCGCGGTTGGTCCCGCTAGATAAACATTCAAATTTGCCTAAATACGCATGATAGCCGGCCAGGAAAGGCCCTGATTTTTAAGAGTACATTTCTATCATGTTAACCTAAATATGGCGACAGCCCTGCTTGTTCCTACGTTCAATAGTGGCAAAAAAAACCCCTAGACTTAACAGTGAGTCTATGTCTCCTACTTCTATCACCATTGATTGAAAAGACGAAACTAAGTGGTGGCTAAGTCCATTAGAGACCGGAATCTCAAAGTCGAGGGGGTCTTGTTCCTCAACAAAGCCTCCAAGTGCCACAATAGAGATCGACGCTACTTGCTCCTTCGTGTGGTTCTCCCGATGCATCTCCAACTCCTCGCTACTCTTGGCAGATATCAAGAAATTCCCGTCAGAGGGCCAAATCGTCGTTTTGTGGCCCGTAGTACCTCCTTGGATCGTGAGCTCGGGCTCGATAGATATTTTTGGTAGGCTCAAATTAACAGTACTATTATCTACAATTTCGAGAAAATTAAGTCGAGGACTAAGAATCATTTGGGGTACAGCAGATCGGTTTGGCTGGATACTCACAAGTAGTGTGTAATAACTTGGAAACATCAGATTCATTTTTCCGTATTCTCTGGCGCTTAGGCTCGTTTTCTAGGCTGCAGGTTGAGTTCCGTTTCTTTCTCCCTAGGCTCGTCGGTGCTAGCATTATGGTTCTCTGTATTGGATTTGTCCTGACAAGAAGGTGCGGTTTCGGTAACTTTAGTAGATTCACTAGTATCTTAGTCCTCTTGGGTTAACCAACTTGAAGGGATCTGGGCTATGCATCCGATTTAATAAGTTATGGGTGTAACGTCTCGAAGTAGATTTTTTGATAATGAGCGGGCGACTAGGGTCTAGGTGTTCTAACCACGCCCGGATTTGGCTCACTCTCAAAAGCTTTCAAGCCTCCCATTTAATTTTACGCAGCTAGTTACAAGATTGGGCGAGACGGGCTCTCTGAAAGATCAAGGTCAGCTGAGACGGCAAAGTGTCCCTCGCATCCAGCCGCTGTCTTATACGTCTAGGTCCGTACGATGATCGTGGCCCGCGAGGAATCTAGACGTCACAGATATGTATGGCGTATTACATCAAGGAGTAAGGGGCAGTATGAACTTGTCTTGATCGCGGTGCCAGCCCAACTCCACAGAGTATGGGCAAGAAATACATTTGTAACTACACAGCCAGTTTAATAGGCCAAGGTCTAGAACTATCAAGTTATCCATGTACTATTATCTGGACCCTATCTAGCGTCCTGTTTTTATTTTTGTCCATTCAGCAGCTCATACAGGCGTTGATCAAAAGCATCACCTCCTCCCTGTAAATATTCGCTGGATATTTTCCAATCCTTGTCCCCAATATCGTCGGCGCTAGTCGGTTCGATCTCCGTGATGATATAGTATTCGATGACTGATAGCATTCCACCGTGGGACAATGGAATAAAGCGCCACGTAAAGGTTTCTGCATCATTCGACTCCCATCGAGTACCGATTTCTTTTGCACGAATGAACGACCATGCTGTAAGGTTTTGCGTCCCCAAAAAGGGCTACGATATCGTTAGCTACGTTCAAGCTTCTGGCGTGACTTTAGGAACCCGCTGCATGTTGGGCCATACCTGTACAAGGCACTTAAGGATTTTGTCAAGGCTAACTCCACTAATTTCGGTTGTCACCTTGTGCGTCCTGCCATCGAATTCTGCGTGACCATATATGCGGGCGGGTGACGGTGCTTTGGACATTGTGTAAGTCGCTGTTCTAGCTTGGGCACTGAGAGGGCTTTGTAAGAGGGCCGTCGTAAATGGGACTGGGGGTGTTAAAGATAGCTGGGTTTGAGGTTTTGGGTGCCAGGTGGATAGAGGGCGGCCTCCACCTCTTCAAGGCTGGTATTAATATATATTCGGCAGCCCTGCAGCCCGGGAAACATTGGCAATAGATGATCCGAACCGCCACGAAAGCGAACCAGAAGTACCGAGGCGTATATCCGACTAGCTTCCCCGGCTAGGGCAATAAATAAGATTTACCGGCCTATATGGAAATTCAAGTGATATACGGCGAGTGATCGAGTCGGTCTATTTCGAGATTTCAATTACGATATCGGCGATGCACACACCTCATCTTAAACTAGGCTGTCGAGATCCCATATGCCAAGAGTGTGCTTAACATCGGCATTGCCGTAAGCTCAGGCTATTCCAGTTATCTAACGGAAATGCTAGAGTTGGGGTCCTAGTTAGAATAGTCGATTGAAACGGGCTTTTCGGTCCATGTAGTGTGGCCACGGGAATAGTCCGGACGGTCGCTTACTACTTTGTGGTAATATTTATGCCCACGAGGGCGGCGCTGCGTTGAGGCAAGAAGTGTAGGTATTGATAAATTTATTTAGATTTAGAAGGCTATATACAGAGAAAATTGAATAGAAGGTACACGATAAGATCAAGTATGAATATCAGTGAACATCGCTGCGGCAAACGTCGGGGCAATGACAGTTCTCGGTGTCCTTGGGTGAATACTGTCGCAAGTGTTGTCAACCACGCCATCCATCGTATATGACGACTCGATCTGGGTTTCCTCGGGAACATTCTGGGTTTTCAACGATGAGGAAGTAGACAGAGTCTCGAACGATGATTTTCGAATGCGAGGGCTTAGGCGATAGACTTCGGGTGAAGGCAAAGCAGCATTCATTGTTGAGTTCGGAGCCCGCTGTCCTTCGCTCACACGACGAAGCTCCTCTACACGGCCTCCCTTTTCACACTCCCAGTGTTTCGTGATTAGTTTCGGAAGTTGGTCAACCGGGATGGTACCGGATTCAGGTCTTGCAGCTCTATTATCAATAGGGGATCGCGACCTATGGTCTCCTTCACAACTAATGGCTATTATAATTCAATTAGCACTTGCTCGAAGTCGCAACGATCGGAAAGTTAACGCAGCATACAACCCTGATGTTTCTGATCCGCCATCCTGGGTATCTTATTCAACCCTCTCCGGACTTTGGAGGCCTGCGATTGCTTCGCCATGTCCGAGATGACCTGGGGTTGGCTTGCTTCGATAGTATGTTGACTTCGTCCTCGTCGTACTGAGGTGTATTGAATACTGGTGAAGGGCGGATCCCGTACTTGTAGGCATTGAAGGGTTTCTTGAAGTGCAGCGTGCGGGTTCACTGCCTGTTTATGTACAACCTTCTGGGTTGGTGGGCGTGGGAATAAGTCGAAGACCCCCAAGTTGAACTTGCTGTTCTCGGTTGGTGTGTTTGGGGGAGGCTTTGGTGAAGTGTCTGGCAGTGGATACAGTAGCCGTTCCTTGGGGTTGACTGACAGCTGAGGGAGCCAGTCATTGGGTTTGGTCAGACGCTTTGGTGAGGCAGGAATAGATACTGCTCGGGCTGGTGAAGATAGCAATTGCAAGGGTGGGACTGCAGATGCATTCGCTTGCATATGTGCTCGCTTTTGCGTTTGCATTTGCGTTTGCGTTTGTGTTTGCGTTGAAGGTCCACAACCAGATAGAGGAGCTTCAAATTTAGTTTCTGGACGTTTCAAGATGGTGCAGAATCCTTGGACCAAGTTTCTGAGCCATATTGACAGACCCATAATGATAATATAACGATGAAGATGAAGATGAAGATGATAATCTATATGAATATCTGGTTGGTTGGATAAATAATGAATACTCAAATACGCAAATTCAAGTGGATGGGACATGCTACCTCGCCTATAAATTATCATTTGAAGCGGTGGTGCGGTTTGCGGTATAGCCATGGCCAGGAGGCCAACGTGTTGGAGGTCGACTCCACACGGCCATGCATAGCGAGAACAGTCGCCGAGTGGCCCTTGCGGTCAGCTCCAAACTGGACGCTCAAATGTTAGAAAAGTGCGGATGACCTGGTATATTGTTAATGTAAATTAGAAATTCGGTTGCCTGGACTGGACGAGCTAGGTGACGATTTTTCTTTTTCCCCGTTCGCCTTGCAATTGCCGTGATACGTAATTGGCTACAAATTGCAATGTTTCTTTGGCTAGCGACCACCCCAGTTGTGAGAGTGAATAGAGAGGTACCTGACAGGGGTATAACGAGGGAGCTGTGGATTTGAAGCCGACAGGGATATGCATTCATGCATGAAGTACATATACTTCAGCTACACGTACATGTAGAGCGGAGGGATGAAATAAGTAGCATGTATGAAGTGTGTTTTTTCACGCCAAGACTAATGCAACCACCACATAAAATCAGCTTTGATCATAATCAAGTGGGGTTGGTTGGGCACAAGAAATACCAGACTGCTTCGAGATCGCGAGACTCGACCCGCGATCGAATCGAGCAATGTCCACCACTCCTGGGCCCGCGCAGCACGGATCGGAACCTGGGCCGTCAAGAGCCCAGCGGCAGAAGCCGCCTTATATCCCAAAACCGAAAACGTTAAAACATAGCCTCTCACAACCCGTAATCCAAGAAGCATTTGAAGTGGACTATTATCTATCCAGGACGGGTAACTGGAAGCATATCAAAATGTCAGCCGTTGTGAAAATTTTCAGGGTTCGTAGTAGTTACATTCCTTCCGAACTCTCTTGTGCTAACTAAGATAGCAGACCTGTTGCGAGGGCCCGCTCCTAGAACACAGATCCGAGTTTGAGCCTGTTGTAAAAGGATTTAATCACCAGAGCGAAGTTTTAAAAAATAAAATTTATAATAAATTTGTTAACAATCTTCGTTATATTAATATTAGTCAAGGTTTTCGTCAGGTTCTGTTTGATATGCTTGAGTCCGCAAGTGAAGATAAGTGGTTATTTGTATGGCTTGGGGGCTTAGTTATGAGAAGCTGGGAGAAGCTGCCAGACTGGTCCGAAGATCCTGCACCGCATCCATTAGATAGCTCACCCTGGTCACGAGGTTCCAGCTCACTTTCCCTTTCTTCAGCGCCATCAGCTCAGTCCGCCAGTAGTGAGGGTGCCGAATCAATTAATTTAAAGCGGGAACGAGCTGAAAAAAAGAGCCATCTTGGTATTGACGAACGTAAGTGAGCCTTTTGTACATTTGTATGGACGTACATGTATAGACACAGCTGACCGGCTTGAGAAGTTCTCAACTGAATCCTGTGATTGGGTGTAGCGGGTAAGTCCAATCCAGTCGGCCATCAACTGCCTCAAGGCCTTCCAACTTCATTTCTGACGTTCCGTTGCGATTGATCGATGGACCACAGGGTCCGAGGCTAAGTCTCTCCGCGATTGGCGCCATAGCACTTTGGATTAAGGGCTGGATTTTGGACGCAGATAGAGCAAAGGAATGACGCCGAGATTAAATAAGTATTTAAGTTGTAAATTTACACAAATATTGGAGAATAATATACAAAAATTCGATTTGATACCGTTTCAATGCGACTGAGAAAACACTAAAATACGATAAACTTAACTCTTTCCCTGTGTAGTTCAGGCTCTTCTGTGTCGACAAGCTGTTGCCCGCAATAGTTATATCGTTGAACATACTCCATGGCCGCATTCGCAAACATTTCTAATATTATTTCCTCAGGCGCACTCGGTCTCCAGCCAATTTTGCGAAAGTAATTTAGCCCACAATGACGGTGCTTTTGGCAGTTAAACAGGTCGGGGAATTCTGTGATAACAACAGCCATAAACTCGAAGTGTATCACCGGATCCGTAACTGTGAAAAAGTGGGGAGACAGCTTAACGCTCAATTTGGACTCTTGGTGCCTTCGACTGCGCACTCTAAGCGCTTCTGCAAGGGAATTTTCGAGCGAGTTCGGTACGTAGTCGTGCCGTATTCGAGCGAGAAGGCCTTTTTCATCCATGGAAAGAGGGTTGCATTGCTGACATTCTGTGAGAGGCTTCAGAATACTTTTTATCTCCTGTCGGTCGAAGCTTGCTGGGCTCATGGTCTCGTGAGTCTGTATTTTTTCAATAGTTTGCGGGCTAAGAGCTCTGGGGACCCTCTGTAGGAAAGCGAACGCATCTCTAGCAAAGCGACGGATGCGAGAGTGGCGAAGGATCGTAGCTGCAGCAGCTACAAACTCGGTGGTAAGCGCTGGACGCCCCATTTTAGGACTTATACAAAAGGTATATGGTAGCGATCAAATTGATAGATACTGCTGATAAGATACAGACCAACAGCGGGAGCAATCGTGGAGGGGTAGATATGTGTAAGTATGGAAATTTGACTGGATTAATGAGAAATAGTTGACATATATGGGCTTTTAATATTCAAATGGATCATTCCGCTACCTTTCCAATTACACTCCCAGGCCCTCCCAACTTTCCCAGCTTTCCCGGATTTCCCGGCCTTCCCAGCTTTCCCGGATTTCCCAGCGCCCCCAGCGCCCCCAGCACCCCTTACACCGCCGATGAAACCACTCTTGCATACTTGAGTGTCTAGGCAGAAGCCTTGGGCTACCCAAGCTCCTATTCTCGTGGAGTATTCTTCCTACGTTCGTTCCGCTGGTATTTGTAGATGAGAACTTCCGTGAAGGCTGCCGTTAGTGATATCGGGTTACAATCATTCCAGGCAGGTGATTCTGCAATAGCCTGGGTAATTTTGGCCCTATTGGTTACGCCTTTGTCTTCGAAATCAAATTTCAATGATAGGCGCTCCACAAGATCCTGATGAAAGGTTGATCAATATTCGAATATTATCATTCCTGCCAAATATTGGGGTACATACACGAAGGTTTTTCCATTTCGCTTTCTTCCGGTCATCTGGATCTGTGGATATTCCCAATTTTTCCTGGAGTTCTGGGATGCTGATCTGTTTATCTATTTTTGGGTAGTATGCGTAAAGCTCTTCCTCGTATGTCGAAGGGGCGAGACAGGCGGTTGGAGAAACATAAGAGGGGGCTCTATGTCGTATAGTTGATAGAATTTTCGCAGCAGTTTCTTCTTGTTCATACGTTTGATCATCGGTCATTTGGGTATATTGGTCTTGGGCTACCCTTTCACCCAGTTTACTGGTGGCGGAAAAAGACATAGAGAACTCTATAGCAATGGTGATGTCGACTCTGCGGCTGAGCTAGGCCCATAGGCTTCCCTGGCTACGATGGCGAATATGTGCCCGTGATGTTGTTAAAGATCGATTACGACGAGCAAAGGAGGAGTTTCTGTACACATTCATTTTGAAAATGCCTTGTGTGGTATTGTTGATAAGATCTATCAAACTAGCTGGGTACTGGCCTCGTACCCAGATGCCGCAAGGACCGGCGACTAGGTACCTATCCCTGAAGATCGATTGCTGCCGGCGAGAGAGATGATGCCACAGGTTGCCAACGCCGACATGCATATGCATACCATCGCGTGTTTTATTCAAATGACACTACATCCATGCAGATTCTGTTTCTTTGAAGTCCCAATATCGGCTTTCGATAAAGCCCGAGCTCCTGCTTTGATAGCTGCAGCGCTGTCTATCATTCGGATCAAACCCAACTGCACAATATTTTGTTTTGAGAATACTTGGTTAGTCTATAGGATATATCCCACTGTAATATCAAAAATGGTGTAGCGCTCCCCTATTACTTCATACTCTTACGTAAGTATTAACTCTACTTTTCGTCTCATGCATCCATACGGTCAGGAAACCATTACACACCGCAATGTTACAGCTATTATCTCAACGGCAATTTGGTTCTCCAGTATATACCTTGCATGGCCGAGAGGGGGAGAAGAGATACACCTATTAAACTCGCTTGTGTTTTCTCAATCTGGTACCATCCAATTCTTGAAATTGAGGAATCCTTGTTTAAATTTGCGCATACTACCAATGAGCTTTCGAAAGTGTTTCAAAGCGTGGAGAACTCCAGTAACCTCGTATGAGGATAGTAGGAGTACTATGTATGTGCGGCACCCAAAAAAAGATGGTTGGGGTATCACAAGTTTCCTAAGTTGAGATAAATTTACGCCACCGGTTTCGGACGTTTCAATATTCGATTGGGGTTCACATACTAGGCAACGTGCACAACGCCCCCATTCCCCGCTGAGAGATATTTTTCCTGAATTCCTGTCTTATTGACACCTTGATTCGATTCCACAAATCATTTTGTACGACATAGCAGCTTCCAACACCACAACACAAAATCGTAGCTTCGAACTTGATTGAGCTAAAGCAAAACGGGTCCAGTCTACACGGTGTAGACAATGTAATATGCTTCTATTTCTCATATATTATACTATACCATAGCTGTTACAGATCTACCGCATCGGCGCTTACGGAAACTTCTTGATTATGCGCTTTTACTTTATTTTGGAGCACGAAGGTAACCCACACGTGCGCGCTGGATGATGGGTACTCAATAGAAGCATGAGCATATTTGGAAGGTGGGTGCACGTGTGTATCCCCGCCTGTATAGTTCTGCTATCAAGATGTCTGGACCGTGACCCATAAGGGACACCGAAAGACACTTCATCCAACGCTGCGTAGTGCATAATGATAAAATGCAAAACGAAACCCTGAAACTCTTTAGAGAACATTTTAATGCTTGATAAATAACGAAGGTATTTAAAGAGGGCGGACCGAGTCCTAGATGGCCGTCCGGTCTATACAATCCGCATCACAGCTCAAACCCAAATTCTTTCATCTCTGCTATTTTGATTACTATTATTATACTTTAGATTATGATGGGACCGAATACTCCTACAAACATCGTAAAAAGCCACAAAAGAGTAGACTCCAGTACTCTCCCTGACGATGAAATGCTGATTCTGATTAAATCTCAACCGAACCCACGATATACATCGATCAAAGGATCAAACCGTCCGCTTGTCCCTGGCAATACCTCCCACATTACAACAAATTCGTCAGGGCAACTGCCATTCTCAGATACTCGCACCGCGGTTGACCGATTGCAAGATGATATATCTCGAAAGCGAAATCCACCGGCTACAGTTACTATGTGGTCTAAGATCCAGATCAATAAAAAAAACCATAGCTTCGTTGGTTGTGAGGGATCCTCGGAGTTTGGGGAGTCCGAGATATTAGAGGAGTATGCGTACACCCAAAAGTCTGCCTGCGAATTTGTTGAGAGGCTGGACTTTTCTCGGTGGACGCAAGCGTGTGGTGGCAACAACGCAGGATCGCCTCATGCTTAGGTTTTGCGAAAATTTCGGATGCACGGTGGCACATGTGCGTCTCGATTCCCGATGCCAGTCGATATCTCTCTCGAGCCTAAGCTCAAGCCCATTTCTAATTTTCCTATGTTTTTTTTTGAACCCCCGTTAAGCAAGACTATCCACGGCCATGGCCTTCTTACCGAGCCCGCAACCGCTTTAATATATTAGTATCTACATTATATGTAATATTTCGCTCATTCCACCGTTTAAACCCGATGAAATATTCGGGCTCTACTAGCATTACAGTTAGTAGCATGGTATGCTATTGATTTTAGATGGGGGTTTGCGCTTTGAATTCATATTGTAAATAGATAGATATTTCGAGTTTATTAGAGGAAGACTATATACATGTACGAGTGCTTGACCCGCTCGGCCTTGGGTAAATTAGCCTACTATAGGCTGATGAGTTTATGCCGACATCGACTCTCCGAGAAACTGGATCAAAAATTGGCTACAATTGGCTTATCGGTAAGAAAGAAAATTCACCAATACCGCTGAGCTCCCCGCTGTCCTGGGTTCCGTCGGGAAAGTCGATCTTCTGGTGAATTGTGAAGATCCAGTTGTAAGACGTAAAAGGTTGCCAGCAGTTGGCAATATTGATGGTGTCGTCCTCAACCGGGCTATCGCTGCAGATTCGGGTGGGCATCCTGAGGCATTCTAACTGGCATAAGGCCCACTTCCAAGTGAAATCTTCGCTGTCGAAAGGGAAATGCTATTTCTGTTAACTGGCGAACAACGCTATTGGTTAAAGTATAAGAGAACAAGCTAACCTGCATGATGGATAAAGCCGGCCCAGTGAGTTTTATGTGCAGTTGGAAGGGCCCGTGCTGCTTCCACAGTTTAAGCGCTGGCTGCTCGCAAGATTGCATCGATTGCTGGGCCATTGTTTCTTTTAGTGACAAGAAAAAGTTCGATATGCAAGTATTTGCACGACCAGGTCTGGGTACGAGACAAGTATTTGCAGGTGATGTGTACGATTGACGGAGCGAGATAAACTTAGGTTAAAGTATAAGGACTTTTCCTTTATACCCAGTCTTCATCAGCGAATGTAAATGATCGATATATAAACTGCTGCAGCGCAACACGCACCGCACATATGCTTAAGCCTACCCTGAGAGCCCCCTTTCTTCACTCCATATATTTTCTTTTAATTTTATCTTGCCTCATGTTATCAACTCGGCGAAGACTCTAATGGATGTTAGGAATTAGAATTAAATTGGAAATATAGGTACATATGCATACTGTACAAGGAAAAAAAAAAAGGAAATACAACAAGGCATCCAAGTGGTTTCATCGGCATTCCGATTACATCATTAGATTGATTCTAGACTCTCTTTTCCACTCTTCACTAGCATACTAGCATACTATCATGGCTCCTACCATTCTGGCGTACTTCTTCGCAGGTGCTCGGTCCTTTTCATAACTTGATGAAAACTATAGTACTAGCACCCCATGAATTGAGTAAATTCTCGGATATCGTCATATTTGGGATCTTGCAGTTGAGCTAAATTGATTATATGTCGATGTGATATACCGCTCACGCCGGACGGCCAAACTTGCCGATATGTGCAACATAGTAGACAGTACTAATGATACGAGGCTAGTTCGAGCGGAAATTAAGCTGGCCCATTACCGAATTAATAGATATACTCGTAAATGCCAACGGCTATATGCCAAGACTAAGTAATTATGAGATACAGTGTTTCCATCTCTCCGACTTTTCAGCCCCTGGAAAATTACTACCCTCGTCCTCGTTCACGGTCTCGCGTTCTTGCATATGCACGCACCAACACTCGTTCATGCTACTCAAAGTCATCGGCCCTCCTACCTGATCGCGGATACCCAGCATTATACAATCGTATTCACCATGTTCCCGAAACGACCCCGCTTAGGCAAGCCTGCGAAAAGCCCCAAAGGAATCCTCGTCAATAGTACTTCCTCTATCAAAGATGTTAAGCCTGTGCTTAAGATGCCAGTGGAACCTCAACCCAGCCCACGAAAAAGATGGCTCTCGGCTGCAACAAACACCAAAGATCTAGGTGGTATGAAAAAGGTGCCTGCATCAAGTTATTTGACTATTCATCATGAAATACTTTTGACTACAACTTCATATTTGCCGCCACCTCCGTCGCCAGTCAATAATCCCATTATCCATCGCGGTGTATTTGCTGGAACATTACCGGACACGAAGCTCGACGAAGTGTACCCTGGTTGGATTGACCGCACCAAAGCAAATGTAAGAACTTAGATTTCCAACCAAGCGCAAACTCCCGATTAACATAGTTACACGCATATAGGCTCAGAAATTCGGGGTTTCGGTCGCAATATATCCGTTGGCAGAAGGATTTTGGGTTATATCGCTCCAAAGCTCCACCGGAACAGGTCGCAATGTCGAGCATGCTATGAGGGATATCGACGGTTTCGAGGACAATTTGCTACTGAGCAAATGCCGCCGGTCCAAACGCTCGCCCAAAGTTACGTGGATGACCGCGAGTCAAATTTCATCATTTAAGTCGGACTTAGAACTGTTATGTACCGGGTCTGCGGCACTTTCGTTTTAGGTCGTCGAAAAATTATGGCCGGTTATATGGCCACAACTCGTCCCCGGCACAGCCGGGTGGGCCACAACTGTCAATTCCTGTCCGAAATTTCATATAGATATTACTCATATCTCGTCTGCGGTTTCGAGTACTTATCTTTCCTGTATACATACGCCTAGTATGTCATAATATTATTGTATTAATTGCAGTAGCATAGCCATATCCGATAAGACAAAATTCTTCAGTTCCTCGCTGCAAGTGATAATCGGCCAATTTCGATAGGGTTCGAATTCTATATTAGAGTAACGGATTTTCAAATAAATACATATCAAATTCTCCAGTCTTGCGCCTTAGGATATAACGGACCATTTGGACTTTCTATAAGTATAGAGAATACGCACACGCTTGACACCATTGCAACCAGAACTATTTCGTTGCTGTACTGATACAATATTATCCAGAACGAACTAGCAAGTGAAACTGCAACACCCGTAACACAGTTTCGACCAAAGCGCTTGTGCTAGTGCTCTAGATCCGAATACTTTATTTGGAGTATTGAATTAACCATACAGGCTGCAGTCACAGTCGGATAGGTCGCCACCACAATCTTCGCATATCTCGCTTGCATTTGTCTCGGGGTCCTTCTTTTGTTTGTTTTTCTTCTTCTTGGGGGCATGCATCAACCCTCTGCCGTCATTCGCTGTAGACGATCGCTTCGTATCGTTCTTGCCTTTATCTGATCGATCAGGGATTCTAAGTTGCGGCTTAACCGCCTTCCGAGGGGCCCAACGAAACTATTGATATGATATTAACGTTAACTCTAAGTTAATAGGCTATATAATTGCGTGAAGGATCGATAATTATAGGGTGTACGAACCAACTTTGCGAAATTCGGCATCGCTCGGGAGAGGTGGCGGGCTTAAACTTCTGACAGAGGTAACCGTCCGTTTTGCCGGGAGGAGTACTTAGAGTAGGCTTAATAGTGGAATGGAAAGTTCGCAGACTAAGGTTGCAGATTGTAGTGACTGTGGAGGTCTGGTTGATCCATTTCATGAATGGAATGACTTAACTTATAGTAGGGTATTGTATTCCCAGACATTATCGATATATTTTGTGATATTACCTCATAAAGGAGGCCCAGAGCAAGAAAAAGGGAATGCCTCCTGTGAGAGGCGCGGCGAACGTGAGATCGTCCTATATGAACGTGCGTGCATATGCACACTCATTATCACCTTGCATCCAAGGTGGCGTTTCCGCATTTTTCGAACTTTTCAGCCATGAACATGATGTAAAATTTGATATTTCGGCGGCATATACCAAAGACTATAGCTAATATGATGCGATCGAATAAAGCAAGTCAACAGATATTGGCTATCTTAAGCGACAGATGGCCTGTAGGACGTTCTAGGCTTCGAGTTACAAGAGCGCATGGATATGCAGGCTGTCAGTATTTACTCTCGCTCTTCTCGCCCCAAAAAAGGTGCGCCCATGCTTATTAGGGATTTGTTTCTGAATTCACTGATGTGATACAGCACTGTGGTATTACAACTATGAAATGTTGGTATTAGGTGTTATGGAACGTATGATACAATTTTATGCTCATAATGTAATGAATATGCTTAATTAATCGGCGAGGAAAACGAAATCGTGCCAAGGGAGCTGCAACTAGCCACGGGCAGCTTAACGAAAACATGGCGCCTTCCCTGCCTCCCTAGTAGTAGTTCCAGTTGATTTCTGGCAAATTCGAAGCTGCAATATCCCCTTTCGAGTTCTTAGACCGCGCACTTTCCTTCTCGTTGATGGGATATAGCCCTCGATGTCTTTTCTGTCTTCGAAAGAGCCGACTTGACGGCTCTAGAAGTTTAGCTAGCAGGGGAGATTCCGGTAACCTCATATACCAATCCCCTAAACAGATCCGTACAAGTCGAAAAGCTCTCGCGATCATCATCGCTATGATGAAGCTCTATTTCCATAGATGGATCTGGAATGTCATCCATCTTTCTCAAACGGAGCAAGAAGGCGTCGTAGGCATCGTTGACTATCTGGTTTAATTCACTTCGTTGACCGAAGTAAAGTCTTGCCACAGCTTTGTCTTGACTGTTATTGCAGTCGCACATCAGAAATGGAGCAGCAGCGGCTAGCATGCTAATATATCTTTTTGCCATTTCAGCCAATTTTTCGAGACGTTGACACATCTCGTCTCCAGGCTCCATTTTATTCAACTTCTCTACTCCTTCCTTGATATTGATAACGACCACATCGAAATCGCCCTTTCTTTTCTGTAACAAGCTGATCTGCTTAACAAGGCCGTCTTGAGTAGAGTGGAGCCAACATTTGGTGCCGCTAGCCGGACCGTTCGTGTTCGAGGAGTTTTCGGCGTCCATGAGCGAGGCTGATAACGCGTTAACGTTTATTTGAGCTGTCGATTGTGACGTAGCGACGCCAGTTACGTTGATTGAAATAGAAGTTGTTCTAGGCTAGTAAACCTGAAGTGAAAGGTCGCAGTTGCATACCTTATATACCTGATATTTAAGTGTCAGGTGGAGGAACATAAGAGTCAGTATGTGAATGCATCTATTGCGTTAGAGACCTTGATAGGAGGGGCAGGCTGTGCTGATATATATATCCCTGAGGTACCAACAGCTTGTTGATTACCTCGGAGTTCTGGGGTATGCTACCTGGCTCCGAAACGGTATGCACCTTTTCAAAACTACCACACTTCGCAACACGGCGTCAAGTATTACAACGATTGTTGGGCGTAATACTTCTACTGCGTACATGCCGGCGAAAGTATCGTATTCTAACGAGCGGAATTTGATGCTAAGCAGCAGTAAATAAATAATATTCAGGAACTACGTCGAACTACATACAAAGCATATAAACACGCACAAGATACATATGTTTAAGTTGCCTATAAAATATTGAGAATGGCAATGTTTCTTTAACAAGCCTCCCCGTTAATGTAGTAGGCCGCATTTACCGCATCATTAATGGTCGAAAAAATCGGTCGAACCCCTATAGGACTCCAATAACCAACGTCTAGGCCACCGCCGGTTGGTATCTCGCTCATATAATCGTCGCTGATTTTGCGCTTAACCTCTAACCCGATAACTACCGCATCTTTCGGGAGCGATATGTCAACAACAAGAACAGTAACACTACAACTAGTATCCAAGCTGTCATCCTTTGCAAACTCAACACCTCATATAGAGCCAACCTCTACGTCACTCACCCTTGCGGTTCCGGGCACAAGCGCCATATTCACAGTTTCGGAGCCATCTAGAAACAACCGTCCCAACCCTCTAAATCTATTCAAGAGCAACGATAGCAACATCTCTTCGGCTAGGAAGAAAGCCGTCACACACTACCAAATGATGTGAAACATTCAATACCTCTCTAACTCTCGGTCCTCTCCGACGGGAGGGGTTCATACATATATAAACCATTCGATACGACAGCTTGCTTCAGACAAAATCTGAAAGCTACCTACCCAAATACTCCACAAGACTAGCTAGCAACCATTACAGCCCAGCATGGACACACCAAACGAACCTACGGGAAAGATGCAACTACACAACCTAGACTACATGCCGAACGCAGGACTGCAAGCGCAAGCAAAGTCCTGGATCAAAGTTTTTAAAATGTTCGAGAACACGCCCAAACCTTATACGGAAGAATTCCAGCACCCCTACAATCGCCCACGAGCAGCTCAAATTGGTCAACAATTCACCATTACCTGTTGTACTCTCAATATTTGCAATCAATATATTACACCTGTCGAACTATCGAACGCCTTAAGTCCGTTTTAGTCTAATGATATGACGGTTGGGGAAAAGTATTCCCACCAACCCCATAGAAGAGCGATAGCCTTCCATTTTCGGAACTGCGCACGATCTCAGCCAATATCCTACGAAGAAGTCCAAGCCATCCTTGAGGAATATCTCCACTCGAGGCCTGAACAGTACCGCTTGATATATAAAAGGGGGGTTAAATATCGTCGGGGCTTTGGGAGTCGCAAGGAAAAATAAGTGCGCGCGTGGGAGAGGCTAAGACATCAAGGAGGACTACTGCCAGTATCCGGGAAATCAAATAGTCTCGCAGAAGCAAGGAAGTTCGCGCTGTTAGAACGGGAAGCCATGTACATGCATTACTTCTTTCTGAAATTGTACCTTCATCGAATTTGTTGCTAGGAAATAATCGAAAATAACTCATATTTCTCTACAATCCAGTATGCCAGTGCATATAAGCGGCCATAGGATCGAATGATCGAAACAGTGGCCGTCCGGGCGGCGCCTTGTATCAATTATTAGGGCCGTACACCTGAGATCCAAGTTAAAGCCAGGTGACACCTCGTAGACCCCCCTTGCCTCTTGAAAGAAAAAATTGCGATTACAATTGGCATAACCAACTTCTATGAGCTCGTACATTTATAAGTCATCTGAGCATGGTCCCTTTCAGCTTCCCCCGAATCGGGATATCTTGCATAACCCCCACCTAGCGACATGGCGTTGAAGGCCACAGATTATCAGCACTACTGGACGGAAGAGATCGCGCCTGAAGCCGTCATGGATTTTGAACAAGCTTATGCCGCATTTCCCCGAAGCTCCGGGGGAAGAAAGAGGTCCCTCGTGCTGTCCAACCCAGCTATGGCTGAACTGCTATACGGGGCCGGCACGGATAAGCAAACCATCGATTTACGGCTGAGGCGATTGAGAGTATGTAGTGTAGCGAGATTTTGGTTTACTGTAGCTAACGATATTTAGGCCGCCATTAGGGATATCGCGGACTCCTTCGCCAAATTCTATTATGGCGTTAAGGCAGACGAGCTTTCACGGAACGACCTCTCGAAAATGACGTTTGTCAACATCACCCAACCGGAAATAGCCTTACGAGTATCGAATGCGATTTACGATATCCCCGAGTACAAAGACTATTTCCACAATGATAAGCTACATCCAAAATACCTTACTGGCTGGCTGTGGGAAAGTCGAATTTCTACCCTGAAAGGGAACACATCTTCGGATTCAGCCCCGGTTTTGCCGCCAATACGGGATATCTTGACGCATCGATAAATTCGCTCGCATCTCAAAAGTACTGCAGTGATGGTAGCTTTTTGGTTGCCCATATTTAGCTTAGTTTTAATACAAAGGCGTAGAGGTGGACTTTCTTTATTGATGCGAGGTGATATCCCGAGAATCAACTGGTGATACGCCCAGAGATATATACCGAGTTACCTGACTAGCTAGCATGCCGTGGCATCGATAAATGAACTGTTAATTGATGTAAAATTAGCCTGAAGTATTATTTAGAATCAAAGCTCCAGCGACGTATTAATGTTGAACAATTCAGGCGCAGAAACATCTGCTGCATATCTTTGCAATTGGTCAGAGGTGAATAAGGTCTTAACGTCTTTACACATCACAATATTCCGACGTCGACGTCGTGTTGCATCACACATCACTTCTCTCAAGACGCCATGACCTAGTCTGTCGCGGCGTTCCCCCAAGATCACATGCACAAGTGCCAGATGGAGTGTAGCCTAGGCGCCAAGAAGGGTGGTGCTTTTAACAGCCGTGGCAGGTTTTCGCTCCTTTGTCTCATCCACCATCTCCTTCCAATTCATCCGCAGGCTCCTTGAACTGCTCCAACAGAATACCAGTAAATACTAGGGCATCATGGATTTTCCTTCAAGTTATCCAAAATCGTCAGCAGCCCTTTTTGGCCTGGAGCATGCCATCGGCGGCTTGATTCGGGAACATGGCTCGAATGAAGGGTTTACGCCTCTCCAAACAACACATCCAGATCTTGATACCGCTCTGAGCTCCGCAATCAAGAAAGTAACCGAACTCTACCAGACAGCAGGCAAGTTAAAAGTTGGGCAGATAGTTCTTGAACGGCGCACAAACAGGCTTGAAAAGTAAGTCCAAAAGCGAGTTTTTGTTTAGAAAATATCTGATGGACGTGTTACAGCCATCTTGCACCAGTCGCGGCTCTTGAGAACCACTATGACAACGCCAACAGCGTCAGGCGCAATGGGAACGCGAAGTTGGAGTCGGCCACGATTCAGGCAATTACCAGAGCCCGATCAAGCGATCAAGGCATTGTCTACGAATACCCTACATACTTCCCCGAAACAATCCGAGATTTTCTCACAATGAATGGTATGCCAATTGCTAATTGAAATAAATGCGTCGATTACCAACTTACAAGACTATTTAAATTAGCCGAACAGATCATATATCTTCTTGATTTCTATACGATTCGGGTTGTGAAGCCGCTACGACAACTGCCCGGACTCTCCGATACAACGCAGCATACTACTGTTGAATACACCCCCACGGATGTTCAAAGTAACCGTTATCGTTGCTTAAGTGAACTTGCAGGACTCATTAACCTCAAACTTCACAAGATAGAGTCAGAAAAGCTCAAGGAGTTAAAGGCTAGTATCATTACATCTGGCTAAATATGCTTTGCCGGTCAGCCCGTTGTCTTCTCTTTACACCTCAATTGTCAAACTATCACTAGCACAGACTTTCAAACAATGTTGATACTTAGCCTTGATCTACATTTCTTTCAGACATATGTATATGGGGAGACAAAGTCGATAACCGTATAGGGTGGTCATGACGTGTATTACGAATTTCGGAATTTGAAGCACAGGCCCTAGAACGTATGTCCCAGTATTGTTTGGGGTATTTTTGAATGGTATCGAGGATTCGCTCGGAGTTCGATAAAACCGGGAGAAGTGCGATGTGAAATGGTGGAAGGCCAATGGCGCTCCAGGGTTGGCTGTAAAGCGCATCGCCAACCAACCGCCTTCCCAAACCAACTCCGAAAACATGTCTCCACGGTAGCCAAACACGATGGCATACGTGGTGGAAGTTGATCTGGTAGGCTCATGGTGGGGTTCTGGTTCTAGGCTTGTTAGCCCACAGCAAACTAGGTGGGATACTGCCGATTTGAAGTTGCCCTTTAGAGATCGGGTGGGACAACGATTAATTATGCGAGACGGTTTGGTCATGTACGTCTTAAGACGCTGAAGTGGCGACCACATTTGGAGACTTTGGATAGTTTCGTTTAAATGGAGCTTGAAAGCTGCGTAGGATGGCAGGGGTTGGGCTCCGTATGGTGCAATGCAACGGGTTGGTAATTTGTTGTATTTGACGTCCATCCGCATGGAGGGCACCTCGGCCTTAAGTACCTAGGTATAAAGCATATCTCCCTAGTAATGAAAAAGGAAGATATGGGAGGGGCATTCCCTCGTGACATGATTCTCAATCGGGCCAAAAGCAATAGGCAGGATATTGCAAAGGGAATGAGGCATTGTCGAGCATTGAGGATACTACAGACTTCTAGGTAGTTTCAGGCAACCGAAAGTAGGAAAACGCTAGGAGCTCGTGGCAGCTCAAGTAGCGAAGAATCTTTAGGACGACTTCGATGAAGAGTCTTTTAGTGGTCATGATGTTATTGTTGAGATAATAGCGTAGCTGGAGATTGGACTGAAGCCAGTAGACCCCTTCATCATTTAATGTTGGAGCGGCCCTATTTCTGCGAAGTAGCTACCCAGTGACTTGCACATCGATAATTCCGGCCCCCAAGCATCCGAAAACGATGATGTCTTGTGCGCCAGTCCCTGTCAATGCAATGACGTAGGGTATTCGAATTTGCGCATCCATGCGTTGTTGTGTTATAATTCCTCGCCAAGAACTTTGGTCTAAATATGCCCCACAAGTGGGGAGTCACGATCAGAACCTTCTCCTTCTCCAGCTCCAGACCCCTAGCTCCAAGAACATCTTCAAATTCTCGCGATGGCCGATGGGTTCGACTGGAGACAAACAATTCTGCTAACGGACGCTGATGCGTCTACGTCAACTTCGGAATCTTTGTTTCCAGCCCCGATCTCTCGGCAGGACGACGGCGATGCCCAATATCTCGCAATTAATAAAATCGCCAACCCTGATATGGCGCGGGTTCGGGAAATCCTAAGGATTCCGGAAGACAGTTTAAAACGCGAGCAGATTCAAATACAATATCCGGAGTGGCCTGCCGATGTATCCGCTAAGGGGGCTTGGAAGGATGTCTTGGTAAGTAATAAGTTTGAAGACTTGGTACGGTTCCTAACTCTCTTGTTTCTACAGACCCTTTTAAAAGACGTCGTGGACGAATTTGCCAACGGTGTCATGATCAACGGAAAGATGCGATATTGGGATTTTAGCAAAGGTTATTCCTATGACCTCCAGGCATCCGACGTTCAGGTGGCTGTGGTTAAAGCCGCATACGACGCCTTATATTCAAAAACCCCTATTGAATTCGTGGTAAAACGGTTGGAACGCTGTAAAGATGACTGGGCATTGGAGTATCTACTGAATACAAGAGCAAGGGCACATAAGCGACGAGAAAGTAGGGCAGCTCGTGGTGCTGGGTAATCATGGCTTTTTACTTGGCGTATGTTCCATTCTTTTTTTCGTAGAGTCTTGATTACTGCACTCCCATCGTGTTAGATACCGTCTAAATTGCCTGACTTGGTACCGACACGGCTGACTAACCCCTATACATCGGAGTCGGGTTTTTTTGAGTGAAGGACTGCTTATCAATTGACCGTACTGCTAACTATGTGCTAGAGGCTCTGAGACCGTCCAACCTAGATACATAGAAAATTTGACTCGCATGACCTCAATTTGAATCCTCCCCATAATACCCAAATTCAGAGAAACTTTAGCAAACTATTCTTTGGCCTCTTAACTCAACCTGTCCTTTCGTTCCCTCAGCGACGGCGTTGATCACACCCGCTCATCACTTCAATCGCCCTGCACAAATGGAAGAGTTTTCGTTAGTATTGGGCGGTCCATATGTGGTTTAAGTTACATACCGCTCTGTACATGCGAGCAATCTTTCATGCCCAATAGCCTCGTGAAGACTCGGGATGTCATGACTTGAGTAATCGCCCAATAGAACATAACAATCCTGAGTAGTTTCACGAGGAGTACCAGACTGCCACTGGACCGGAAACTTGTATGCCCTCCAACTTCCATCAGGGTTTTCAGAAACGACTTCCCCCTTCTCCTTTGCTTCTCTTATAACCCATGTTAAGAAATCTAATTCATTTTTTTGTTTGACTTCCTCAGCGTTGGGAATATTTTGGTCCCCAACTAAGAATGACCACTGTATAAACATACGTTATACCGTTAGCAGGTTACAATGCAAAAGTTCAGTAGGTCTGCACGTTGCAATATTGGGAACTTACTTCCATACCACAAGGGCCGCCTCGCTTGAGATGCTCAACATGGAGCAGCCCTCGTGGGTGATTTTTTGAACCCTAGTCAGTTGCCTAAGCGAATCTGGCGTAAGAATAGGAACCTTCAGGCCCTCTCCGGCGGCCAAAGAGAACCGGACTGGACCGAAAAAATAGTTTTGGTAGTTCGTATCTGCCATCGAACTGTTCGGTGCAGGTGAAAAAGGTGCCTATTAATTAAGATATTGGGAAGGCGATATTTTGAATTCTGATAATTCACAAAACAGGATGAGGCGCTTCTTATTTATATAAGAACGGATTCTCAAAAGCCTTAGGAATCGAGCTGACTCATAGCAAGGGAATGATAGATATTCATAGTGTTTTAACGAAGTATCCCTCAAAAGATACCCTCTAAAGAAAGAAAGAAAGAAAGAAAGCTCAGCTCTGCAGGTTTGACGAAACACGGGATATGTATCATAAACGCGAGCACTTCCAGGTGCCTCCGCCAACTAGCCAATAGAACACTCAGGGCTGCCCCACAAAACCTTCATTGCAGATCTTCATTGGAATGCCGGAAAAGAAAAAGAAAGAAAAAAGATCAGTGCCCTCTTGAAGCACGGGATGAAGCCTACAACAGGGGTTATTGAATTGCTCTATAAGACGTGATAAAAAAAAGTTGGTCTGGAGTTGCAACCTGTGACCAAAGAAAAGTTAGTCTGGGGTAAGAAAAGTAACTGTTGACGGAAAGGGTAGTTAGTTAAGGCCCAACGTGAACATGGATCTTACCTTGTACGTACGAATCGCAACGTTTATCTCCAAAAGAAATTTGTGGTAAGGCGAGCCATGCATATCACGGGTTACATGAGGGATTTTTGCTGAATGGTCTCGTCGGTCCAGGCGTCCGGTGGTTCAGATGGTCAGATGGTTCGTTAGCTTTTGATCCTACCCGTCTGTCTCACACCTTATGCAGCTGAAAAAAATGCTCGGGGATCCCTACCCGTTTGCTCGACCTCTTGTGGGGTTCTCGGCTGTGATATATCATAACTCACATTCTTTGATTATTAACCCAGCACTTCTCTTTTTTGGGGGACGCTGCTCTTTGGAGCGCTTTCACTCAGGCCGGCTACATATGCAGGGCTGTTTTTAATCCTTTTTGGTCTATTCTTCAGAACTACAGACGCAAGCCAGGTGAAAAGCCACCGATTCTCGTTTACAGTAGACTGCAACATATCTGTTATGAGGGGGTGGCATTTTCCCGCATTTTCCCTTCTTCTTTTCTGAATATCGCAATACCCTTGCTGATCCTGTGCCGTCCCTGGTAATACCATGCAGAAGCTCTACCTCCGTAAAGCCATTGTACGGGGGTACCTATATCATGGGATTGCTGACCGGTTATATATCGCATATCACATTTGCAAGTAACCGGCTTCGTATCCCCAAATTAAGCGTTTCCACTCCAGCTGGCACAATTGTGACTGGAAATGCATGACACTGTGATCTCCGCGAATTGGCCTCCGCAAATGTGACCTCCGCGACATGATGTAGGGTGGAAAATCAAAGCATTGAAACCTAGGAAGCGGTGGATGACATGGCGAAGAAAATCTAACGAACAGATATAACAATTTAGAGCAAAAAGTTTCATATAAACCACGAGATCATACAAAGCCTCAATCTCTTCTGGTCCATCCCACATCCATTCAATGATATTAGTCGACTCCGCGAGTAAGCAAGCAACATCATCCCCTTGTGCTGAAGAAAGATAGCAATGTAAGCTTCCACAATTCTATATTTCATTTCTACCTCCCAAAGCATGGTAGTGTGGCAGCAGTCCTGGCTTCGAAATTTGGATTGGGATGAGTTCTGGCTCACGCTTCTTGTTCTATTGCCTAATAGAACAAGAAGCGTGAGCCAGAACTCATCCCAATCCCGATTCTAGAACCAGAAGCAGTTTGTTTCTACCTTGGGCAAAGCTTACGCTAACGTTGCCGTGGTGTCTAATTGCGGCTGCAACGATCTTCCCGATAATACCTACTCTCGAAACCCTAACAACTACGCTCGAGCTCCCCTTCTTATCAATTAAACTAGGCTTACCCTATTATAGCCGTTAATTCTAATCGTTGGTTTAACTATCTTCTGCTAGTATTTTACGGCTTCAACAAAACTCTTACAACATGGGAGTAGGCCTATCTGAAACTGACATTTAATACCTTTACTACTAGAACAAAGAAACTCTTCGGGATTCATGTTAATTAATACGAGATATATATATGAAGGCGAAGAGGACCACACCACGGCTCAAAAAAATCAAGTCTTAGTAGTATTAGATTTATGTCAGTACTTGGACACCGACGCGTTATTAGAAAGTCACTTGGACACACAATAGTTACATAATAGTATATTGTATATAGTACAGTTCTACCTCCAAGGTAAAGCCTCTTCTGATATTCAGCGAAATATATAAAACATTTATACCTCCCTGCCTAGCTCTATCGTTGGAACAACTTGGCAAATTATTGATTATTTGACGGTCGGCTGGTATCCAATTATTCTGCTCCTCCTTTCTGATGGAGCCGACAGGAAGAAAGCAGCCCGTGCATTTTCTGCGTCACGTTCGGGCTGAGGAAGACCATCCCAGTAGACCTTTGTTTACCCTCGCTTATAGCTTATTACGCCTCGTTCTTAAGGTCATCGGTATCTTTTCAGATACTGACTTGTGCATGTCGTCCTTTCAGGTTGGCAAAATCCGAATATAGGGCCGGATTTCGCTTTTGGGCTAACGCTCACCTTGTTTCCAGCAGTTGGCGGCTGGTTCCTTGCTTCAGCGAAAAAAACGAAAAAAGAAAACGTAAGGAAGAAGAAAAGAGTGCGAGATCACTTAGCCAACGAACCGCCTGTACGCAGCTGTACGGTCGACGCCAAATCTCCAAGATCCGGATTTCTAACCGAGTCCGAGGCCCTCCAAAGAATCCACAAAAGAAAAAACAATTCGAGTATGTTGTGGGCATGGAGAAGGTGGAGGAAGGTGATTCGATGTTTCTCCAGAGGGTCCCTATCTTAAGGGCGTATTCAAACCTATATAAATCGTCGCACAGCGAGAAAGACAAATATCAAATTGAGTTGAATCCCATCGAAGAGGAATATTTGAAGAATCACCTGTACGATCACAGAGGCTTTCCCCGGGACCCTAGTTCTGCAATGGAGCAGCAGAAGCTCTTTAATTATTTTGGAGACAAATGTAATTGTTTGGAAATGAAAGAACCAGGACTTACAGATTTGTTTTCGAGAGGCGCTATTTAGAAGACTGTTATATATATCATAATGGGGCAGCTCTGGGCCTCGAGACTATATCGTAATGCAATTACTCAACCAAAACCCTTAAAAATTCTGTGAAAGTCCCACGTGGTATCTAGGTACTTAGTTAAAGCAATTAAGACTCGCCAACGGCATGCCGAATAGTAGATATGTGCATCTCCCTATCCACTTTCATATCCTTCATCATCAACTGCAACACGTCTAAATCCTCCAGGTCTCGAGCCGACCGTATCTACGACCGGGGTAAAACTATGGGCTCTATTCAGCGCATACGTATTATGTGGACAACCTTGGGTGATCTACGAAGAAGAATTCTTGTGATACCATTGCTCCGGTACAACGATTGGAAGACGCTGACCCGGTATGAGTTATGATTTTTCCTATGGCGGCAGTCGCCGTCGAATCGTCAATTGTTTCTCTTTTGCCTCTGGGACACCGATTACCGATGCGTAACGGGAGCCTGCCTCCGGCATTGAGCGCCGATAGATAAATTAACATTAGTACGAAAACAACGCCGAAACGCTGATAACTTTCGTTCGGGCTTCCAGGCTATGCGCGGCAAAATTCGATGGTAAGATTGTGGCGGCAAGCACCTTTGTTGTGATTTCTATATGACGTCATATCGCAACGCCCGCCTCGGCCAAACATCCCGCTAACTACCGTAGGGTGTTTGCGATACATAATGGGGACCTGTTGTAATCATGAGACGACGAAAGGAACATGAGTATCGCAGCCGCAGGTAGAACTAGTAAGATGCTGGTGAGCTTCATTGTAGTATGATGGGTAGCGGTAGAGTTAAACCAATACATTATTCCTAGATTTGGTTAGGAAGTTTAGGGTTCTTTAAACAAGATGACTATGGCCATGTGTACCGAACACGACGCAATGGGGAGCCTAAGCGACACGAGAGCCCATTGGACTTTTGGCGTGATGAAGATGGATGTTAGATTTCTTGAAGTGTTTCGTCCGAGGGTCGGGGGCGGTCTCGGCCCTAGTGATAGCTAAGGTTGGCGGTGGCCAATTGTAAAAAATTCGAATCCTAAGGTACTTCAATGTAAATGGAGAAATTATGAAGAGACTAATATCATAACTGAGCTATCCGGCGTGTATTGGCCAAATATAGGATATAAATCGATACAGAACTGACAGAGAAAGGAGTCCTATGCAATGACTTGGAGGGTCATGGAAAGCTAGGTGCATATACGCAAACCGAAGCGGTAAAAACCTTTAAAAGCTGGAAGAAACAACACTAGTTCCGTTGTATCGATAATCTAACATGCCTGAATGTATATAGCCGTCATATATCCAAGGTTCAAACTATCGATCGGATTGAAATGGGGAGAGAGATCTGGTTGGGATGCAGTCAGAAGGTAGTGGGATTAGAGTTCGCTAGAAGATTCAAGGCTTTGGGCGGGAATCGCGGCTAGTCTACTCGACTAATAGTATCGAAAATAGTTAAATAACTATCGGAGATAATGCTTAGGGTGGAAATAACGGAGTGGATTTACCTGCTTTTTGGTGGGTCTAGTTTTGCGTGTTCCTTCAATGTGGTTACAGAGTAGCCATATGGCATGAGCCATGATTGGGTTTGGGTGCTGAGGTAGTTGCTTAATGGAATCTTGTAGGATAATAGCATGGCACATTCGAAATAAATGTTCCGGTAATATTAATGTAAGGTTCGTGAAGCGGGACTTATCGTGAAAGTCGACGTATTCTTCGTGGATAGATTGCACGATACACTGCAAAAAGTTAGATAAGGATTATCGATGAAGATATGGTTCAGCGGTACATACCCTTATCCGTTTCCAAGTTGTTGTGTCCCTTACACCGAATGATTCTTTGATACTATCAACTGAAACGTCTTTGCATTTCTTTACTCTTGACTTTAGGTTCAGATTTTTCACATAATATTCGAGGCCATCCGCCACCGTCCGTTTCATTTCATCATCGAGCGGCTGACGAAAGACGTTTGTTTGGAGATATTCGAGGTTGGGGGAGAGTAGCTCCTTGCGTCGTTCTCGGGTAGACATCGTCGGGGGAAATTTTAAAAAGAGTTGTCGGCCGATCGAATTAGTGATAGACCTCGGTCCCCGGTCCTCATAGGAGGTTGAAAGTTATGAGTTAGGGTTGTAAGCTACAGCAACTGTCAGCGACGCCCTTTGTCCAAGCGCCTAGATTGAGGCGCTGGAGTCACCCGACGCCGGGGATCTAGAAGAAGAAAATGCAGGATTTGAACTGCAAGCCGGAGGCACAACGCACACCTGCAACGACGATTTGTCAGAATTCGATAAGTGGAGAGTTTGAAACGGTAGGTGGGCTGAGCCGTTCAACGGAGTATCAATGGCGGCAAAGTTCGGCTGTCGAGCAGGTTCATGCGGGATCGATTAGTGAGGCGATCGGCGAAGAAGCTGGGAGGAGTGGAGAGAAGCAGAGAGGAGCAAGGAAAAGTAGGGAGGAGTAGGGAGGAGTAGGGAGGAGTAGGGAGAAATCGAAAGGAGTAGAAAGGAGTAGAAAGGGGGCAAAATATCCGAGCCGTGTGTACCAGGCCCAGGAACAGGCAGCCGGCCTATTGATACACAGCCATGGCAGTCGGGATCACGAAGTAAAAGATTATGAGGTATTATCATAAGATCTACCGCAAATGCGTCTATAAGAACATGAATACGTAGCAAGACTAGACACGATGATGATGTTAAGGCAGGGCATTTCTCACGCGCTCTAATTGATTCTGACCTCATTGCATTGCATTATATATATATACCCACTTCCCGATCAATCCAAGATCCAACATGTCAACACAATCCGTACATTCCGAGCCACGATATATGAGGAAGATTAATATTATGCTTTCACCGAGGTTCTCTCTGTCGGTCCTACGACGAAAGCTCGGGCGATTTTTGGATAGCATTAAACCCATTAAACCTGCTAAACAAGATCTTGACTTTCGTTGCCAGACGCCCGCAGATCCGTTGGATTCCTGGAACGAGCCTTGTTTAAAAGAAATCGACAACGGAAGGCATACAGTAAAGGCTGGAGAACTCGTGGGCGAGCCTCTACAAACTGTGGGAGGAACTGCAGAGACCTGGAACCTAAATTTACCCCAAACCGCCACTAGAAAACCATGTTTCATCACAGGGTCAGAAGTGTCTGTCCGGGCCGATTATGATGATGCAGTTTCAAAAAACATTCGCCCAGAGTCTGCCATACTTCCAGAGGTACATTGGTGGCACCCATCAACTGCCTACGTCTCTCAAAATAGCCATTGAATGACCATAAGCAACCGTACATCGATTGAGTTCTCGCTCGGATTTCCAGGGAATCGTCAAAGATTGAAACAAGGATTCTATGAACAGGACGCGGAGCCTGAAGGTCAGGGTCTGGCTTGCGAGACAAACGGGGCCTATCTGGAAAGGGGTTTTTAATAGATGTTTTGTAATTAAATTACCTACCATAATGTACCTAGTAGTATGAATGGATGCAGCACGGACTGGCGCTTGGAGATGCATTGAAGAGGGGTCCTAATTACTGTGGCTGGGCCACAGATTTGCGTCCCGCTCATTTCTTTTCAACTAGACGAATCGTTAATGAATTTGTAACTTGCGAAGATATAAGGGCTGATGATTCTCCCCGCAACCTAGAGGAATACCCTTCAACGGAACTATATATCGCTACTTCTCTTCCAGCTCAATACACTTTACTATCGACACACCATACGTTTGCGATTTTGACCTACAATTATACAATATGAACCGGAGTGAGGATCTGCAGCTAATTCAGCTCTTAGAAAACTCCTGTAGATTAGAGATCGCAACTGTCACTGGGGATGACGGGGAACCAACGCGACTTGCTTACCCCGAAATCGAGTCTCACGATCAAAATAGTAACGGCATTTGGCAACCTATACCAAAGGAGTTCTTGATACCATACAAGAACGCGGTAAGTATTTTATACTAACACACTCATATTTCTTTTTCCATGGAATGCCGTCACTGACCAGACCAATCTCGTGTCAAAATAGAATAATCCAAGCTTCAATGAATACCTTGCCCAAGTCTCCCTCCACAATCCTAAAGGGATTCTAGAGGGGCAGATATATCAGCCCGTTCATCGGTTCATACAAAATCATCCCTATTTCTCGATGATCCGCCCTTGTATTCAGCCTCGGCCTCCGTCTTCGTCTCCGCCTCCGCCTCCGCCTCCGCCTCCATCTCCATCTCAAGTCCCTAGGCTGCCAATTTCCTTAAATATCGGTTCTTCCGCACTATATCTTCGTCGAAAATCCAAGCTAAATCCAAAACGACCGCAGAGTCCGCCCCCAGCGACATCATACGATCCATCCACTAACCCGCGCGAGCGGGGCCGCCTAGCTACCCAGCAATACAGTAACCCCCCCTTGAACTATCCTACAACTCTCAATCACGCTCCAAATCCTTCAAAATACCCGATGCAGTACTCCTCCCCCCCCCCCCCCCCCCCCAATACAGACTCAAGCGTACGCAAGTCATTCAAGGGCTGCAGATATCAGACGACAATCTCAACACCCATCGCTATCTCATGTGACAACTGTCACAATGCCAAACCCGATTAACGCACCATTCGCGTTCCCGGGACCTATTACCAGAGACTCATGTCCTAAGGGGTTCCGAGCTTCTTTCCGAGCATGGTTCAAGTGTGAGTAAGTCTAGTAAGACTTACGCCTATGTTTATAGCATTCTATAAAGCGTATTACGGTATCAATGGCCAGGCAACATTGGTAATTCTCAGTATTATGAATTTAATGCAATCTTGATAGGCACTTGGGTGATTCATCCAGTGCGAATGTACCTAGTTCTATGTTATGCAGATAATTGAATTTTCAGCTTGACTCTTAAAAGAAGAATGATATCACTTCAAAAGTAAATAAGTTTGTAGGACGAAACTAGACTAGAGTTCAGCAGGAAGGGGCCGGCTGTTCAAAGAACAAAAGACTAGGGCCTTCCTCGCGCGCTTACGGGGTTGACAGGTGTTAGATACTAAAACGGTCCGAATCGTCGATTAGATCAAATATAGGGGCGGTTCAAGACTAACCTTGAGTACAGCAGGCCAAAGGCCGGAGAGTAGATAGTTCGAAATTATTTTTGAAGTCTCGAAAGGCGGCGTCGTAACCACACATTCACTTATATATGAAACCTGCGCGTTAGTCTATGGTATCGGCTGCAGGAGCAAGCAATCGTACCCTTTGCCGGCCTTTATACATTGAGTTCCATTTCGAATTGACGGGATAGCCCCTCCATCTGTAATTAGAGCTAAAGAAAACGATGACTAGAGTTCGGTGACTCGCAGGTGCAATGATTTAAGAGGTCAGTTAGAACAAACGGAGGGGGAAAAGGCGTCCGTGGGCTGGGCTCGATGCGCAATGCTTGAGTTACAACTGCTGATATAACGGTTTGGTTTGGCCACCATAGGCTCATGAGTACTACTGGAGCTAAGAGACGAATGATTGCATCGCATAGCTATATTGCGCCAACGTGGTATTTCTACATTTGATCGGCCAACCCTTGGCTTAATACACAGGCTTGTATCTACGTTTCGTTGCCACTTGCGCACTCTTGTATATCAACATGACTACACTTATTTACCTATATATTTATACATGAAATGGGAAAGCTAATCCATCAAGATTGGGTTGTGAAAGGGTGGGCCATGCCTCTCTTTGTGATATCTGGGAATGAGGCTAGGTGGACTTAAGTTCGAATTCATTGTTAGTATCACTAGCTCTGCGCTTTCTAAATGACCCTACGATAGTAATTAGGAAGATTGAAGATGTGTTAGAGGAATGGTGCCGCATCTTCTCTGACATAGGTTGTGGTTTTATGGGAGGAATTTGATATTTCGGGGTGATTGGGATGAAATTCGGATTCGATGATTAATTTCCGAGCCGAGTTATCGAGTCGTGTTCGGCTGTGGGGAGGCTATTCTGAAAGGTCGCCGATGGTGACCCGTACCTGTGAGTCGGGGATTTCAGTGATGGCGAAGCTTCGCCAATAGCTTATTTAATGACAATCGGGGCATCTACGAAGATACAAAGCTTACAACTAAGACGGAGAGCAAATGATCTAATGTTAAGAGCTAGAGAGCCGGATTTGAATATCTACGTACGCAAGATAAGCAACGCAACAAGCTCGCTAAAAGCCTTGCCTAGTCTGAAGATCGGTTTAATCGGTGGGTTCCTCGAGGAGCGAAGAGACAGGGGGTAGGCGGTCTTGAATGCCTGCACTGAATGTTACCCGCATGATGGGAGCCGTATATTCAAATCTTTGCAACAATGTTCGAAAGCTTAAGTCCGACTCTTTGATTTGGGGCAAAGAAAACTTGCTTGCACAAAAACATATGATTAATACGGTGCTAGCTAATAGAAGGAACGTGAGAAAACTAGTTACATTGTGTATGCGTGAATACTATTCAGATAGTCTTTCGATTCGAACATGGTATGGGTCGTCAGTATGGAAACTTAGCCTGAACTTTAGCCAGGGAGATGCGCATTTGATCCGGAGTGGTTTAACTGCTGACATTCGTATCACTGAACTTAAGGCCATCCTTATAGAAAGTAGCCTCCCTTAAATGAGGGGCTTTGAGTATGTAAAGCAAATCACTTCCCCGATTAAAGAGTCTTGGAACAAATGTCATTTCTAAACTTTGAAGTTTGACCGATTTCATGATGGTCAAATCAGCTTTGCAGTATCCCATATATTGAGAGTATGGATCTCCGGTAGTCCGAATGCGGATCGATTCTATACCCGGCGAATGCTTTCCCAGCATTTCGAGAATGCAAATAGAACAAAAGTCACAAGATGACTCGGTGTTATCCGCATGCCCTATGGCAGGTCCATGAATATTAAAGCTCTTTAGCTGGTGGCTTTGGGAAATTTCGAAGAGTCTTCTCATAGCTGGCATGCCTAATACCCCAGTAACTTTTATTTCTTTGAGTATTTCAAAAAAGCTTATTGGGCCGCGGTATGATGTTAAAGAATCTATGTCGAGTATCCCAGGGATATACGGGATAAATTTTCCGTTGGGTATCTGGGAGAGTGCACGTATGTACCCGAGTACCGATTGGAAGCTCTGCGCAGGGGTATTTTTTAATGGCAAATTTAGGCAGAATAGGATGTCCGACGATGTGGTTTTGCTGATTTTCCAATATTCAGAAAGAGGACGATATCCTTCCTGGTTGTGATTTAGGTTGAAATTTGTTTTGCAAAAACCAGACGTATTGAAATAGGCATCGAGGTAGATTCTCCACACCTTCACACGGATCTCAGAGGGTATCTTGAGTTCCCACGAGGAAGTTGGGGGGGTGGGCTGGTATCCCGAGGCAAACGAGGCAGTGGCTTTCGCATCTTCGCAGGACATGTTGCGATAATGAAGAGAAAGTTAATCTGGAACAAAATTCTGAATTTGCAGGAGATCAGAGGAGAGTAATGTAGATAATATCAAGGCAGGTCTTGAGCTCACCAAAACGAAAGGTGTCGGGTGTCAGCAGTATATATATTACCGGCAAGGATACACCGGAGGTCGAAACCGTTACGCAGACCGTTATCCGGCCTAGCAAGGATGTCACCAAGACAGTCACAGAAAACGAATGATCTGTTGCTAAGACAGCTGATTACTCTACGGGGCGCGCTGTTATCGCAGGACCAAGATTTACCACGCTGGGTATTTCTTGTGGAAATTGATACTCAGGCAAGCATATTGAATCTGAAGTTGTAAAGAAATAGATGAATTGGATTCAACGGACATTCACTATTTCCGACAACCTCGAGATTTCAAGCTGTCGCAAGGGCGTGAGCCCCCATCACAACCAAAATGAACAGCGTCCGAAGTTAGCGTGTTAACGAATCTAGGAACATAGTACGCAAGATACCGCTTGGTCGAAGCTATCGCACGATATCAGAATGCGGTATGACTAGATTAGCCTGCTACTGTAGCTAGATAGCCAGAAACCCTGTATCTTTATTCAATCGCAATGTTAAATTTAAAAGTGAAGAAGTGCTGGCCCATTCTACCAGAGCGGGGGTAAGCGTCCACACACCAGCACTCAACAATGTGCTACCAATCAGGATTGACCTCCGTCCTCACAATCATTTTGGTAAATTGTATCGTTACACCGTGATATCTACTTAAACAATATAAACTATGATTTTTGCTACACTATACGCATTTTCTATCCTGCTATAGGTGTTTAGATCTTAAAAGCTACCCTTAGAAGAGTCGGCCCAATATCCCACATCGCGGAACCCGAGATACTATTCGAGCATCCCAGCCATACTCGGCCAAAAGAAGTTTCAAGGGATGCAGCCTTGTTTTGGCAAGCCTGGGTAGTATCCGCCGTAGTAATAAGATATTTCGTAGTCCAATTATAGAACCGAAATGCTTGTGCGATTGTTGGTTTTCCGCTGGCGAAGGAACAGGTGGTCGTCGAGAGATTTCCAACAATAGCTTGAGAACCTCGTGGTGGTATTGGAACTCCGATAACTGATCCCCCATTTCCAAATTCGTATTTTAAACACTTTTTGGTATGGCGGTTCGCGATATTACCCTCCCAATAAACAGACGTCGTATTCTCAGATATCCAGGTACCTTTAGAGGCCCACTGGAAGCTCGGGTAACGGCCGGGAGTGCCAAGAAATTTAAGGAAATCACAGGGATTGAACCCGAGCGCTGTGTTACTTGGAAAGCGGGAGCTTTCAAGTTGATTATCAGCTAAACACCACCCATCTATGCTGGTTTGGGCCAAATTATTTGGTAGATTCCGGGGAACAGTTGCATTCTGAGAGTTCACTAGTACAAATGAAACCGTGAAAATGATTATCTGAAAAAAAGGTCCAAGAGAAAAAGTTATCTTATGCATAGTGGAGGCTTGTCTATGTTTTCCGGTGTATATTGATGTCTAGTCAAAGAAGCTGAGGGTTTGGGTGTTCTGCGTAGCGAAAATTCGCAGTACAAAAAACTGGAAATAACGAGGCTTTTATATCTCAAATATGATGCCAAATAAGGTCTCATTATATGCAATCAACGTCATCCCCAGCCCTTAGGCAAATATCCGAGCCGAAACACATCCATAGACCGACGCTATAACCTTCAACAAGTCTATCTTCAATATCTTGCAACATACCCCCAATCGATAAAATAGCTAGGAGTTACAATGCCCCTTTATTTAGTCAATATCGTCCACCTCGTCATGGCCCAAAAGGCGATCAACAATTTCATTCTACATGATGGCAAATCCCCTACACAATTAAAATGGAACAGATTAAGATCGAACAACGCTATGCCACGGCACCGGCCCCCCCAAAGGCACCAGTAACATTTCATAATGCATGACACAGGTGCTCGGTGCTCGCTCAGTGTAGCTGAGGAATCAACTAATAGTGGACTTTGCTGGCTTGATATTACCTCCTGAACTGACACTGTCACATTGTCTAGAACTTAACTTGAGACCTGATTTAGAGGAGAATAGTCTGTCTATGCACCCAGGTCAACTCTGGTTTCTAAGACTACTAGTGCAAGTATGACGATATGAACACTAGATATTGAGCATACTCGAGCGGCTCTATATCCATGATTTTCGCCGTTCGGCTAGCGTACTAGCGCTATGAATTTACCGTACCGGGATCCTTTGGTTTATCAATTGAATTGGTATAGTTACGGCTAAGCCGAGTCGTCAACCTGAGACTTTTTTCCAAGCAATTTTGATCAAATCGGTATTGTTAATATTCGTTTTAAGGGATCTGATGTATATCGAAAGCAAAAATATTGTCGTAAGATTTCAAAGACGCCCATTTCGCCTTCAGAAAGGTGAAAAGGTTCGTCCTTTCCTCCGAATAGCTATTTTTGAACGAAAATCGTCTTGAATCATTACCTTCATTCGTTAGGAATCACCTTTCAATACCACCCGGCTCATATTGATAGCTCCACCCCCTTCCTAGCAACCGTTTAAACAGATGCATATGCGGTATTATAATGCGGACTTTTCGACGAAATTCTTTACTATCGCTCCTTTAAGCCGCATTTCTTTCATATAGTTAAACGCTGCCTTACGATTCCCGTTCAATCTTAAAGACTTTGACCGGAATACAATCTGGGGATTGAGCTTCGTTTCCTTTATTATTCAGACCGTTGAATCTCGGAGCAATAGTCATGTTTTGATATTCCGCCCCGAGACTGACCCGGCCCTTCTCCCCGCTGGAAGCTACAACAGGTGGATCCGAGTATATGGATATCATCTTTTACTGAATAGACTGGGATTTATGAATGCCTCAAACATTCCGTGACGACGAGATTTCAGGAATCCCTTATATTCGATTGGTGCCTGCGGTAGCGCTTTAGCTGATATGTGGAGATGATCTAGCTCCGGCGAATGAACTAAGTAAATCAACAAATGGCAGGAAGCGAGCTATGGGTAAGATGAGAAATAGGCAAAACGACGACAAGGAGCTATATAAACGGCGTATAGATTGGGGTGGCATCAAGACATATTTGGGATTGATAATTTTTGATTGCCTGACCCAGTGCCCGTAGAGCAGGGCCAACTTCATCATTTCCGTCCTGGACCCCACCCATCCCAAAACATTCCTTATCCCACAAATCATCTTCGAAGGAAGGACTAAGGGTCTGAATCCCCCCTTTTGCGGTATCCGATGTTTGAGCACTGGCGGCCTGATTGAGAGCTAGTATCTTCGCTTCGATGACTACCAATCTCCGCTGGAGATCTTCTTTCTCCCCGTTCAGAGAATGTATTTGGTTTGATATATATTCGTTGGCGGTTACACGCCCCAGAGTGTTGGTTTGGGTTCGAATGAGAATACAACGGGTAACCTCAGCGGGAAGAGGCGAAGAAACTTCGTAGTCCCGAGTCTTATATCGAGACGCGGGATTGCTTGAGCGATTTACTCTCTGAGGAATTCGAGAGGGCTTCTGAGGTTTAAAGCCGCAGGTTTGTTTAAGAATGGGGGACCGAATTGCTGTCATCTTGGGGCACGCCGCGATTATCGAAGAAGTTTGAAACTGATCTTGTTAGATGTGAGGGATAGTGGATGAGAATTTTATGTTCCTTCCAGAACCTATCAAGGAGGTGGCAGCATTTATGAACCTCTTGGGTCCATGTTGAATCCAGCGACGCCGAATTACTTTGGCGTGCTCGGGGAGTTTATTGCTCCGACTTTCTGATAGCCTGATGCATCCCTACGTTTAAATTCGACCTTTCTATCAAACTTGCCCAGCCTACGATTTCGAAACAGCTTTTCATGCGAACAGTTGAATTCAAGGCTCATTTTCCGTTATCGATATTTTTGGGCGATAGTGGTGACTACATCTTTCATTCCCTCAATCTTGCCTTCAAGACGATGATTGGCGCTCTTGAGATTATTACAAGCCTTTATTGCGTCATCTCGTTCTCGCTCGAGCAACCCGACCCGCTGCTTAAGCTCCTCTACTTCTATTAATGCGTTATCCCTAGCTCGCCTCATGTTTTCCAACTCCGACGCTGCGTCTTCAACAAGAATATGTGGAGGACGTAGAGCGGGTTCAGTGTGCTGTAGAGTGCGAGCGCTTGAGGGTTCATAGGATATCTGTTCTAGAACATCCCATGTCTGGTCCGGGCGACTTGTTGTATCTTCCGCTGTCGGGCGTGGGCCATCTTTAACTTCGATACCTCCGTTCTTGGCGAGTGAAATGATATCTCGTCTTTCGGTGCTCGTCATTTTCCATAGATTAGCTCTAGAACTTAATGCTGGATGTCCGGTAAAGTGGCAGACTTTCTGTCTGAAGATCCCAGAGATATCCAATCCCTGGTGCTGCGCATCGTCTATATCCCCGCCATGTTAGCTAGCAATCAGTGGTAACGTAATGGTGCATAGACGATGCCAGACTTACTCGCGAGTCCCACGAGCAAGCTACCCAGCTCTTTAACTTCATTCGCTCTGTTATTTGAATGACCTCCGAGCATATTGAGTATCAAGGTTGAGATCTGGTGGTATGTTCTTGATTATCGATGCTATACTGCGTTTTTACATGCGGATGGTCATGTGCACTGTTGCCACACCACACGAAGTGGTCTTGGCGCCGATCAGAATGGCGGTGTTGGTCTTGGCTCAATGTCGCCACTGTCGAACATTGCACACCGTTTCCAGCACTACAAGCCGCTCTGCAAGGGAAAGTGCTATGAAACTGACAGCCCCAGTTGCAGGAGCCCATAGTCATTTTGTTGAAATTCGCTACTGAAACTTATCACATATTAGGCCATAGAGATTTGTGGTTTTCGTAGATTTGAGGCTGGTGCCTGTTATAATGGTATCAATCCTAGATCGATGCGCAACGCACGCAGTCAGTCGATCTAGTGTTGTAAATCGGCGTCTACGAAAGGGTTGACACGTCTGCAGTACCAAAACCACTCTTTTATTTCCGGTAACTCGCCTTGCGTAATACCTTCCTACGTTGGGCTTCGACTAACCTCACCTGCTGTCCGTTTCATTCTGGTGAAATACCCCGATCCTTATTCAAGGCGAATTAACGTTCCTTTTTTCCTTTTCCCGCAAATGACCTGTACACACCCGTGCACCCTATATCGCCCACCCTCGCTCATGTACTATACATTCGAAACTATACGAGCACGCTACTCTCATAAACTTCATGTAGTGATAATGAATGTGAAACCAAGATACATGTCTGTAGTAGCCTAGCTCCACCAGGATACCTTTGCACTCCTCTATACCTCAAAATAGCAGATTTTGGTAGCCGCTGCACGACGCCGAGATGCCGGGCTCATCGCCAGTATCCGGCTGCGGGAGCATTGGTGTGATGAAGCGCAGATCTTCGAAGGTCCACACAGAAGCAAAGACCCACGAGGCCACGTTGGCGCTATTACAGTAATGCATCTACGGTGACACTCATAGCTAACCGGCAACGTTTCCCTTGCAGACATGATACGCCAGAGCGCCGCGAGATGGGGGCTCCAATAATGTAGAACTTATTGCCGATAGTACAGTTGATATATCTAGAACATACAAGGGAATCAAGATTAAATAGCATCTAATTTAGGTGTGAGGTATATTTGTATGCGCTACCACAGGGTGGGGACCTTGGATTATATACCTAAGCCATACACCAGTCCTCCATTGTTTACAGCCGCTCTAGAGCGTTAATCGTACGTGCTGATATTTCTGAGGCTTTTGAGCCCCTAAATATGCAAGCGACAAAGAGAAGACCCTAGAGGGCCACAGCGAAGCCATAAGGGTATCTGGAAAGCTAAGTTGAGACACGCAGGTAATGGCCAAAGAGATATTTTATAGATCTCTTTGGTACTCCAGGCCTGTTAGAAGGTCCTTCCTCTGATATCTCATCCTGAACCGGTCACCTGCGGTATCCCAGAGATGCCTTGTGATAGAATGAGCCTGCCCAGGCTCTTGAGCATAATCCACCGCCTCGATATAGCCGTATCTAAAGGATCTCCTTCTCGAAAAGCCTGAGAGTATATTGCTTAGGTCATTCGCAGCTGAATCCGTGCTTGATGCGCTATTACAATGGCCTTTGTAGTAATCGTACTGACGTATGAATGAAATCGCACCCGCTGTGGTTTTGTGCAATGTAAGAGCCAATTTCCCTAAGCTGTGACATTCAACCGCGACTTCCTACTTCCCAATTCTAGTTAGAATAGCCAACTGTCACAGAGGTCCATTGGAGCGAGGAAAGAATTTGCATACCACGAAGTCTACAAGTTCTGTTAACCTGATAGGAGGGGAATTCACAATCTGGAGCACTTGCAGGGACCGGAAGCAAGGGAGATAACGCCCCACCCAGAATATCTTCCGCTCGTAGGAGGGGTATATGAGACGTAAAATCTTCAACTGCGGTAGTTGTTCGAGGGCAGCTGACATCCCAGAGACTTCACAGTTCAGAACTATTCTAAGTTCCGTAATTAACTTCATACAGTTAAACAGGGATTGATTGCGTGCTGCTAGTGAACTGTGGGCTGGTTCGCTAGACATCCGACTTAGACAAGACCAGGGAATCTGAACTGTCTCCGGTCTTATTCGATCAAACTCAGGTCTAATCTGGCAGAGCTCGGGTATCTTTATATCGTATTTGCCTATGGGGGTTATAGTGAATGATGATGTGTGCAGGGCTCTAATATGGATGGTTTGTACGTACCGTTGCCGAAACAGATCTTTGACCAAGCTAACGCTCTCCCCAATGCGGGGGAGAACCCCGCTCCCGAATCCAAACAAGATATGAGGTTGCTGATCACGAGCTGCCTCCTCTTAGGAAATAAGCGTATCTGACAGTGTGTAGGGGAATATAGTTTTGGGAACTCGGATGTGAGAGACCTAGGTGACAAGCTTCTCCTTTTGAGTGTTTTCCAAGGGAACTCCGCTCCTCTGTCTAGGAACTCGAATATTTCTGTTTTTCTACATAGCTTCAGATAGTTCTCGCACAGTACAAGAAAGATTTGCAGGTCGTTCAGAGATAAGAATAGTAAGATAAGCTGAATTATCTCTAGTGGTAAAGATAGCAATCGTCCTAACAGACTTTCCGGAGTATAGGGTGATAAAGTTTCTGTCGCCGGCATCCTACTAATTTTTATTGGTTGGCTTGGTCGATGCTGGTTGCGAGATCGAGCGACACGGTCGTCTTATATAACATTGCTCGTTGCAGCGGGCGCACTGTGGACTGAAATGTGTTGTTTCTGTTGTATTACTCATCTGGCGGCTAGTCGCTTGTATGCTTCTAGGACTTGAAGTCCCTATGCGATGTCGAAAGTCATGTACTAAGAAGTCCGAAATGCTTCATCGCACTTACACTTGAGCACTTGTACGCCGAAAAAAGAAACGAGGTAGGGCCAGCAGTGAAGGTAACTTAGTAATACTGAAATACAGATTTGTGGTACGGTTTTAAAAAACAAAATATGAGTCTAACTATCTGAGTATCTCCAAAATGGGATCGCAAATTTGACATGGATTTGGCACAAAACAGTAGTAAAATCGGCTATCATTCGGGCCCTTCTTTTTCCAATATTTTTTGAGTAGCCCAGCATCCAATCCATTCTCCTCTATCTCGATTTCGCTTCCATCTTGCCACCGCCAAGTGTATGTCAATACGCAGCTGGACTTGAGACCCCCTTCGCCCTGAGAGTGGTTTAAAATTTTCCCGCATTGTACCGTGGCTAAAGGTGCTGGTGTTCCGTTGGTGAAAGCTTCTATCTCCTTCTCACTCGCCATTTTCATTGAGGTAGATCCGTCAGCTAATCGGATGCGTTTCATGTACACGGGCCCTTCTGGAAATTCCATAACAACAAATTCTGTTCCTGCCACGGGCGTGTGGTGGAGGTCCTGCACCGAATCTACCCTCTTCCTTCTTTTGAGAGGTCTAGTTTCCCGAGGCGAGCTACCAGCTCCAGAACTGGAGGCTAGGTTGGACCTATTGCTTCGTTTTCTTTTGTTCTTATTAACTTTGATCGGATCTACCATCTTATTGGAGGCATCACACCGCCTGCTTGTTTCCTCTTTTATATCATCGGGATCGCCGATTTCCGACTTCGTATCAGTTAAATCTATAACCTCGGTAGAGATCTGGGGTATAGGTGTTGCCTCCCGTTCAGTGCCGGCAACTGTGCTGATTTCTAACGTATTCTCTTCACCGTTGCTATCTATCGTTGCAAGTTCCAATCCACTTGTCGGAGGTTGCCCTTCATAAGGTACAATTTCAGGTTTAATTTCTTTCGGTAGATCGGCGCGTTCATTACTATCTGGCGTTGGTGTACTGGCACGCTCTACTTCTGACTGGAGCTCGCTGACCTCAGGATCGGGAATAATCTTTGAATCAGAATTTTCGGGACCATCAAGTATACTAATCTCGGCACGAGGTGACAAATGGGACCCCGCCGCGGTACCATCGTGTGCATCGTGAACGTATAATTGATGGTCTTTCGGTTCGAGAACAGACTGCAGCAACATTTTATTTTTTACAGTAAATGTCATCCCCGAGTCCGAGCTCACACCAGTATCGACTGGGGTTGTCGCATTTTTTAGTAGATCTTTCAGTGGTGGAAGTTGAACTGGCGCTTCAAAATCCTTCACCTGTGCGGCAATGAGCTTGGGAATTTTGATATTGGCGTCGTAGGAGGGATTGTGCGACGTCCAGTTCAAAGTATGACTACCAGTTTCTATTCCAATGCTTTGAGCGGGGCTTCGAGGTTCTGGAGGCGCTAGATCTGGCTTATAAGAGGATAATCCCACCGCCGTGGTGGTTTCTTGATGCTTTGGTGTCGGCATATCGAAAGTCGTTAAACTCCCAGGAACTGAGCTCCAATCGGTTTGGAACTCTTCATATGGCGCCAACATCCACGGCAGAAAGGGTGCCGCGAGCTTAGCTGCAGGGGAATTGCAACCGCCCGCTGGTTCCGAATTCAGGGTAGGAGTTCTTTCTTCGGACCAGGCTAGGTTACTGTCCAGCAGCCCCTCGACGTGCCCCGCGCTCGACGGACCGACCCCTTCAAACAGAAGATCATAAAGCTGATTAGGTTCCGAAGATACAGAGCATTCCTGACTATAATGGTCAATAAATTGTGGGGACCAAGCTTCACCGGCTTGTCTTAAATCTGTAATTGGATCGGCCATCATGAAAAAAAGAAGAAGAAGACTTAGGGACTGAAGGATATGGACTGAGCCAAAGTTAGGTTTTATAATCCTAATATCAGAGAGTGGTTGCTTGGTTTGGTTTTTCAGGGAATAGAGTAGACCTCCGAAAAGGTAGGAAGATGGATGATACTTATATAGACATCCACCCCCCCCATGAATTGAAGAAATGAAATACCTCGGGGCTCATGCCGTACAAAGATGCACAGCCGTATTCTTCGCCCCTTCAGCGTTTCACAATGTACGGGGATATACAGCGACTAATCATGCAATTTCCATTCTTAGGGCCTAAGGGTGGATCGAGAGCGGTGGGTACCCAATGGCCGGTCGCCTCGAGAAGGCCATAACACAATTGATCGCTCAGCTGCGCATTTACAGCTTGCTACACCTACAGGGGGGTCGCATCTAGCTTTTTCGTGCATAAACCCGAGATAGGCAGCTGGCACAGACGGCGGCATGGAATGGCGATGATTGGTATAACGACTTGAATGGTGTGTGATACGGCTCTGTCGTCGGCATCCTTCGATGAATTGCAAAGGAGAATCTAATCAAATAAAGTTTTTCGACCCTTTTTAAATCCTACTCTCGGTGCATAGAGGTGTCGGCGGAGGCGGTCCTATCACGAATGCATACCATTTCAAGGGTTGCGCATAAACTTCGATTCGAAACCCAGCCCACGATGGCTGCATCACCCGTTGCAGGCGCTCCGCAGGCTTTATGCAAGGCTTTGTGAAGTATCAGCTGTCGGAGGAGTGCCTCCGGAGGTGGCTACTCCCGGCCGCAAATATTTACGCTAAAACTCCGCTTGATCCTCTAGTATTTGATCCCTACACCATTATTGGAAGATTGGTGATTCCCACGGGCATAAACCTGAGATTGTCCCCCTCTAGGACTCTTTTTGGACTACCAGGCGCTGAAGTTTAGCAAATTAAAGGTTTCCTAGTTTTATTCCAAGGTGTCCTGCTACCGTATCCCAGACTTGCGTATGGTGGTCCCGGGATACGTTACGGAGGGAGGAGTTTTTATAGAGGGGCAGCGCAAGAGCACAAAGGTCGAGCAACTCATTGGTCTAATGGACAAATATGCGAAATAGTGGTATCAGAGCTCCTAGGCACTAGAGGCTTTAACACTATCGATATCTTCGCTTCCCATACCCCCCTTTTTTTATTATGCTTTATGCTACCTGTTTGGGCCCTGATTATAGGAGTCACATTTTAACAGATAAGACTCTAATATTTTGGGTGGTTGATCCGGACAGGTTATTGGTTACGGCTCAATCCTGGTGAGATTTGATGGATATGGCTAACCTTCGTAGTGATTTGGAACGGACTCGTTCAAATTCTTCGGGACAATCTTTGTATGAATAAATCAAAATCGTAAACATTCACGATTGTCCAGGTGCTAGACTAGATTCAAATGAAAACGATACCTTTGTCGGAGGCGATAACTCCGATGCTGGCTTCGAAACCGATGTGGATATGATCACCCATGAGCGTTGTGTCCGCGAAGAGATACCGCATTGAAATGTCGATAACATCTTTACCAGTTCCGTCGAGAGCTATTAGCTTCACTGGGAAGTACGTTAGAAAGCAGCAATAATCGATTAAATGACGATAAGCAGGTCTATCAGGTGGAATGGAATCACGGCACTTTCCACATGAAAAGCTCGTGGTCGATCATCCAAACCTCGCCGAGGAGTATATGCAGCGCTACACAAAAAGTATTAAGTCCTACATAAGCATCAAACAAAACGACAGGCCTTAAATGAAATCATATCTCGAAATTGTCGGGGCCACACAAGACCCTAAAAAGGATTTTGCTCCATTTGTTACAAATACGTCGTGTGCTGGAGAAACAACACATCCCGAACGTTGCATCTCGCGGCCAACCCTGAACAGCGATGTCCCCTCAAAACTCATGAATCATGCTTTCCAAGCCATGGGATGAATGAAATTAAGAAGACTTTAACTCTCAGGACAAGGTTGCTGAATCGCCAACGCAATGCCCTTTGTACTATCTTCTAGGAGATTCGGCGGCGCGTGTCAGTTTTGTTTCAGCACGGAACTTGAAGGCTCTCTATATTCCTATATCGGATTCGTATTTCTAGCTAATTCCTTGAGTATCTAGAGTTCTTATGATGGGTTTATTTTATCATGGTCCGTTTTGGCATTCGCAATCAACAATTCACTACCCTTTATCGTGAATTGCAGTTTTACTTATGTCTTTTCGATAGCCCTCGTGTCAATAACTCTCGATTGCGGCCCGCGGCCGGAGCAGAGCCGGGCAAGGATCAGGCAAGCCTACCTCCGGATCAGCTCATTTTAGAACGAAAGTTCTAATATCCGAAGGAGATAGAGAAGAAATACATCTTCCTTTTCTCTTTGCGAAAATGCCTTTCTGGATGGCGCCGGTAGTGTGTTTTTGAAGATATCGTAAACCAGGTTGGTTGGGTATAAGTACTAAATTTAGTTTATTTTCTAGGGCGACTACGCCGCCTTTCTAGCTCTACAAATGCATATATTTCTATCAGATGCTCTTAGTTACCCAAGGTAAGATCAACTAAATTCGGAGCTGATATTTCCTCATCCTCCACATTTTCCCTAAGTATTTTGGGCTGGTTCTAGAGCTAAAATACGGAAGGTTCGGTGCGTTCTCTTTAAAGTAGGTATGTCTAACTTATATTGGTCTTTTCCAAATTCCTTCGTATTTTATACTGTTTAAATTTATGATCATCAGGTTTTGTTTCAAAGCCTCGTTTAAAGAGTCGTGTAAGCAAACAGTTTGGGGTTCTTGGTTCCTTAAACCCGTAATTTTAACCCGTTTTTCTCTCGTAGATGGTGATTGAATAGCTAGTTCTCTAATATGCATATACATGTACGTACATATTTGCACCTGCATTTGCACAAACAATTGTCAAGTAGCATCAACCGATAAGAATCGACCTTTTGTAGCTGTGACTAGCATACTAGTACGTCGAAATGAACAGAGATAGATAAAGAGTCTGTTAGAGAATACTGTGCGCTGCCCCGCCAGAAAGAAACCGCCGAAGTGTTTTATATGCACGAGGAGCCCATGTTCGCTTGAGGATAGCTCTAGCCGTTTTGCTATGCACGGAAAGCCCTCTCATTCCGCTATCAAGATGGAATTTAGCTTACGTTGATAACGGAATCGTGGATTCGCCCTCCTCATCGCCAGTTGGTTCGCCAGATTCGACCTTAATACCATTATCGCTCTTGAGGGGGTAAAATTAGCTATTTTTGTCTTTCGGACAAGCTTATATAGTAGCTGCTGCTTACATTTTTGATAGGCTCTTGATCTAAGTCTCCCTGGCCCCAACGATCAAACTCCTGTGGCACCCAAATTGTGCATCCCACTTCGGACTGTGCAGTCTTATAACCATGCTGTAGTTGCCGATGAAAGATTTTGATGCATTGTGGCGCATCATTTCGGATATTGGAGACTGGCTCCCAAGTCGAGCTTGCTAGGTCATATCCGGCCCACTCGATTAGGTATCGATCAAAGACAGTATCCCAGGCCAGAATTTTTTCCACTTCATATTCCTCGGAGGATTCCGCAGTTGTGTAACTTTTTATAAGAGAGCCTTTCACCTTACTCTCCTCTAACCAGATAAATTTTGTTTGTTTTACGTGAAAATAACGTTTGTCTCCAACAGTGATGTTGTCTACCACCTTTCGATATCTTTTGGAGCGATTCATCATTTTGTGGACTGGATATTTGTGACTTGTAGAGTGCACTGTCCTTGGAGTACGTCACATTCATATAGATTTCAAAAACAGGCCCTTTCGGCTACCTTATGGGGCTCGTTTTGTGGTGGCCCGAATGGGATGTAGTCCTCTTACGAGAATGTTCCGCAAGGTACTCCGGCGCACGGGGCTTCCCGGGTATAATTTAGCGTACGGGAATATTGGCCAAGAGACTGGAAATGCCAAATCAGGCACCTACTCCATGTGGGATATTCACGTAAATACTTTTCTCGTATGGGAGCTACCATACGCATAATTATCCTACGGGAAAATCCCGTACTAATCCGGACATACCTATTGGACTATTCACCTACTATCCTGATGTTAGATCCAACGGGGTTCGTTTCCGAGCCTGATGGTTATATAAGCTTAAGATCCAGTACAGTGCCGTCTCCAAATTCTTCATTGCGGCACCCCCATTTCTAATCTAAATATTACCGTGCGATCGTGTATTGCATTACTGTTCACTTCCTAATAAAATTATGGATGCTGAGGGATCGCCCATTGACCCAAAATTCCACGGCCTAGGCTTGGATAACGCCGACTCAAATTTCTTTCCCCAAACAACTACCATAGATAAAATCGCCAGCGACTCCGGATATGCGACCATAAGCCCGGTTGTATCGCAGCTGGCAAAAATCTCAAACCCTGGGAAAGAGAAACTCCTAGCACTCCTACAGATCCTTGACGATTTCAAAGATCGCCTCGATCCGATCGGGGCCTCCGACATGAACTTTTTACAAGGGAAACTACAATCTCTTCGTATAAAACTTCGGGCTAAAGATCAAGAGATAAGGCGTCTGAAGAGCATTTGCCGTGATCAAAAAATCCTGATCGACTTGCATCACCGAGACATCAGCGAACTCGACACCAAGAGAAAACTCACGCTCGACTACTTCGATTATACAGTCGAAGCTGATCAGAAAATTAGAGACATCATGTCCCGGGCCGCGGATCTCGAGGCAGAAATCAATAAAGTCCTTACGCAGCGCATCCAACAACTCGAAGAGATTGCGCCAGGAAGCCCTTTAGCCCAGCAGTATTGGGTGGATGCAAATATTGAACTATTTGGTCAGATTGAGGTGGAAAGGAAATCACTCCACAAGGAACGGTTGAGATTAGACGAGCTTGAGGGATCGCTGACAGTAGCTCTCACAGATCTTCTAGCTGAAGAACAGGAGGATATCTCAATTGGGTATGCGGCATCGGCGCCGACAGAGGAGAGCGAAGGTGAACTTGGGGCATAGATATTTACAATAGCTTAGTAACTTGTAGCGCTAGTGGAACCCTAGTCATATTCACAGTCTAACAGTATTTCTATACGTATCAAGATGGAGCTCATATTCCCTTGCTATTCTCTGAGCTGACCTCGTCATCGGTATTTGTTTATCCGTCAAAATATGTATATATAACAAACCAGTTCCGCGCATACTAGGAATAGACCAGTACCTAAAGAATAAAGTACCACCGAATTATCTGCCTTTGATAGATCTTCGTTATGGATTACTATACCTTTCTGCCCGAGTATCATGAACCCAACCAAAACCCTAGGTACTCAACTACATATACAGATGGGCTTCCCGAAGTAGATCCTTCTCTTTTCGATTACACCAGCAGCCCACAGTCTCAGCCGCCTACATCAGTAAATCACCACACTAGCACAAACGAAGCTACATCTCCAAATATGAGCACCCCTACGATAGATACAAAAACTGTCTACCCGGAAGTCATGATGTCAGTTGCGGCTGAATATCCCGATCTTTTTCCAGAAAATGCATTTCTACGACAAAGACGCCGGCTAGAAGTAAAGTGGTGCGACATTGCAGCAGAGTTAGAGGAGCTAGGATGTGGGAAAATTCAAGATGCTTGTCTTCAAATGCGTAGTAAAAGGAACACAGCTTGGTTCGGCATAAGCAGCGATGAGTCGGCCAAGCGACACCGCCGATCACAGAATGCATCGAAAACCCGTCGGATCCGGCAAAATAAAAAGGTTGAAGAGCAATTACTTCAACAAAAAACAATATGTGAATGTCTACAAGCGGCAGCTGTCGGTACACCTGACGTTGACCAACCCGCCCCCGAATCCCCCGAATCCCCCATGCACGACCTCCCTCAATCAGCTGGTGAAGAGCCAACCGATTGGCCAGTGGGCGGATGTGTGAACCAATTTTTATTTCCACCGAGTCGCCGCTTAAAATACCAAACGAATTTATATAAATTGAATATGTAAAATAAAATCTATTGGTCCTGTTTTAAAAGAAAACCGTTGAGAGCAAGACTCTCGCATATTATGAATACATGTTTACTCGACCTTACAACAATTAACAATCAATTAACGAAGTTTACGTTATCAGACCGTGTCGTGTTGCGTCCCCCGTATCATGGGCGTAATTCGATATCTGAGCGATTATTCGTGCTGATCCGAAGTCTTTAGGAGCGGAGCTCTAGTGCTAAACGGCTTCAACTCAACTGTTCGAAATATTACATCGGAATGCTGCCGCTTCGAAATCAGAGACCTTGCATCCATCTCAAGACTTTCATTCGCACAACCTTGAATCGGTGATTAATTAGGGGCCAGCCTATCTATCGCGCGAGTATTCGTGATCTTACATATCAATATGGCCCTGCCTTTTTTATTATTTAACTCTGTCTCTAAGATGGCCGTAGTATCAGGGTTCGTGTAGGTCTTTGAGATTCGGGCGTGTTCGCCAATGTTGACAGTCCGACCCGCGATGGCGTCAGGGGAAGACCAGCCGTTTGGGACATACATGGACACTTTCAATATCTAGTACTTTATGAGTAACAGTAGCTCTCACTAAACTCGCGGAGTACTAAAAGCTTACATATGCGCGATCCTCCCCTAGTAATTCATCCATCCAAGGTTTGACCCAGGTTTCTTCCGCTTGTAAAATGAGATGGTTTCTTGAAAATCTGGAAAGGAGTCAACCAAGCTCACCTTCAGCACTAAGTATCCAAATAAGATGCAATCTTTTAATCTTGGCCTTAGAAGCGTTAAATCCTAATAGCAGGTCCTTAATGTATGGAAGAACGCCAGCAATACCAATACCGGAAGCCAAAATTATTACGGTTCCATAATCATCCAGACGAAGCCGTTTCCCGTAGGGTCCCTCTAAAAATCCCCTGTAAGAAATTGCATGACCCAACATCAAAAGGCGAGAAGTAAACCCTCGTCGAGGTTGTATGAGAAGGTAGACGGTTTTGGTTCCTTCCCCAGAAATACCGTCCCACCAGGCTATGATGAAAGGGTGTGACTGTAGAAAGGCGAAAGGATGCGCACGAGGCATACAAAGGTAGAAGAACTGGCCGGGAAGAAATTCGGAAGGGCGACGAGTCTCGACGCGTAGCTGTATGGCTCCTTGGAAGTGTGTAACGTGTATATGAGCGTAGCCGGTTCCGACAGCCATTCGATAAAGTTGCATCGCCTTAGTGAGCAGGAAACCAGAGCCCCAGAGAGAAATGCAAGTAATAGGATATTGTGGACGCAGATGCTCCCATGAATGAACCCAGAACCCGCGGAAAATGAAAATCGCAAGGGCAATATGGATGAATCGATGTGTTTCGTACATCTTGTTCTTTAGCGACAGCAATACGGCTAGTGCTACTAAGCCCGCTACCGTTAAAAACCCTGCATCTGTCCATAAATCTTGAGGTTTCTTAAGTGCGATGGCTATTGAAGCGTGTACGGTTGCTTGTACGATACCGATGTAACCCGCCCATTTGTGTAATGCCTCGGCCAGGGAGTATGGGGCGCCGAGAACGTATCCCAAATAGTTCAGTTTCCCGCCGCATGCGACGAGGAAAAAGTTCATGGACGCCATCCTTGCACTTCGAACAAGCCAGGCGGTTGTGTTGTTTGGTCCCAGGCACATCCCCACACCATTTGCGATAACGAAAAGGCCCCACGCCACAAAGCGGCCTCTCGTTGTTGTGCCGATTATCCCCAGGCGAAGAGGCGAGTGCAGGTGAACACATCCATACATGTAAACGATCCCTTTTTTGATTCCGGCGATGCAACTCTTAGAGACCTGGTACAGCAAAAGCAAAACTGCGCACGCAGCCAACCCAAGCCCATACCAGAGGGGGACAGCGGCCAAATTTGCCAGTTTGTCGACACTTCCCGCTTCCATCGTTGGTGTAATGAGGATGAAGTTTAGCTAGCTTTGCAGTTTCTCTTTAGCACTGAGTGGCGAGCTCTCGGCAAATATATACCTGCGAATCTAGCATATAAGTATGAGCCTCTTTTCGCATGCTTTCAATTAAGGGCAACCACTGACACACATCCCGTGTAGCTCTTATTTACAGCCGGTGAAATGTCAACCCCGAACCCGTTAAGATCCTCACAACGGACCGCGATCGCCCGAAACCAGACATTCAGAAAACGTCTCCATACAGGGCTCCATCACAAGTTCAAAGAACTAGAAGAAAGATGCGGGGCTAAGATATTCTCCCTTGTACTCAGAGAAAACAGTCAGCTTTACGTTTACACAACAGAGCACTCGTCTGACTGGCCACCCAAGCCCCTCGATTTCGACAAACTCTGTACAGTACGTATAGGTTTCAACGCCTCTCAAATCGTAAGCTAATTATATTGGTGGTAGAGCTCATATCCACGTCCAAAAATCTTCACTTCGGTTGATGTAACACTACCACGACACCGAAACCTATCGCAAAAAGCGACTGCCCAACTAGACAGTGACGGTTTTGAAGGCGACATACTAAATCATTCAAGGCAAGCTTACGACGGAGAAGGGGAGGAGGGCTTTTCGTTCCCCATCAAGATATTAGAGGAGGATGTCCTGGGAGGCAACGGTCACACCTCCCAGCATAAACCCGAATCATCGTCGCCAGTGTTCGAGCCGCTCAGATGGCCATCTGGCACACTTTTCACTACACGAGAAGGTCAACTCTGATAACATTTCGAAAGCCAGATGTATCAATTTGTATTTGGGATTAGTTACATGTCGGTAAATCTGAATAGAATTCAATTTTCCATATTATTATCATCATTAGGTTCAACCTTTACCTTAAAAATCCCCTCACGTGAGTATTTTATAAGCCTGCGCTCTGCCGCCCGTACCAGGTCGTGAATAATAGTCCGCCACCACATGCGACCCTTTTTCCCTTTGTAACTAATCCCGTAAAGACCAGTCGCTAATTCCCATGACCTACTGTTATCGTTCCAAAGAACGTGAACAAAGAACTGTTGTTTGCTCTCGATCTCTCCAAGTTCTTTGCTGTGGGCCACCCCAATCAAAAACCCAACCTGTAGCGAGCCATTTCGTACCTCCACACTACCGGCCTTCCGGCCCCCTTTGTCCCCTAGATCTGGATATTCTTTAAGGTTTATCGCCAATGGTACCTGGCTTTTTGGAAAAAGGCGATAGATCCGGCTATGCGGGGGCCCGATCTCGATAAGGATTTGGATCCCAAAGCCCTGTTTCCGCCATGCTACAGGGAGAAAACCTGCGTCTTTTTCTTGTATATCAGTCTCCACCTCAAACACTACCTCACCATTCACAATCTTCTCTGCTAGAGTAGCTCTAGACACATCAATGCTCAAGCCTTCGAGGGATATCATTCTCTTTTCCCGGCCAGGTATAGCATTGTTTTCTAAAATATCCCCAATCTCCTTGTATCTGCTGTGGTTCAGGCCTGTTTCGGTCTCTGTACTTTCGCCCTCACCTCCAGGTGTTTCGGCCTGGCCCTCATCCGATTCCTCAGACTCTTCGATATCAGGCGTGGAGGGTTGGTTTGTCCCCATTCCAGGCGCTTCATTTGGTAACTTATTTTCTAAAAAAATATTTCTATCCTCCGCCGATATAGCTGTAATTAGTCTCTTCATTTCGGTATCGATCGCCTTTAGTTCATCTTTTGACCTGGGTTCTTTCAGCACCCGGGAACCCACTTCAGCCTTACGCCAGCTTCCCAACAAACCAAACCACGTTGACAAGGCCCCCCTTATTGCGTCGAAACTATGAGAGCCAGTTGAAGTATTAGGGTTCGCGGGGTAGGCTCTAAAAATCGCTGTAGCCCAGTCCCATAGCTCTGTGCCGACAAATCCATCAGAATCTATTTGACCTGAAGGTGGGGCCCGCTTCGTGATAGTGTCTAAGTCATACTGGCTGAACAAAATTGGAATCTTTTGGCTAATCGCCCCGAGATAAGCAATTCCCAAAGTATGATTACTCTTCCGATATTGTCTAAGTAATTCGTAGTTTGAGATCACCCATTTGAGGTAATTGACTTTCAAATCCAAACCAAGGTCCTCGAATCCCACTGGTTTAACCTCTTTACAAATATCGGTAACGAAATTAGAGACAGCATTACACATAGAAGGGCATTCAGGAAGAGAACGAAGCCATTCGTCGAGAATGTCGTACGTAACCTCCAAACTTGGTTCTTGGAGCCAAGCTAGCCAGACCCACTGCCAGACCGGGTTACTCTTCTTTTCTCGAACGCGCCCTAGGAATTCTGCGTAACTCCTATACGTTGTCTCAAGGCAACGATTTTTAAACACGAGTTTTGGGAGTTGTTCCAACTTTAATCCATCCTCTTGATAACTAGATACAAAATCTTCGACGTTCGTATAGTCATCCTCGTCGATGACCCATTTCGGAAGAGGCGGATCCGCTTCCGTGGAGGCAGGATTTGTCGTTTGTTGGGTAGGCTGGGGGCCTTGCTCCATTTTACCGGGGTTTTTTTTATATAGGTGATAGAATAGAGGTATCTAGGTATTATGGAACCAATAACTCTTCAGTGTTTTTTTTTTCGCTAGATGGGATACTCTAATGTGGCTCAGCGCCCCTCCCTTATATATTCTAGATGAGGTCTAAACTAGACTCATAAGATAGGAGTATGCTATATCAATCAAAAGCAACCCCCATAAGGCTCCCTATTTCTAACCCCAACTATTGACGAACACTAAACTTATACCTTGAAAGGCCTACTTCATTAACATAAACTAAAGCAATATCCCACTTCTTACCAAAAATGTCAAACCAGCCCAATATGCCGCCGCCCCCACAAATAAACTCTACCTTCTACTTACCACAATATCGGAGGTCTCCTCTACCTCCATCGAGAAGCCTTGGGGTGCCACCAACCTATTCCCCCGTAGTTCCGACTTGGTCCAGAGTACCTTCCACCCATACGGAACTATATACCAGAACACTTTGTCTACAGCTTTCTCAAATCAAGGAAGTCATCGAGCGGGAACACCAGCACCTCTCAAAAATCGAATTGCAACACCAAGGTTGTGTTGCGGACAAGGCAAAACTTGCTCGCGAGAACGCTCAGCTTATTACTGAGAATAACCACCTGCGAGCCGAGAATGCAAGTCTTAGACAGTGGCAAAGTCTGCAAACGAATCGCGAGGGCCTCCACATAGCATACCGCGAAGCACGCTCGCAGGTTGCAAAACAGAAGCGGATGACTGAGCAGATGAAAGGAACAACCGCGAATCACGACAATCAGGACGACCTAGACCGGAAAGATAACGTCGGCACCAAGAGGCCACGGATCGGCAGCGCTAGAAAAGGCGCCGATACACCCCTCAGAAACTCGGAAGGCAATAACGTGGACACTATTGAATGTGATCATGCATCCGAAGCACCTCCATGTAAAACAGCTTAATTATTTCGTCCCCTTTCGTGTTCCGTCTAGAAGCTTCAAGTTCCCTGAATGTCGAATTAGGCACATCGCACTCCATATTTCGTACAATTTCACCCATAATTTGCTGCTAGGATATTCACGAAACATGTAGCGTGTAATAAAAGTATGCAATATTCTAGGCAAATGGTTTTAATTATGATGAATACTAGCTTTACAGAGCACAATCTTACAAATACCCCAACGAGGTTTTGCAAAACCTCGCGCGCGAGTGCATGTATACATTACATAGGGTTAGCAGTAATGCATTAGTATAGCTACGAGACAACACAAAATGCCTCTAGAGCTCTGAGCAGCTAAGCAATCATGTAGTGGGGATAAGACCTGCATTGCGGGCTCAAGCTAGATCCTAGAATTAGTTAATTCTCACTCTAATTAGTTTGTACTCTGTATAATGTTTGTGCCTTGTTTAAGAGGTAAAATTAAGCTCTCAATTGAGTCACAAATAGGACAGAACTAAAGCTCGCCCTGATAACAGTGTTTTTGGGCTCTCATTGCGGCCGGATCCTTAGTACCAGGCTTCAGGTCAGAGTTATGTCTACATAGCAACGAATGATTCTCCCACTACCGTTACTAGTGCTGCCACTAGTATTGTTAATGTTGGAAGCAACTTAATTCGGCAGTTGAGTAAATCTGCCGTACGAGACATCATCTCGAGTAGCTTGTATCTTGTTTGGGACTTATGTCTTGTTTGGGACTTATGTCTTGTTTGGGACTTATGTCTTATTCGGGACCGTTTTAGATCTAAGTTCCGAGGGCCGAATATGTCCATTTAAACGACTTACTGATAGCTCCGACTGCTTAGGGGCAAGTCTATGTTTTTTTACGATTTACGCCTTATATGGGACTTATGTTTTGTTTGAGACTTACGCCCTGTTTGCGATTTGTGTCCTATTTGGGGCTATTTGAAATCGGCGTTCTAAGTTCCGAAATTTGAATATACCTACTTAAGTTGTTTTATCAACAGTTCTGGCTGATTTAAGAGTGGATTCGGGTCGTTTTACGATGTAGATCTTATTTTGGACTTACGTTCTGTTTGGGACTTACGTCCTATTTGGGACTTACATCCTGTTTGGGAACCATTTTGGACCGTTTGGGCCCACACCAACTTTCTAACACCCCAAGCGCAAAAGTAATCGGGCATTCCATTGAGGTTTATGTTCGAAACCTCACGCCTAAGACTCAAGCCCTGTGTGAGGCCCACATCTCGCTCATATTGTTCTAGACCTTATCCCGTTTGAGGCTTGAATCACGATGAAGGCTTAGGTTCTTTTCAAATTTGTATTCCGAAGCTTACATCTTTCTTAGTATCTGTGCTCTCAAATTCATCTTTTTTTCGGGAATTATGTTCAATCCTTTTTTCCTTTCCCTTTGTTCTTTTCTCCTTTCTTTTTTTTAAAAGGTTGGGATTATAGGCTCGCAAGCAAGCAGAGCGGCAACAGTTTTCCTTTTACAACGGCTAAGCGGATGGTACTCGCATTGCGCTTTACTCGATAATAGTTATTATGTTGATTTTGATATCTACATCGTTAAATGTCTTGAGTCGTGACCCATTCTAGGAATACGGCCCTTCTAAGGCATAAGTCTTGTTTCGAACCTATGTACTTCATATTTGATGCGCTAGTTCATTTATTCTGTGCGTCGATCAAGTTTCCTCCTAAGAATATTAAACAAATCGTCTCCTAGTTGTGAGTGTACTTCGGGAATGACTTGGTGTATTATGTTTGCCGGGCCCAAATTCTTGGGAACAAGCACAATATTGGCGATTCCCTCTGAAAGAGCGAAAGCTTGGGAAGCTTGTTTATTTTGGTAAGACTTGCCATTGCGCAGATAAATGCAATCGGTAAGGTTGTAGGATCCTGACAAATCTATTATGCGGGATTGGACAAGATTTTTATGAAAATGTAGTTGGTATCGGGAGCCGGATACGGAAAATGAAATGCTTCCTTGGTAATTGTGATCATCAACGCCGACGATGAGAGCGTTATTTGTAATTGCAAAGATATTATAGACGCCATTATCTTGAACTAGCCTCTTAGCTGCTTTCGCCCTCGTTTCCCTCGGACCCACCTCTAGCGCATTTTGCATTGGGGCACTAGCATGATCTCGTTTATTCGTCCCTTTTCTCCTTTCGGGCCCTGCTTGAGTATCCGATCGTGACCCGTCAATCTCCATTTGTTCTACCCGAATTGTAGGCTGGTTTCCGGCGCTATGCTCGGCTGTGTCTCTCTCATGATCAGGGTTCCTATTGCTAGCCAGCAGTGCTCCCTATTTTGGGTTAGAACATCGCGAAGATTGGGTCAAAGTGAAACTCACGGTAGTAATCCCCGACAGGAAGCCGCCCCAAAAATTAAAAATGAATGCCCTCTTCACATGGATCGAAGTAATAGATGATGAAGGTTCCTCGAGATTCACGATTTGGCGGAGATAAAGGTGATTGCGGTCATTTTGATGTGACTGCATATATGGTCTGCCGCAGCGCTTCAGTTTTACTATATTATTTGTAGACTCTAGAACGCTTGGATGTTCGATTGTAATCGGTCCATGAATCCTTTCCAATGCATCCTTTATACTGTCCCCCAATCTGTCTAAAATTGCAGTAGGCTCTAGCTCACTGATACTAGTATCTACCGACAAAAGGTCTGAGAGTACAGCTCTTGCGACATTCCGGTATGCATTCTCATGCAAAATTTCGTCGACTAAAGTGTTTTCAAACCCAAGTTCTCGGGCTAGCAGAGCGAGTCTGAAAGCAAAGAATGGATGGGTACCTTTGAATTGGGGTTTTGGATAACCTGGATCTTTTCGGGGTGAGTTTGATAACATGTGAAAATTGCGCATGGCATAAATCCAGATCTGCAGGTACACGGCGGAAAACAATTCTTCGTGGTTCATCAATTCGGACAAGGGTTGGAACTCGTCAAATTCCTGAATCTGTAATATGCGCTTAGGGGACTTCCAGCACTCTTTCATGCAAACTCTCATTGACTGGCCGCTAGCTGGGTTAAAAATTAGCCGAAGGGATTTGGAACAGCTCTCAAGATACTTCAAATCTTCGAGTAGCGTAAAAATCGTGATTATTGGTCGGTGGAGCTGCATAACGTTTGCTTGGAGCCGAGATAATTCTACAACGCCGCCGTATTGCAAAAAAACCTTACGGTTACGAAACATATCCTCAATTTGCCGTCGATCGGATTTCGACCTGGGATCTAGAAGCTGTATTTCTTGAACAGTGCTGTGATCAAGGAGTGTAGGCCGATATTCACCGATTATTTGCGTCCAAACGTCGTAGATATTATCTAAATAGGTACAGATTTCCTGAAAGTAAACTAATCAACCGAAATCCCGTAGCCGGCCTGGTACTGGAAGGGCCAAACCTCTGGACACTTGGCGCCATGCAAAGTATGAAACATCCCCAACTGGATATCTGGCCATAGGCCGGGGAATTTAAGGAGCGAATCGAACTTCGAAGATAGGGAATTATTTTTTAAGAGCTGTTTGAGATTGTTCGCTTTTGTCGGAGATAGCCGGGACCACCACTTTCGACTACTCTCAAAATTGCCTTCTTGTGCATATAGTCTGATCTTTCTAAATATTTCGCCGTCTGTAAACTCATCTTTTCGAACGGATCGCTCTAGAAACTCCGCTTTGAGAAATTCCTGAACAGTTTCATTTGGTCCTAACGTGCTGGAGGGTTAATGCACAAGTCCTGTCAAGTAACCTAGAGTTGTTTTCTGCTTCATACCGTGATATATATCCACGTACCACCAATCATCCCTCAAAGGCAGGTAATCCTGTGCAGCCGTTATCATTTCCCGCCCATAAAGGCATTCTATATTACTGCTGGCTTGTTGGATCATATTCCCGTCAAAATCCAGCTCACTCAGTTGATCGTGAGAAACAATGGCGGCAAGAACCAAATCTTTTGAGTATCGATCACAGCCCCCTAGACTAAAGATATTGCGCCATTCGCGTACTTTGGCTTCGCTAAACACTCTCCCATTGTTGAATCTTAAGTATCTCGTACTGATTCTACATTTCCCCCTGTAGCCTTGCGTCTGTGAATCAAGACGTTTGTTGCCCGCTCGGTCCGCGATACGCTGGGGGAACGGAATTCCGGTGTGTGACATGATTCTTGTATCCACATATGATAGGTGCGGAGAAAGGCTGGGTCCGAAAATAAGGCTCGCAACTGTCAGCTAAGCGATGTCAGGTATATATAGGTAGTTACGCTTCAAATAAACTCCTTCGGCATGCAAAATTTGAGAACACGGGCCATAACACAATCTATAGTCAGTGTCGCTACTGAGATTAAGCGCACACAGGTTCTGAAAGCGCGATTCCATTCGTAGAGCAAGCCTATGAGACCACTTATAACCTAATTGGGCCCGCCCTAAGGGAATTGAAATAAAGTCTGCATAACGTAGTTATGGAGCCGGTTTATGGAGCCGGTTGCGCAGGTTCATGTTGGTTGAATGTATATAAAGAAGGAAGAATAACTTCGAAACCTCTCGTAATCGTTCATCTAATGATATAAGTACTCCATTTCGCAAAAATGTCAACTGAAGTAGGATATTGGGAAGCGATCAAAATAAAAGATAATGAGAGTTGGTTATTTGAAGTGCTCGTTCGGCCTACAAATGCTAAGCTAATTCAAAGTAGGGAGCGTCGAAGCACGATACATCCATATCGACATCGATATTCCCTTCACTCGACAACACAAACGCGATACCCAAAGACGACGGTGTCTAGGGATTCACAGATCGGACCTACCCTACAAAACATGGACCATTTCCAAGAGAGCGGGCTTCTTAATTCTCGGGGCTTCTCTATACCAGCGTTTACAAAACGGTAGACATCATATCGTAAACGAATCTGAAGATAACGTTCACAACCAACAAACCCCACCCTTTATTGTTAGAAGCTCGAGTTACATCCCAACCCACCAATTCAACACAGTCGCAAAGACAAGTTTACTCCAAGGGGAGTTGGGCCAATTCCAGCACGAACAACCCTTCGCACTTTACAGAGTTACTTTTGATTATCTATCAGAGTTTCTGGCCGTATACTTGGCACCGACATATCTCGATGTGCCAGGCCACTCAGATGTTGACGTCGGGTGTCCGTTTTTGGTAATCACGGCCCCCATACATTCGCCAAGGGCTGGGGACATTGCTAGATTGAAGTACTTGCAGTCCTCCCCTCCAGAGGTTCACCTTTCAAAAATCTTCAAATACATCATTCAATGGTACCCAGGCTTTAAAGCTTCGGAAATTGGTTTATCCGTAAGGTGCTTTTGGTGGCTCGGTTGCAAGGCATTCGTTGCTATTCAGATAACAAGTCTCATAGTTATAATATATCTCGAATTTGACAGAATAGCATCATTTGCCAGGAATAAGGTTTCGAGTGTAGCGCTCGTCTAGAATGAATGTAACATGTTTTTTGGTAAAGATAAATTGAAAGAAGTACATATTAATTGCACTTAATCTGAACTGTGGAAACACTTCCTTAGCCGATAGGGAAAGCAATCCCTGTTTCTCAGTCCGAAGAGCCAATAGTGCAATATTAGGATAGTAGCTCATATGGTCGATAAGTCGCATACATCACAAGAAGAGCAATACGGAGCAGAGTCCCAGTTTTGATGTGGCGGTATCGTGTTATATATTGGCTCTATAATGCGGTTCTGAGTTAGTCCACAGATAATCGTAGTTCCGATACGCACTACGGGTCCAACCTTGAGCATCTCTGCTGGAGAGGCAGTTGAGGAAATGGACAAAAAGTTTTTGAGGTCCGATGACCACCTCTCTTGTTCTTTGATAACTGGCTGCTGGTTATCAAAGCTGGAGCTTCCGTGTTGCATCATTTCAAGGATGAGCGTCGTAAATCGAGTTCCAGATTGAGCATCTTGTCGATTTTTTGTATCGATCTTTTTGATTGCGAATGGGTCGCCGATCTTAACACTTCCGGTCGAAGCAGAGATGAAAACTCGAGAAGGGGTGATATCGCAATGGTCGAGACCGTTAATCTGGAGAAAGCTTCTGGCGTCCAATATCTGCATTGGACGTTGAAATTGTTAGCCTGAATGCTATGAAATATATCTCTACAAACGCGTGCATTACGCTTACCTCACGTATGATAGTAGCAATCTCACTTTCCTCAAGGTCAAATACCGAGTCGATTAAGTGTTGTAGTGTTAGCTCCATATATTCGGCTGCTATATAATACTCTCGAGATGACGGTACTAGGCTCTCGAAAATAATCTCGAAAGTAGCGATGTTTTCGTGTCGGATTGCAGGAAGATCCTGAATAGCGTGAAAACTCGAGGCAGTGATTTTTCTTACTAAAACCAGGTTCATTTCTTGGTTGTGAAGGGCCAAATACCATTTATTCCAATGCGGAATTATGCAGATTCTGAGATAATGTTGCCAAATGCTTGAGACGGTAACCGGGATTGAAGGTTGACTAGGCTGATCTTGTATTGGAGGTATATTGTGGATTTCGACGTTTGTGTACGGTTTTCGATTAGTCTGGTTTCGATCTATGGCCGTATTGTGCCTCGAGGTAGTAGCCTCAGCGATCACAGGTAGTGGAGCAAATGGCTTAGCTTTTTGTGATTGAGTCAACGAGGACGGACTAGCCATCCAGGTGGTCACCGGCCGGCTAACGTTGCGATCGCGGTGGTTATCCATTTTTAAGGCAGTTGAAATGCAGTGCTTGATATTTTTCGTGGTTCTCAGATGCACGCGAGAGGGATATATATACCGTACGGGAGGGTATAGGGTGTTGGAGATAGTGGGCAGGGTCTCAGGTTTATAGGGTAAACAGGCTGGCCAACCAAACCCACTTAAAAGGGTCCAAATTCCTCCTGGCGGCATCTAGTTAGTCGAAATACAAGGAGGAATTTACGAATAGTATCAAGCCTCCATGCACTCTGTTGGGGATTTTTAATCCTACGTCGTCCTATCCATTTTCGCTGATTTATTTTGATTTTCTCTTTTTCTTACCCTTTCAAAGTCGTCGGTCACTCCACCAGCGTAAAAAGCTATGGAGAGGCAAACATCAGATCGCCCTCCTCCAGTTCCAGCCAAAGATAACAAAAGGCCAAACGAGTGCAAGAGCCCCGCAACCTATCAGCAACTCAAAAATGAGAACGTTACTTTACGGACCCGGGTTTCAAGTCTGGAACATGACGTACGAGTCAGAAACGAGTTTATTGAAGAAACTATGATATTCTTGAATACAATACATCGTAGGACATGCCAAATGAAGGAAGTTGCGGATAATCTCGAAAGAGACCAAAATGAATGGTCTCTACGAAGGGTACGGGCAATGTCAACAAGGCCTCGACCCCTTGATAGAATTTAGAAGAGAAAAAAGCAGACTTCATCTAGCATTGGGAAATCTGTTTGTCGATAGAGGCCTCGGGGGTTCTCGCTATTTCAGAGACTTTGGGAGAGTAGTCGGTGTCTTCTTGTCGCCCTTGGCTCGCGCGTGATTGAGAAAGACACCGGTTCGGTCTGGTGCGACCGCGGACCTTCAACATCGAGATCTCGTTCGAGAGCATGGTATCGGTGTGATTATTTCGGATGTCTAGGTTGCGGGTATGTAGGTTGAAAATGTCTTCCAGGGTTTTCTTTTGGCTTTTTAGATGTTCCTTATTGAGTTTTTGAATTTTTTCCTCATATTGCTGGTGCAGGGCATCTATGGATTCAATCATTCTTTTGTGTTCGCGGCCAAGTTCCTCTCGAAGCTTGATGTTTTCGGTTGAGAGAGCCTGTAGCTCCATCTCTAGGAGAGTGCGGGTCGTTTCTGTTTCCGCGCATTGCTGGCACCTCCCAGCGAAGTGCATGTGTTGCTGGGTGTAGGTTGATGTTGCCATTTTTTCGTCCTTCTGGTTACTGGTTACGAGACTGGTTCGGTGGGTTTTCTGCTGTCGCCCACGAAAATATGTTGCTGCTTGTTCTTGTCTAGGAAGATTTAGAAAAAAAAAAAATGAAATTAAAAGTTGGAGGATAATGTCGTTTCAGGTGATAGTGCACTGCAGGCTCGGTGGCAAGTTATATATGATCATTTTTGGTTATCGAGGGTCAATTATATTTGTATCCACGCTCTCCGCAAGAATTTCGTCCATGGCGGCGTGGATTTGACCCTGGTCTAAGTTCCCTTGGTCATTCACGAGTCGGTACCGCGCTTTGAGCCCCTGCATTTTCTTGACTAGTCCATCTATTGAGCGATCAACCTGATACCCTCTTAGAAGAAATGTACGCATACTTTCCGCTCTGTTACGGCTCAGACACTCGACGCTCGGTAACAAATACAGAATGTATAAGTTCTCTTGGTCGCTATATGGTGGTCCTGGCATTGGATGCAAGGTTTGGCAGGCCGACGCTGGTCTTGATGTTTCTAGCCCGCTGGACTCGGATTCGGCTGATCTCGTTGGATTCAACACAATTCAAAGTACGAAGGTTTGGGGGGAAAAAAACCAATCGAAATTAATGAAGTAAAATGCAAGATGCCTGGTAGTTAGATTGGGGCTAGCTTTCTATTTAACATACGCCCTCACAGAACCATTAGGATCTGGTTTGGCTATATCTTCTGTTCCCACCGTTGACTGGAAAATTCTCAGTTCGCTCCGTAGGGACTCAATTTGCTCCCGAAGTCCTTCCAACATGCTTCGGTCTGCCTTCTGTTCTGTTCTGACATCTGTCAGTTCCTTGTATACTCTTTCTGTATTTGTTCCCAGGGCCCTGCGAGATAGTCCATTAGCGAGCTGCGGCCAAGGGTCCCGGACGAAAAAAGCTTACAACATGCTTGCTTCATGAACAGCAAACCTGGCAATGTGCCATATTTCTAATTAGCGAGATACGAACATCAGGGATCTAAGTTATTATACCCACTTTTGCGTAATCGATTGGTTTTCGGAGGGGTCTCTTTTTCCAGTGTCAGCGAGAGCAACCAAATGTAAGTTCAGCTTATTTTTAGGGCTACCCACATGGCCATCGCTTTTCTCATGAGGGTAAGCCTTTAGAAGTCAGACCTTTGAATTCGAATTTAGGGCGCGATAATGGATACCAAACATGCAAACAACGTACATTTCTGTCATAGATTTAACCCTGTAAAGAAATCAATAGTCTGGTAGGTGGGAGGGCCTATTTCTCAGGAAACTTACTGGGCTTCAAGGGTTTTGATTCTACCTATCATTGTCTGAGCTGGTAGGGTATAGGCCAGAAGCCCTGTGTTTTCCGTTTGCATAGGTGTTTGGAAGGCTTGGTTGGGCTCTGAACCTGACGCTCCATCGTAGTTAGGTGTGGCATGGGCGCTGGTACCACCGTGCACAGTGGATCCCCTACGAGGTGTCCGAGGAGTCTGTGGTTGCACATATTGCGCGAAGCTTGGCGTAACTGTGTCGCAGATAGCGTGGTACCCTGGCGATAGGGTACCGGAGTAATCATTTAATAGATGAGAAGCAAAATCGCTCGGGTCCATTTCGTTTTTTTGCAAAATAACTAAGAGTCTGATTGAACGACGCGGTCCTATAGAAGTTGGAGGTGTGACCTGATCTGAGGGACTATTTATGTCCATCCGATCTGTATGTGAGGGGCACAGCAAGCCTCCAATACAGCCAATCCGCCTAAAGGCGAGACATAAGCCATGCTCCAAAAGCCAACCAGGTGACCCGTACAACACGCAGCAGGGCCTTGGGCTGCCGTATTGCATCGTTTAAATGGTATTTAACTTTCAAGGATTTCGACGTCAAGTCAACATTGAATCAGTCGAAAACACAGAGAAGTTAGCAACCGTTACTTTTCTACCAGCTCTCCATATTCCACCACCCCCTCCAAAAAATAAAATAAAAATAAAAATTAAAATAAAAGCAAAAAAATGGCCCCAAGCGGTGAAAGATACAGGTGGAGTGAGGATATGGAAAAACGACTACTTGTCCTTCGAGAGAGACAGGATGATTTCACCTCCATCCAAACAACCTTGAACAGCGAATACAATACAAACTTTACCCTCTTTGCTGTCCGCAATAGATATTATGTCATCAAGAATAAGGTACAATACAATATATCTGTTGGATACTACAGGGGAGTTTGTTATCAAAAATTAGACATATGGCTAACCACCGTTTCGGGCAGGGCGACCGAAACAACCAAGAGTCTACGGCTACGGACGATGAGCTTTATTCCGCGAATGAGCTTTATTCCGCGAATGAGCCTTGAGTGGTGGGGTGGAAGCTACTACGTTGGTCAGCTTAATTGTTTTTGAGAGCATGTGCCTCTATTTTTTTCTCTTTTTTCTTTTCCTTTCTCCCTTTACGGCTATGCTAGTCGATTGTTTTCAGGTGCTCGGTTTTGTTATTCACACCCCTTGGTCCGCTACTCTTTTTAAAGCGAAAGCTCTGTCCGGAGGAGTGCTGGTTGATGATCCCAACTTTTCTTTGGGTTTCCTAACGGATATACAATATTGATTAAACCTTGCAATATGGCTCTTCAGCATTACGCTCAAACCATCAGAAGAATGTTTAAACAAAGCCCAGTTACCGGCAATTCAGATGTTTCTAAGCAAGAAGTCCTTATGTTTCTTAAGATCACGGGTCTTTCCATTGACCCAGAGGTCATATACACACAAAGAGAGCTTATCAAAGATACTGAAGATTTGTGGAGAGTGGTAAGAACAATCGTGGTATCTCAAACTCACAAAAGTCATGATTCCTCAACCTACGGCCAAAGCCTTGCGCAAGCTGGGCTTCCAGAAATTATCATTCAGAGGGTGCTCTCCGAGCCCTGGAAAAAATATACGGTGATGTGGCAGCCAATAGAGATTATACTCTTATGCGCGATCACTAGACTGCGGTACGACATCTGCCAGGCGGAATTTAGATATGACCATTTACTAACTATATCGAAGTGAAAATCATGCGAGGATTGTCTTCCAGCAACGGACAGGGACTCGGACGATAACTCCGACGTTCAACAAGACTACAACCGTTAGTCCCGGAGCTTGGCTATACTATGTGGGCGGTATCAACATTGTCGCCCTATTTGTCAAAGAAAATAACTTCGGTTATTGCCTCACGCCACCGCCCTCTATATTCTCCGATTGCGAACATATGCTCTATCTTTTTACAACCCTAGCAAGCGCTAAAAAATATTGCGAATGGGTGTCCACTATGATGTCAGAAGACGTTAAATTCGGTATTCTAGCCCTCCATTTGGAACGGGAGCATGAGCGAGCCATTGCCCAACATGTTGGGAGGATTCAAGGCATGGAAACATGGCTACAGTACGTGCAGGAGACAAACGAGGGACTGGAACGTTGTGATATAATTTGTGGGAAAAGGTGTGACAACCAAGATGATACCATCCTAGCATTTCGGCATCGGTCGTGGGAGATACTTACGGACACGAGTTACTGGTGGTTGCCTGCGGCAGAAGAAGAAACGGCTGAAAGCGGGGACCTCGTCAGCTCACTCGAATTGGTTAGATCATAGATATAATGAATTCTGTTATAACGAATTGCTCTCAGCACATGGATTCAAGAGTGAAAAAGGCTTTGAAGTAAAATGTCCTGATCAGAATGTTTCGGCGAAAGACTCTATCTTTTGATATCTTGTAGTGGAGACATGCTGATATACAACAATGAAAGCCCTTATCCGCAACGAGTGAATTTGCCTGAAAGCCTAGCGCGTCTCCACAGTCCGGGAAGCGCAGCCCGTGGACGATTCCTCATTGGACGAGAAACTTAGCGCATTACTCCTCTATTGCAAATTTTTCTTTGAGGAGTAATGCGCTAAGTTTCCTGCTTTTGAGATATCCCGATCCGGCTGAATTTAGCGTATTACTTCTCGGACAGAAATGTTTCTTTTGCAAAACGTTGCACTCGGCATCTTTGCCACCAGCGATTGTGTGCGAAAGATGGACCCCTTCGACGGCTAGCGCATATAATCCCATATTCAGCATCCACTTCTCATAAAAGCCGTGGAATTTCATTCGTTACCAAAAAGTTTTCCGACATTGGCGCCACCCCTGCATGAGGGCTGATTCGGACCGGCTGGAGGAAGTCCCATTCTCGCTTGAAAGTGTCTTTTTTGGGTTCATTCCAACTGGGAGGAAAAATCCTGTCTTGTGATTTTTACCCTTGTCGCTTTAGCGTATTACTACTTCTAATATTAATGTTCCACAGATTGAACGTTGGATTTCGGACACCGACTTGTGTTGGCGTTGGCATTAAACCCATTCGGATGGGATCCCAGATACGGACTAGCGTTTTAATCTCCTGTTTTGATATTCCAACAGTCAACACTTTAATAGTTTAAGACTATCTGGGGATCTCCAACTTGCCGTTTTATCACCGGTAGTGGATATATAAACTAACCATCTGCTAAATCCTGCCTGGTATCGTTCCTAGATGTCAGAAAGAGAGGCACATTCTACCCACGACTTGATATATACTAAAACAGCTCACCGTAGCATTGGTATCCTGCGAAATATGGAGATCCTAAAGCTCAGCAAAAACATACTTCAAAATACGTTTTCGAAACTTCAGCTACCAGACCTAATTTTATGGTCGCTTCGTCTTGAAAACGAACCAAATTTCATCGATGAATACAACTTTATTTGTCACAAAATAGTTGATCGGACTTTTTTGTCGATGGCAAATGATAATCTTGCCCATATACCACCTCTGAGAATCTCTAGCGGGGGCACCACAGTAGAGCTAGGTAACTATACTGACCGTAAGACACATATCTACCACATACACGCCGAAAAGCTTGAATAGCATAACCAATTGGAGATAGGGGACTTTTTTGCTACACTCAGAGTTCGAATTGAACTGCCTCGCATCCATACCTTGCAGCTTTGCAGATATACACCACTGGAGATCCTCTCGGTGGCGCCAAGGATGCCATACCTCAGACATCTTAGGGTCGGCAACTTTGTAAAAAATGGATCTGAAGATTTGATAGCCGGACTCCACGCCCTAGGGGTGGCGCAGATCCGGCTTAATACTCTAGAAATTGACGGTCCTGGATTTGGGGATGATTACGTTGCCTGTCTTAATAAAATCTGGGAGATTTTCCCCAGCATCAGGATTACGCGTTTGCTCCGTATCGGCCCCGTTTCGGTTTGTAATTTGGTGAGTTAAATCATGTGTTCGAAATCATCGCGCGCTCTGTAGAATCTCGGATTAATGATACAATTAGGATACCCTACAAATCCCTGAGTCGCTGCAAGCTCTCGAAATATCTGCATCTAGGGCGCTTACATTTCGTTCATTGGGGCCGAGAGGTTTCAGCGCTCCAGAAATCAACCGCTATATGGTTGAAAGTACTCTGCAGAGGTTTGTAGACTCTCCGAGCTTTCAGCGGCTTAAAATCGACATCTTTCATGGAACCCGCTATGAAAACCAATACGTTGCCCATAAATGTTATACCTGGACCGCAATTACCAATTATGAGGAGCTTAAGTTTGATAGTGTTGATTGCAATTGCTATTATTCACACACCTTCTTGAGATCTTCTTCCGGTTCCTTGCTTTACAAATTGGATTGATGGGAAAGCTAGTTCCTTATTGTATTTTATCACACAATTGGCTACGCAAGTAAGATAGCCAGGGGACCTTAGCAATATCAATCGAATTAGGTCAAGAATGAACTTCAAGTGTACAGAAACCTGAACACAAGACATTTTGATAGTGCAGAAACAAGTGATGAGCTCCTTGCTTTGATTATATATTGCCTCTGATACCTCACCCGACTCTAGCTCTTTACAAACGCATCCAATCCCCATTATTCGCCGGACTTGATTTACTATTATTTAAATGGACCTGCTATCAATCGAAATAGTTTTCATGGTGCTAGAGTACTTGTCAATTATTGAGATATACCGTCTTATTCAGATATACGCTGAAAATCCTCAGTATGAACAATTAGTAGCATGGCTTACCGACTACAAAAATCGAAATCAGAGTAGAGCGGTCCCGCAAGCAAACAACTGGATTATAAATCGGATTGTACGGGATTTATCACGCCTCGAAGACCCATATTTTCATCGTGGATGTGCCTTTTACTCTGAGGGTTCCCTACTTCAAATTGGAGATGAAGTATGGTGGTCCAAAACGGGGCCCTCAGTATTAACACCCAATGGTCGCACTGAACCAAGTCAATGTAGCTGGGTCTGGAAAAAGGGGGCTGTAGGAGCGGCTGGTGGTAGCTCCAGTCCCATGGGTAAGCTCCGCACAAAATCCCTTGCCAATAGATATCTCGCTGAATAGTTCTATTCTAACTACACCGGTGGCTAGAATTATGGGTTAGCCGGAACCCAGCCGTGTTCGAGTCCTTAGAAATGCCGTTTGACAAGGTCACTGGTTTCATCGAGAGGGCTGGCCCGGAAAGATTTCGCATTAATTCTACAAATTTCAGTGGACCAGGAGAACTCTTTTTCGAGTCCTTCCTTCCGCGACCAGCGGAGGAGTCTATCACTGGTGGGACCGATTTATGTTCAGTACTTTCATCTATTCATACTCTGCAAACATTGATTCTAAAGGCTCCGGTAGAGTATTACGTCGCGCCTAAAACGTGGTGGGCTGAAGAGGATTGGTCTTATCCAAGGGAAAGATTTGATAGAACAACATCACCCTTGAAACCATTGCTATCGGCATTATCATCATTTTCTAATCTTACAGTACTATGCTGGGCCTTTCCTTTAAGGCAGTGGGAGGTGCTCGAGGACGCGACCGTCTTTAATGGTATCTTCCGTGCCGTTCCAAGATTGAAATCGCTCATCGTCACCGATATTCCCCCACGGGTTAGCTGTAGTGTGGTAAGTTCGAGCTATCGTTGGCATGTTATGCGGTGTGGAGGATCATTTCTTTAACATTGGAGCCATCCTCTAGGAGAAGATCGATTTCGGCAAGGCTATGTGCTTGCAAACTTTGCGGTTATACTCCCTAGTTATTCCTTTGGAACAGAAAAAACCATACCGATCGGATTTGATGGAGATTACTGATATTCACCCTGCTTGTATACTTCTTGGTAGCATTCGTACCCATTTAGAAAGATTCGTGGCATTGCGAGATTTCAATGACCTGTTCGTACGGCTCCTACTTGGCGACTATGTGGGCACCGCTTTTAGGTCGGCCAGGAGTGACTTATTGCAAGTAGTTCATAGCGAATATATATGGCTGGCGGGGTTGGATCGAAAGCTAATGCACTCAATTAAAAATGAGAGATATGTCTGGGATCCTTCGTCGGAGTTACGTATTTAGTATAGAAGGGTAGGCACTGCTTATCCGGTCTAGTGCTGTCTGAAAGTCAAACTATTATTGGCCTCTCTGCAAGCTGCCGAATAGCTAGTCAATAACATGTATGTTTAAAATCAGGATCTTATGGAAACTTTATAAAAGCCTACTCCTTAGTCCCTAAGATTCCTAGAACTTATATCATTAGTCCGTCAACCAACTAAGCCACGACCTCTGTATAATTGACCCTTAGACCACCACGCCCCTGAAATAAGGCGACGAAAACGATAATTCACATAATGCAGACGGAAACGACAATGATATCTCGATTTCATGGGAAGTATATTTTTAGAGGGAGAATCGGTGCGGGAGCACACGGGGAAACCTTCTTATGTACGTGTACCCCGCTGCTCGTTTTAAATTAGACTTCCCAAGATATCTATAAAGTATTGACGATATACGCTTTAGGTAATAGTGTGCCCCCGGGTCGCATAGTGGAGCTAGTCGTGAAGGCTGAATCTTGCCATAGAAGGCATAAGCTTCTTGAGCGTGAATATATGATGTACAGGTAGTACAAAACTTTATCGTATCTTAATTGCGATACTGACATCGGTGAAGACAGCTTCAGGGAATTTGTAGTATTCCGGTAATTCACAGCTATTTCACCTACCCAGAAGGCTCATATCTGTTTATGCAGCCTCTCGGCCGGAATCTAGGATATTTTCTTAGGCTCTGTGGCGGAAGCTTCAGTGTGGGTACGGTGTTAAAACTTGGGTTCGAATTGGTAAATAGAATTCTGGAATCGTATAGCGTTCGAAAGAAGAAAGAATTATCTAACTTCTACCTGGAATATAGTTAAGTCATCTCGAGGATGTTCACGAAAGAGGGGTTCTTCACAGCGATATCAAGCCAGAAAATTTAGTCATGGGCCGCGGCAACGGAAAAAACTCCCTTTTCCTGATCGATTTCGGAGTATCCAGCTTCTGGAAAGATCCCAAAACACAAGAGCACCGGAACGATGAAATTTGTAAAACCGGCAACATCATTGGGACGTTACGATTTTGCTCTGTTAACATCCACAACGGCCATCTTCCCTCCCGTCGAGATGACCTTGAATCTCTTGTCTATATGCTCATTTACTTTCTCAGAGGACAGCTGCCTTGGCAAGGGATCGAGGTCTCCAACATAATTTCTCGTGAGCGTGAAATAGGGAGGGTAAAGAATTGCATTGCGGCTTCTGATCTTTGCTATAATTTACCATTAAATATCTCTCACATGTTAAAATACATTCGAGAGCTAAGCTACTATTCGACTCCGAACTACGAGTACTTAAAGACCCTATTACTCACGGAGTTCTATCGCAGTGGGCTCAGTCGTTTCAACGAACATAGTTACGATTGGTCCGACTCATATTGAGCGTGCGGGAGAATCCAATGAAATGTTCTCTTCGTGTTTGAGGGGTTTAACCAAGGAACTAAGGTGATCGATAATAAATGGCGACTAGTTCCCGATGTATATATCGAGGGCTCGATGGTACTTGATTGGAGGAAAAGGCCTTTTGATAACCGGATTATGTAAAATAGTAATCGAAGAAAATGGATGCGAATTTATTATATACATCGATTGTTGTGACTGCTTCGAGATTTCTGAACTCCGCCCTGACTTGAACCCCATGCTCCTTTAGAACTTCGATCAAGACACACAATTTCGCCAGGCAAAAATTGGTGTTTTGTGACTCGTGAGATCGTGGTACGATGTTGTAGGTACCAGAAGAGACCATTGTGTTAACTGCAAGGACAAGAGAAGAATTTGGGATATTAATCGTAATGTCCATCGACTCTGTAGTGATAGCGTCTGCGAGTGCGGCGTAAACTGCAATAATTAACTGGATCTCAATACTAGAACTTAGAGGAATAACAAAGTCGGTCAAAGCGAACGATGTTGAGGCGCCTGTCATAGAGCCAGTGAAGGCTAGCAAAATGCGATTCTCATAACGTTCAAAAATTGCGGCATCCAAGCATATTATCTCAATTGAGAGAATTTGAAAGCAACCTGATTTGGCAAATTGTTGTAAAGAAGCCATGGCGAACCTGAAATTGAAGGCATATGGTAGATGAGTTCAGATTCCAGCGGACTTGAGGAATGAAAAAGGTTCTCACGTTACGTGACTTGTGGCCAGCGGCTTGACTTTATACGGTAGGGGTGGTAACTATATGGAACGTTACAAAATAATGGGGCCTACTTTAAGAACTTTACGAAATCACATGTTATATACGGTATACGAACTGCGCCATATACTTTTTATAGGGCCTTTTAACATGCCCTTTCGTTGCCGAATTACAACGGCTTCGAGATTTAGCTACTAGTCATTTGATTACCAGTATACCATCGGAACGCCTTTAGCAAGTTGGAGTAAACCGGCCTAGTCCCCGAAGGTCAAGATAGTATCTTCTGTAAGTCTCTGAGGTTTGAAATAGCATATAGATTTGTCCGTCAGACATCCTCGTATCAGATACCCTCTTCGAAGCCGCCGTTTTTCCTTTTCTCCCCAACTGGCGAAGCTTCGAAGGCCACGAACACGGCGGAGTGTCTGTCAGATACATGTAGCATCATTGGGGCGGCATTCAGCTGATCAGAATACGGAAAATTTGGGTTTAAGCCACTATAGCGGACATTCCGAGCTCGAGCACGATATACTTCACAAGCAGAGTCGCAACAAATCCAAAAAAACTTTCACAAGTGGAGCTTATCGTTTTCAAGGGAAGGGCGGGAACTTTCGTCTCGACCGAAGTTTGGCATTTCGCCCTGGGTACCCGCTCCAATCGAACAGACGTTCAGTGCGGGAACATACTTAGGTACGTACTAATAAATGGAATACTGATTATTTATATTTTCAGCGAAAGATACTCGATCTGATATTTCTTAAACTGTTCCTGAAAGCTATCAATCAATTATCAGAATAACCGTTACTTGAATTTGTGATTGTTTTTTGAATTGCGTCTATCTGATTATCTTCTCACCTGCATTAATACGTCGTATGGGCGATCTTGAGCGGAATTAGTATTAATATGCTGTGTTATATAGGGCCTAGAAGCCTGCCATAGCGTGACTACTTAAACTCGTGGTACCCCACTACTTGATCAAGGAGTAATACATCAATTATTGAGACCCATGAGTAGCGAACTTTGGCAAGCGCCCCAACGCAAATCCGAGATACTACCCAGAAGTTTATACTTTTTTTTCGATTCAGCCTATAACACCTACTACCAACTTACTATCGATCTAAAGAGATCTAAAGATGTCATATCTAAGGTACAGCTTGAAAAGCCTCCCTTTGAATATCGGATGTGTGGTTAACTAGGCGGTACCTTTAGAGATTCTGAATCCAACCAAGCGGCATCTGCCCACACCCTCAGTACCCCTGTATCTTCTGACACCAACCAGCAGATATGGACCGATGAGCAGATACTGGCAACTCTACCCTTAAATATACGTCAAACTTACGACGAGATAGTGTTAGTGGAGACCAAACTTAGAGATGTCTGTAAAAAACTATTCGAACGAAAGACAAAGCCGCAATTCCAGCAGGAAACGCTGCAAGCATTCAGCAAACTTTGCTTAGCATTTGTAGGGTGCTTCTACAATTTTTTCCACTCGTCTCAAACTCCTATCGCCCCCCAAGCTATTCGAGATCTGCCCAGGAAATACAATATGTGTGAGAGGTTTCAATACGGTGTCTCCATATCATTCGAATTGCTGGAATACGTACTGCCCTGCTGCCCGCTGGACTCACAAACTTGGGATAATTCGGATTCCACCTATAGTTTCTTTATTGACGTGTACTCACAAGTTACCATGTTATATGAAGCCGTACCGGCGTTTCGCTGCTTTTGGACACATATTTTAGGAGATCTCGCACTCCACTGTTACCGCGCAAGGAGTTGGAGTGGAAAAGAGAGAGACAGTCTGGGCTTCTGGGGCGGAAAGGCTCGAGAGTGGTACGGCGAGGCGATTCGTCTGCAGCCAGGTACTGACAATACTTATCGTTTACTCGGCCGTGTGCTGTCGAAGGACCCTCTACGAAAAATGAGCTGCTATTATATGGCTAGAAGTTCGATATCTTCGTTTGAACTTGCCGAAGACGTTTTAATGGATCTCAATGCCGAATATAGGAGATATCTTACACCGGAGAATAATCTTGAACAAAAGTTTGTGCTCCTTCACGCATTTCTCGACACTGCCTCTCTTTCGGGGATAGAGTCCCAAAAAACAGCATTTTTGCAAGAGATAAAGAAAGAAGTCGAAGGTATGGGCTATCGTTTCGAACTATTGGGTGCACACATGGCGGTCTGTGGGATTGCTTCTATTCTCTTCCACAAAAGTGAACTTGATTCGCAGAGACGGGCCCGAGATATAGCTTTCGGCATACTTTGTACCTTGCTCACTATTTGCGCCGATCAACCTGCCGTCGGGCCACACATCTATATTTGGCTTATTTTCTTGAATTCTACTGCACGATGGCCGCAAGGTAACTTTGAAGAAGAAGGCGAGTGCCTTTTCCAGCAGTTGAAGAATCTTGCTTCCCGTTTGCTCCGAGAGGATAGTGATGAGGAGCATATCACGACAGCGACCTCTATGGAAGCGTTGTTCGAAGATCAGGGAAATAGTCCTCTGCCGGAGGAGTATCTTATCAGGCACTGGAATTTTACGAGCCGTTTCTTCCCCGAAGGGTATTTTAGTAACCACTTAGCTTCCAAGGTGGAGAATCCTTCTCAAACATGCAACCTGAGATATATTCGCCAAAGAAAGATACTTATACTTCTGCGAAGTATCCTAACCAAGTACTAAGGTTAAATGTCTACAGATATAGCGAATCGTAGCAGCCTATAGTCCTGTGCATTTATCGCCATGATGTATAATATAAAGAATTTGTTTATAAATTTAGGATAGATTTACAAATCCAAATCCTCGGGAGTTTTCTTAAGGCGGTGTATTGAGGGACAAAATTAGATAGGCTACGGTTCTTTTTATTCTCTACTTAAGTAATCGACCATGGCTCTTCCCCTTCGGCTGCAGCTTCGATACAAAGACTCAGCGGCGTCCTCGTAAGCACCAATTCGAGCTTCCATCCCGCAGAAACTAAAATATCAGTTCGAGAGCAACCTAACCATAATCGCATATAGGGTTTTCAGTGGACACTGCTTGGTTATCTTCGCAGGCTTTAGTTATTTTATCGGTTATAGTAATAAAATACTTTGGGTTTCGGCTATGTGCTCGGAATTACTATGAGGTGAATAGAGAGGCGTAGATCGTTGTAGACAAATTCCAACGAAAGCCTTAGGAACCTGTAAGGGGTCTGGTTCCTTATAACTACCCCTCCGTATCCAAGTGTGTATGTCAGTAATTTCTCTGTATTGCGGGTGGAAATGACGCCTCCCAGCAAGCTATCAAATGCCCCTCAGACCTCCAAATGCCTCGGAAGTCCTCCAATTTGACTTGCGGGATGTCCGTTACTCCAAAATGCCCACTGGAGGCTTGAGTGAATCCAGTCTCCAGAAGTTGTGTCGAATTACATGAATTGAATCTAAGTACGGCGTTTTCAGCAAATCTAGAGTTTGTGGGATTCCTTAACCTCAGTCTTTAGTTTAGAGGACACATAGCTAGAAGCGAGGCTTTTATTACAATCCGTGTCGCTGAAAAAGTAGCACGTTCAATCAGTCTCTTGAAACCATATTATAGGACTACATCTACCTTACTAGAAAGGCATATGCTAAACAGCCAACACGAGCTACATAATTACCGAGAGGAAGTAGTCTTCGAAGCCTCATAGAACCAAGTTATCCGTTATAGATATAATAGGCTAGCTTCAAAAAGATGGAGGTATATAAATATAAATTAGCAGCTAACTGAGAGTATTAGATATTGTACAAGAGTTCTGATCTTCTAGTTACAATTTCCCACTGTGAGTGTACACAGTATCGGATTTTGAAGTTACAAAGTCGTGAATTAATGACAGATGATTCTTGAAGCTTGGTTCATGGTCGTTTGAGTATTCACATGATGGGTAAGGACAAAAATATGGTGTTCCAGGATTATGGCACGCGAGATGCTGATCTCGGAAGTGGCGTTGAAGGCTCCAACCGTTTGTGAAGATAAAAGCTGTTTTTGGGAATGAAGAGGAGCCATAAAAGCATGTGGGACATTGTAGTTGGTGTATATTGGTTGGCAGCTTCTCCGACGTTGGCTCTTCGCCGGTGGGACCTTCAGACGCTAGACCCTCAAGTGTAGTATCCCCTGCTATCCCAAGGGAATCCGATTCGTTTTCGACTCCACTGCTGGTAATTTCACAAACACCGACGGCTAGAGGGGGGGTCGCGCTGCCCTCCAATTTAATATGACGTTTGTACCGCCGCGGCTGGTTGACCCGACAAAGGTTGACCATGTGCGTAATCGCCTCGATCCTGCGATTTCGGCTTGCCATCCAATCTTTTACCTCAGTCTTTCCATCGCCAAACAAAAGGCCCGCGATGATGAGTCTCTCAACGGGAATTTCAACTGTGGGCGTAATCTCAGATGTAGTTAGTCCCTGAGCTTGGCGATCAATCTCGATTGTCCCGTTATTCGAAAAATACTGCTTGTAGGCTCGGTCCCACGCCTCCCTACGAGCCTTTTCCCGGTAGGTATTTATCTTTCGGTTCAGTTTAATATACTGTGAATGCAGATTTGGGTCTTTCTCTTCTGCCTCCTTGATAGAGCTATAAGCATCAATCAACTTGTTCCTAAAGATGTCACGTTCCTGGGTGAGTTCGCTGAAGTTTGTGTCGTTTTGTAGATCCACAATTTTATTTTTGTCAGCTTCCCGCTTTGCCATCGGATCTCTTTCAAAAGCCAAGTGGTTCATAAGTTGGATTAGTTTGTCTTTTGATGGCCGGCCGAGGAATGCAGACTGAATATCGGGTGCTGCTTGAGGCGAATAGTTCTTATCGTATGTCTCCGGCCTGAGTTGTCCCATCGCTTTACATCTTCCCGCGGTGCTAATGTTCCGCTTTCCTACCTCGAAAATATTTGCTATACTATTGTGAGATTTTTGGTCTGTAAATATTTAACTGGTGACAACTTACAATCCATTGCTTCTCCCGCCCCTCGTCGGAATGTATACATGGTTAGTGGGCGAGGATATCCCAACTCTTTACCAAGTTTCCGACAGTGATCATTCAACTTCTGTGTGCTGAAACCCTTTTCTTTCGAGATTTCCCATCCCCTCTCAGCTTTAATGCTGTCTCGAATCAGCGGTGTCTCCATTACGCTCTCTTTCCAATGAAACCTAAGACTTTTTTTGTCCGCACGACTTTGGTATTGATAAAGATCCTCGGGTTGTTTTATGTACTCGCTAGCAAATGCGTCGTCGTCAAACGCAAGGGCCAGCATATAGCTAATCACATCGAACCCTAAAGGCTCATCGACTTCCGTAAAACTGTATATGGTTCTATTCGTTGTATTTTGTCAGGATTGCGTTATCTTGAAAGGATTAAGATAGGACTGGAGTGCTCACGGTTCCTTTGTATTCCGGTATCCTTTCTGTAGCCGGACTCGGATGCGCATAGTTAAATAAGACTCGTTCCGGTTTTCTTCATTGTGGACTAGGAACAGCTCGATGTCTTTGTATTTGATAGAATCTGGTTCGATGTAGGACTCGGCGCCGGCGGGATCGCCAACTATATATTCGGAGCATAGCCCACGAGACGAGATGGACTCGACGATTGAGCCTGGACGACATGAAGTTGAGCACGCTATAAGGATTACTAAACCCAATTGAATCCGAAACCTTTCGATTTGAAAGGTCTGCTCCGATAAATGCCAATGGTGATACAGAATATCAAGAAGATCGTCCGCATTTGCAATTGGTTTATCATTTGTCGATGCCGTCAGGTTATGTTTGTCAGACATCTGTGTCCCAATATACTACAACCACAATTCATCAGAAGCGATTCTTTAAACATTTGAGAAGAATGAACTTACATCCATAACATCATCACGATCTGGTTGATACCTTTGCCCTGTAAGCTTATCGTACATCATCCTCCACCGGCGTATGTGTGTTTTCATCGACTTCTGCTTGCGTGTTCGCTTACTAATAGTAAGGTACCAATCTGTGAAAACTTTAAGTTCTCTAGGATCCACGCCTCTTAGGTGGTTAAGCGGGTTATTCTCCCGTCGATGCTTAGAGAATCTGTTCGGAAAGCATTAATATACCAACTGTCATGAGAGAGTGAATAAACCACTTACGCTTCCCAGATGGCCCACATTCTCGATATTTGATATTCTGTACTTTGCGCCCGGCGCTTCACAACGAGTTTATTGTCCAAATCCGCTTCGATAGCGTCACAGACTTCTTCACCTCGGTAGGTAGACCAAGCACTAGTTCGAGAAGGGTTGTCTAAAGCCTGCGGACCAGTCATAGAATTCTCTAATTCAAGCCGAGGTTCTACCTGCTGCTCTAAGGGAGGAATATTGCGATGGTATGTTTTGTCCTCCACCAGTCGACTGGACCCTAGTTGCCGAATAGGACGAGATGTCAAATTTCCTAGCGGCTGATTACTGCTACTCTCAAGAGCGGCAGCCTTTTTTGGCCGCCCTCGCCCACGGCGTTCTTGGATTTTTTGTGGTATAGCATTCCCGGTATTGGAGGATTTCTTAGGACGACCTCGCCCACGGCGTTCTTGGATTTTTTGTGGTATAGCATTCCCGGTATTGGAGGATTTCTTAGGACGACCTCGTCCGCGAGGCTTTTGGATTGAAGGAGTCGTCATGATGCAAAATTATACCGTACTAAGTGAAAAGAAAAATTGTTTAAGATGAATAAGTCTTGATGATGCAGATAATGCTTGGGGATGTGTGTTTCGTATGTTTTGTAGTGATACACTGGTAGGAAGAACATTATTAGGAAGTGGGAAAATGCTCGGAATTTATAACTCTTCAGTGCTCGAATCCAGCATTGAGTGGAAGTACTGATACCGGCTTCTTCTGACACTTAAACCAGCACTGTAGCCTTCAGTAACTATCATTGTGCACGCGGTGCACCACTATGCTAGCATTATGCATGAATTCGCCAAGACCACATCGTATCATAATACGAGAGGGGCTGCTTCTTAATTAAAACTTACAAGCATCCCAATCAGGTATTCAATTCACACACATCATTATTTTTATTATTAATATTTTTTTTTTTAAAGATCTTTTTTTTTTAGAAATAAGATTAAAAATAAATTTCTTTTATTTTTATTATTATAATTAAATAATTATAGTTTAATATATAATTTTTAGTTATAATTAATTTTATTAATATATTATAATATTTTTAGTTTTATTAAATATTTTTTTTAAATTTACTAATATAATAGGTATTATTAAAATATTTTTAATTATTATTATAAGAATTAGATATTTTTTTTTAATAATTTCCAGTTTTCTAATAAATTTTTAATACTAATAAATAATTTTTTTAAAAATTATTTTACTTTATTATGTTTTGAGTTTGAGGGAGTATTAAAAGAAGAATTAAAAAAATTAAAAAATAAACCAATATTAAGAATATTCGTAAGATTATTAGAATTAATATTAGATTATTATTAACTTAAGATGGTAGATTTATTAATAAAAGTAAAATTTTAAAATTTTGAAATATTTTTTTTTATATTTAATATATTATTTACTACAAAAATAAAAAAACTTATTTTATAAATATTTTATAAATTTATTAAATTTATT
>NW_011645644.1:0-3213 GCF_000225545.1 Orbilia oligospora ATCC 24927 | reverse complement strand
AAACCGAAAATTATTAAGATAATATGAGAAAACATGAATTAATAATAAATATTATTATTAAATAATTATTAAAATTATATTTCTTTTATATTTATTAATAAATATATAAAATATTATATTATTATTTTTTGTTTTTTATTTTATAATATTCATTGTTTTTAATTGTTAAATATTAAATTTAATGCTGTATATACCAAATAATACCGAAATTTTATTGATAATTTATTTCGAAATAATTTAATTAATCTTAATAAACAATTATTTATTAAACTTTTTATAAAAATATAAGAAAATATGATAAATTTTGATTTAATTAAGTCAACATAGCGTGGAATTAAATTAATATTATTTAATTTAATTTGTGTTTTTTTTGAAATTATAAAATTAAATTAATTAAAATGTTAATATATAATTTTAATTAAACAAATTATTATAAATTATTTTAAGATGGTTTATTTTAATTTATAGAATTATTTATTTATTTATATTTTAAATAAACAATATTATTGATTTTTTATTTATTACTTGAATTTAGAAAATCAATAAATTTGTATAGAATTTAATGAGTGAAAATATTATTTTATTGGAAATTATTAAACAATTATATAAAATGAATAAAAAGGTTTTTAAGATTTAATGTGGGAAGCCATAATTTATAAAAACTCAAATACTAAATAATAAAAAACTTAAAATTTTATAACTTAAAAAAGATATAAAATTAAATATTATAGAAAGCTTAATACCAATTGAGATAATATAAAAAAGAAGTTAAAAATAAAATAAGTTGAGAAGTGGATAAAATAGACTAAGAAAATAAGGTAGACAAAATAATATAAATATTAATAAACAAAATAATATTATAAATAATGGTAATTTATAATTATTTTATAAACTTAAAAAAAGACGAAATAAGCCGAGAAATATTAATAAAAATCAAAGGAGTAAAAGAAGTAAAAATAAAAAAAATTATAAAAACTCAATTTAAGTTATTGTTTTTAATATTAATAATAATATAAATATTAAATTAAGTAATAACAAAACTAATAAAGAAGAAGTTAACAAAAAAGTTAATAACAAAAAAATTAATAAAAAAAATAATAAATAATTAAAATAATAGAATAATTTAAAGTATTATTTTTTGTTGTAGCATATTATTTATATGGAAATTAATTAATTATTATAAATATTATTAAATTTTATAGATATTATAAATATATTTTTTTTTATAACTTATTGTTTTTAATTTTTTATTAATAATTTATGAATATAAATAAATTTATATATATTTTATTGTTATTTATATTAATCCCTCGTATTTTATCAGTTTCATATTTTATTATTATTTATACTAATTCCTCATATTTTATTAATTTTATATTTTATCACTATTTATATTGGTTTTTTGTATTTTATTAATTTCATATTTTATTGTTATTTGCATTATTTTTTTATGTTTTATCAATTCTATATTTTATTATTATTTATATTAATCTCTCATACCTTATTAATGTATATCTATTTATTATAATATATTATATTATTATGTATATAAATATTTTATATAATTTTTTTATTTGGTTTTTTATGTACTTATTATAAACAATTTGTTTTAAATAATTTTATTATATTTTAACTATTTTTATTTATTTATTTATTTATTTTTTCTTTTTTATTTTATTTTAAATATTGTTTTTATTTTTTAGATTTTAGTTAATAATTTTATTTTTTATACATATATTTTTTTTTTAAGTTTTTTTGTAATTTATAAGATTTAAAATTTTTAAAATTCATTTTTTTCCTTTTTTATACTTTTTTATTTTTTTAATATATTTATTTTAAAAATTAACAATATTAATATTATAAAGTTTAATATTATTAATTTAGATGGATTTATTGATTTTTCTTATAATTTTTATTTGTAATATAATTAAATGTGCTATGTATGTTAAAATAATTATAAAGTTTAATACAAATAATATAATATTTATAATTTTGCTAGAAGGTATATTTTCAAAAATCTTTATAAATATTTATTTTTATTTATTTTTTTAGTTTTGTTGTGTTAATTTGTTCTTAATTGCTTTTTTAAATATTACAAATAATTAATTTTGAATTCTTATGTTTAGTAGTGTATTAGGTCGTGTGGCTTATTTTATTATTAATTAAATCTGGATTTTTTTTAAATTTAATGTTATTTATTTAGTTGTTGAATAAATTTTTTTTAATTTAGTTAATAATAATTTTATAATTTAGGATGGTGGGGTTAGAATTTTTGTTGTTATTTTAAATAATTTTACTTTTTTTGTTGGTGGGTTTTGGGGTATTAATATTGTTATTGGCTATATTATATCAATTTTGTTTTATGTTATAGGTAATTTTGTTATTGGATTTAATAATATATTATTTGTTGGTGTAATTTAAAAAGTCTTCTTTTTATTTTGAGAGATAATGATCTGGTTTGTTAATATAATGTAAAAAGTTAATGTATTACAGATTTATGTTGTGGTGTTAAAAATTTTGATGGTTGGTGTTATATTTTGTAATTACAAAAGTAATGATGGTGGTGATGGTAATAAAAATAAAAAAAATAAAGAAAATAAAAAAAAAAATAAAAATAAAAATAGAAATAAAAACAAAAATGAAGATAAAAATGGTAAAAATGAAATACATCAAATGTGTTGTTGTGGTTGTAAAAAATAAATTTATCAAAGGCGATATTATTGTGTTAAATAATGTTTTCTTGTGTTTAATTTTTTTTTTTTTGTAGTTGTATTTTTTTGTAATTTTTCAAAATTCGAAATTATTGTAATATAATAAAATGATATTGTTTTAAAACAATATTATCAAACATCATCGTATAGAAGGTATAAAAAAATTAAAAATTTAGTAATGATTTTTAATAGAATATTTAATTCTGAAAACTGCGGCAAAACTAAGTGTGCGCGCAAACTAGGTGGAATACATTATTATTAAAATTAATAATATTAATTTTAAAATTTATATTAACCAATTTTTTTATAATAATAAAAGAAAAATAATAATAATTTTAATAATTTTGGAAATAAGAAAAATAAGAAAAATAATAATAAATAATAGAAATATAATAAAAATAAAAAAATATATTTTAATTAGACTTTTAAATTTATATCTATAGATTTTAATAATATATAATAACAATATTTATATAATAAATTTAAAAAAAATCTAAAATTT
>NW_011645643.1:0-5186 GCF_000225545.1 Orbilia oligospora ATCC 24927 | reverse complement strand
AAAAAAAAAAAAAAAAAAAAAAAACCAATTTCTCGCCTATTCTTAGTTAAACTGCTCACATAATCTCAATCTCAATCTCACCTTTGCGAATCGCATAAAAATTTCAACTTCAAACCTCATCTTCACCACAGACTTCATCATACATATCCAACCACAATGTCATCAACAGCAATCCACCCCTCCCGCCTCTCCCAAATCCCCCGCCCGAAAACAAAAAAACCCAACCGTCCAAAACCCCCAAAACCCCAACCGGCCTCAACATCCCTCACCCGTTCCCAACTTCGCAAGAAAATCCGCGACCTAACCCGTCTCCTAAACCCTCCATCCTCAGCAACCACAAAACTCCCCGCCACCACCCGTATAGACCACGAACGTGCCCTCTCAGCCTACAAACACGAACTCTCCCTCCAACAAACCTCCTCCAAAGTCCAACTCCTCGAGAAAAGATACCATAAAGTCCGTTTCTTCGAGCGTAGGAAAGCTACCAGAGCTTTGAGTCGGTTGAATCGCGAATTCAATGCCTTAGATAATAATAATAATAATACTTCTTCGGCAGACGAAGAATCGAAAAAGGAAAAGGAGGGGTTAATCAAGAAAATCCATGCTGCGGAGGTCGACTTGAACTACATCATGCACTACCCACCTCTGGAAAAATACATTTCTTTATATAGGTCCGGGGATAGTAAAGATACAAACCAGAAGAGGGTGCGTATACGACAAGACATCGAGAAGAGGATGGAAGAAGGGACTCTGGATAGAGGCGATGCATTGGTGGAAGCCAATGCCGCAGAAGGGTTTGGCGGTGGAGTCGACGTGAAGAATAAGAAGAAAAATAACGGCAGCAATAACAACAACAACAAGAAGCAGGGTCATGATGGGAATAAGAATGGGAAGAGCATATCTGATAAAAACGAGGATGAGGATGAGGATGAAGGTAGTGATGGCGGGTTCTTTGAATTATGAGCATCTGTCTACAGTTGATTCATGGGGGGGTTGTAGGATTATAGAAAGACGAGATTCAGGCGTTATTGGATTGGGACAAAAGTCATTTGTTTTTTTATTCGAGCGATCAGGATTTTTCATGCATTCATCAAAGGAAAACGAGCATGTCTTTAACTACTTCAAGGTCGAAAGGACAAGAGAAACCGGGGGGAAAGAGAGAGAGAGAGAGAAAGGGAGATATCCTATTGTACAATATACAGCTACTACTAATAAATCCTACCAAAAAGACAAAGACAAGAACAAAGACAAGACCGCGAGAGCAAACGCCACGATATATAGTAATTATTATATCGATGCAGCAACATGGGAGGAACTGACAAGTAAAAAACAGAAAAAAGCCGGGAGTAACACCATCTAAGGACTAGCCAGAAAGTAATGAATGCCCCTCTACAAGAAAGCTTTTTTTGCCGACATGATAAGATAGATCAAAAAGAAACAAGCCCAGGAAGAAAATAAGAAGAAGAAGAAGAAAGAAAACCAAGCCGAATCCATCTGCAAATCAAAATAAACTCCAAAGTAAATTCCAATATGAAAGTAAGAAGAAGAAAAAAGATCCCAGCTCGATATCGCCCACAGAACGACTTTGTCTCAAAAAACAAAAAGAGGAGAGAGAGATCCGTGACAGGAACTAGAAGAATCCCATCCCATCCCAGTTCATCGTACTCCCATTCGAATCTTCCCCTAACCCAAGACCCCCGCTATTACTCCCATTGGTATTCATCATACCAAAATTCGCCCAATCCCATTCAAAAGTCTGGTTCAGATTCCACAAACCCTGCGGTACAAACGGACTCGAAAAGCTTTCCTGAAAGCTTTTGGTTAGGGGACTTAACTCGTTCTCATCGCACATCTGTGGGGTCCGGCCGGGAGTATTGTATCCGAATGTGAATCCGTCTATGCCGGACATGGCATCCGTTGGTGTCTGTTGGTCAAAGGGAGTTTCGATGGGCGTTTGTAGAATACTACTAGGCTCCGAAGGGCGTTGCGGAATAGTGGCGAAAAGTTGCTCCGAGGCTTTGGAAGGAGACCAGTTCATATGCTCATCCTCGCCGGGGACCTATCAATATCATATCGTTAGTCATGTACTATATACCTAACTTCCACGAAATATTTTCAACATACCTCTAACAGTGGCTTCTCTTCTACCGTTTCCTTCATCTTACTTCCGCCCAACTTCTTTCGTTTCCTCCTCATCAGCGCCTGCTTCTCCGCTCGCTCAATCGCGGCGGCGGCAAGACGCACAAACTCCTCGGTGATGTATATCAGTTTCTCAAACCCACACCTCGCCCTCTCCTCTTCATCGATCTTATTAAGAAAATCAATCACAACGCCCATAAGTTTCAAATCCGTCTTCGCATTCGCATCCTGTGGGTTTTGCAGAATATTCGCAAATAATGTAATCAACGCCGTGACAGGGTAATAAAACACCAGCCTACTAATCCGGTCAACTTCCAACCCAACTTTTTTTTTAAAAATCCTTATCGCAAAATAACTTGCGAGGAAGGAGAAATTAATCACTTACCAGATACAATTTATATCATTATGATTAACGTATTTTAACAGATGTATCGACGATCTCGCAGCAGACACCGACAGCGCCGCACTCGAGAAAACCCTCGGGTTCAGCGGTCGAGTACTCAATCCGGAGACCGCATATTGCGCCAACCGGTTCGTCCAATAGCTATGCGCGATAGACTGAGATTTCGCGTTAGTAGCGCGCCGACGGTCTAAGTAGTGTATTCTAAGAATGCTTACCATCCGATGAATGGTAGCCAAGCAATTGAAATACGAAAAGTGCATCAGCACGATTGGCATCGTACTGTCCAAATATGCTTCCGAGATCTCATGTTCAGGTCGGAAATCTAACGGTATGGAATCCCTCCACTCTTCGAGTTCGCGGTCGAGGTCTCCGATGGTGTTTAATAGCTCGCCATCGCTTTGTTTGGCGGCTTTGGCGGAGTACAGTTGCATATAAACTCTGCTTTGGATCTGGGCGAAGCGACAATTACGGCGGAAGAGGTTGACTTTTCCTTGGCCATCGGAGAGTCTGACCATGCCGAGTCCGTCGAAGGATTCTTCTTCGGGCAGTTCGACGTTGATGTCTTCGTCGTTGATGGTGCTGGGTCGACCGCTTCTAAGAGCGATATCCTTGTCGATGCAGTATGCAATCCAGAACACTCTCTTACGATGTTCAGCCTCTTCCCTTCCAAACCCAAAAGCATCAGCTCGTCGATGAAGACCAACTGAAAATGCGACTCGGACTGCTGCAGATATAATGTTGTACAAAGGTTGCGGATTGGCCGTTCCTTGTAAGAATAGAGCCTATGACGGGGATTTAGCAGCGTCTCGAACTTTAATATAAAAAGATACTCAAAAACCTACCATTGCTAACAGAGCTTGTATTGAATGGATATCGGTATTCTGCAGGGTAAGGACCGGATACATGCACATCGCATTCTGGAATAACTTCCAACCCCTTGAATCTTCGGCGGCAGACGGTGTCTTCAGTTTCGACCCACGTATCCGGCTCCCCACCGCCAAAACCATATTCAAAGAAGCGTACCACCCTGTCCCCTTTGGCGGGTTATCCGAGTATTGCTCCTCCAGCAGACTCTCAAAGCTTGCTTGGTGATATAACGGAAATAGCAGGTTCACCGTACTAAAATATTCTGAAAGTTAAGTGAGTCCCAATACACCAAAAAGAAAGAAAAAAGAAGAAAAAACACCACACGGTCACAACGTAAAATATCAAAGCAGAAATATTAAAGTGGAATTTAATAGAACCATACCCTGCGCATAACTCTCCGCCTCCGCCTTCGACGGCAGCGAGTTCTGACATTTCGTCGAAAAAACCGCATCCCAAACATCCGGCCTCCAATGTTCAAACTTATGATCCGCCTGCATCAACTTGACCAACATTTTCTGAAAAGCCCGATCTCCGGTTTTCGAATTAACCCACTGAATCCCCTTTGGCGAAAATATCGAAAATCCAGAACTGCTGCCGATAAACCTAGTCTCCCCCCTCGCATTCGTCACCAAGCTCGACATCTTATCCGACAGCGATTCTGACTCTTCCTCCTCCCTACTGATATCACTGGGACTCGACCCCGCGATTATCCCACCAGAATTCGGTGTTCCATTCGAAGATACGGGCCGCGAGAATAACGGATTACCAGGCGAATTCGCCCCGATGGATTGTAGCCTCTGGGCTTCCAGACGTTTTTCGAGAGTTCCCAAGTCGGTTTTGGAGTCGAATTCGGGGAGGATACCGGATAACTTTAGGAGGGATTCCATACGACCGAGACGGTTTTCGAGGCCTTCGATGTATTTGGCGCTGTATATATATATAAAAAAGACATTGAAATATTATTCAACTTGTTACTATTTGTTTTAACTTTATATTCAAAAAAAAATCGATCACAATGGTAGGTGATAAGGGAAGTACCCTTTCGGCGGCTGGCGCTTCTTTTCCACCAGGGTGAAGACGCATTCCGTATGGTAGTTCTGACAATGTGTGCAGGCGGGTGTCTTTCCGTCACATTTGATCTAAAAAAAAAACACGCATCCACGTGGTATTAGCTTAGCTTATCCTAGTTGAATAATAAAACCAAAAAAACGTGGAAGAGACAAAAAAGAAAGAAAGAAAGAGAAGGAAAAAAAAAAAAGTATATCCGGCTATATTTTAGAATTCGAATTTCATCATACCTTCTTCTTCCGGCACTGGTCGCACGCCCTCGCTATCCTCCGTCGTTTCGGGTCTCCAGCATCACCATCATCGCCCGGGGTTCCCGACGGTTGAAAATTTATACCATCAGCAGAAACAGCAGATGACGGTGTAGGTTGAGGGGATTCCTTTGGTTGCTGGAGAGCTTGTAATCGGTGTTGCTGCTGTTGTTGGTATTCCGTTGCTGATAATTGGACGCCACCGCCGTTACGACTGGCGGGAGGCTGAGGTGAAGCTGATGAGCTTGATTGTGCCATCTCTTCTCTCTCTCTCTTTTTTTCCCTCTTTTTTTTCGTTTGGTCGGGTTTGTCGAAGATGATGAAAGGTATCTAAAGAAAAGAAGAGTGAAGGAGAGGATTGGACTGGATTGGATTGGAGGTTCGGCAAGACAGGGAAGGGAAGCTTGGAAGTAAGTCCTAAGCTAAACCTCCAATCAGGAGTACCTTTTTTCTCAAGAAAG
>NW_011645642.1:0-2010 GCF_000225545.1 Orbilia oligospora ATCC 24927 | reverse complement strand
CTATGTACATTAAAATAATTGTAAAATTTGATATAAACAATATAATATTTATAATCCTCTTAAAAGATATATTTTCGGGAATTTTTATAAATATTTATTTTTATTTATTTTTTTAATTTTATTATACTGACTTATTTTTCATTATTTTTTTTAAATATTACAAGTAATTAATTTTGAATTTTTATATCTAATAGTGTGTTAGCTTATATAGTTTACCTTATTATTAATTAAATTTGGATTTTTTTTAAATTTAATGTTATTTATTTAGCTATTAAATAGACTTTTTTTAATTTAATTAGTAATAATTTCATAATTTAGAACAGTAAAATTAAAATTCCTATTATTATTTTAGATAATTTTACTTTTTTTATTAATAAATTTTAAAATATTAATATTACTATTAACTATATCGTATTAATTTTATTTTATATTATAAATAATTTTATTATTAAATTTAGTAATATATTATTTATTAGTATAATTTAAGAAATCTTTTTTTTATTTTAAAAAATAACAATCTGGTTTATCAATATAATGTAAAAAATTAATATATTACAGACTTATGTTATAATGTTAGAAACCTTAATAATCAGTATTATATTTTACAGTTACAAAAGTAATAATAGTAGTGATGATAATGAAAATAGAGAAAATAAAGGAAATAAAAGAAATAAAAAAAATAAAGAAAATGGAGATAAAAACAAAAATAAAGATAGGGATAATAAAGATAAAATATATTGAATATATCATCATAGTTGTAGAAAATAAGTTCATTTAAAATAATATCATTATACTAAATAATGTTTTTTTATATTTAATTTTTTTTTTTTTTATAATTATATTTTTTTATAATTTTTCGAAATTCAAAATTATTGTAATATAATAGAATAATATTATTTTGAAATATGTATTATTGGATATCATCATATAGAAAATATAAGAAAATTAAAGGTTTGGTGATGATTTTTGATGGGGTGTTTGATTCTGAAAACTGCGGCAAAACTAGGTATGCGCAAACTAGGTGGAATACGTTATTTAAAATTAATAATTTAATTAAGTTTAATAATATATTTAAAAAATTTAATTTATTTTTTTTTGGAATTTAATATTTACTTTTGATTTTAATTTAAATGTTTTTTTAATAATAAAATTAAAATTCTTTTTGTAGGAATATATTTTAAAGGAATTGTTTTATATATTTATAATATTTATTAAAATTACTATTTTAAATTTAAATATATATATATATTATTAAAATTATAGTTAATTATAATGTATTTATAAAATTTTTTAAATAATAATATAAAAAAAATAATAAAGTTTTTATATAATGTCTTCTACCCACTTTGTGTGCATTAGTGTGTTATTGTGGAGCGGCTAATCCGCAACTGTTCTGCTCCAAACCACAAAACAAAACAGTTTTTTGAGATTTTAGATGGATTTAAGTTTATTGATGGAGCGGTTTGGATTTAATTTTTGGAATTTTGTGGTTTGGTGGAGTGGAGTGGTTTTATTATAAAAATGAGTTGGTTTTTTTTTTTTTAATAAATTGTAAAGTTTATGATGGATTTAAAATAATTATTTGATGGATTTTTAATTTTATAGATGGATTTAAATTTATTATTTTGTAAATTTTTAATTTTATAGGTGGATTTAAATTTATTATTTTGTGGATTTTTAATTTTATAGGTAGATTTATAATTTATAATAACGTATTCTACCCACTTTGCGCGCACACCTAGTTATCCCGCACCCTTTTTAAATAATATTTTAATTTTTAATTTAATTTAAAAATATTTAAGAAAATAATAATAGGAATTTAGTTATATTTATTTATAATATACTCAATTTTAGAAAGATTACATAATATATTTGATTTTTAATTAATTTTTAAAAGTTAGTTATTTACTATAAAATTTTGTGTTATCAAACACATACAAAAACAACTTTACTTTGTTATATTTTATAAAACTTATTATGTTTTAATATAAAATAAGCTTATTAAAATTA
>NW_011645641.1:0-2926 GCF_000225545.1 Orbilia oligospora ATCC 24927 | reverse complement strand
GTTTAATTAATCTTTTTAATATAAAGTTTTTAACCTATTTAAATAATTATTTTAAAAACTTTATATTTTTTAAAATATTTATTAATTTTTCTTTTAAAATATTATTAAAAATTTCTTTAATATTTAAAAATAAAATAAATATTTTAAGCTTTTTTAATTTTACTATTTTTATATTATGAATTAAAGTTAGAATTATATTTATAACAAATTTTTATTTTTTACCTCCAATTTGTTCTAAATTTAGAATTTTATTAATTTTTAATAAAAATACTATTCTTTTTTTAAACATAAAAAATAAAACAACCTTCGAACGGAGCGACCCCCCTATAACTTTTGAACAAAGTATCCAAAAGTAATAAAAATCAGATAAATCGAAAAAAGCAAAAAAAATAAAATTAGAATATTTAAAAAAATAAATGGTAATAAAAACCAATAAATAATAAATAAGAGATTAAAAAAATAGATAATTTTGTGATTGTCTACTATATAAAAAGGGGTTTTTTGCTAAAAATCAAATTAAAACTAAAATAATTTAATTTAATAATGGTAGATAATATACTTACTAATTTGTCTTTAAATAAACTAATAATGGCAATTTAGGATTATATTTACCTACCTAAAAATAGTAATAACAAAAAAAGACAAAAATAATAAATCTTAATAGATTTTAATAAAAAAGAATTAAATAAAAAAAATTTAATTCTAAAATTAAAAAGAATAAATGACCTATTGAAAGAAAAAATAAAAAAAGTGGAAAATCTAAAAAAGAAGATATTAGAATTCGAAAATTTACAAAAGTCATACGTAGAAATAACACAAAAATCACAAACTCAGCAAAAATCAAAAAAAACACAAAAACAAATTGAAACCCTAAAAAAACCAAAAGTTCAAAAATAATAAAATACAATTAATCAAAGAAGATTAATTATTTTAAGAAATACGACAATTTTATTAACACAAAAACCAAATATTTTCAAAAAAAAAAAATAAAATTCTCTATAAAAAAATTAAAAATTCAAAAATAATAATTTCTAAAATTTCTCTAAACCCAAAAAACAACTTAATATTAATTGTACATAAAAAAACACAAAAAAAAGAAATCTTTAAATATAAAAAAAAATCTATTAAAAGCTCATTAAAATTAATAAATATATACAAAAACCATCTATTATCAAAAAATAAAACTTCCTAATAGTATATAGAATTTCCACAAAACAATACAAAAATAACATAAAAAACCTCAAAAAAGAAATAAAAACAGACAATACAATAAAATTAATCAAAAACCCAAAATAACTAATTAAAAAAGAAAAATTAAATAAAAAAAACTTCTCATCAATTATTATTACAACAAAAACAAAAGAAAAAGCCATATATACTCAACAAAGAAAATATATATTTTTTAAAAAAAAAAATTAAAAACAGAAAAATTTTTAAAATTAAATAGAAACAACAAATACACAAACTACCAAAAAAAAGAACATTATACAATTAAATGTAGAAATAAATCAAACTATAGAATATATATAAAGAAACACAAAACAATAAATCACAATTACAATATATATCAAAAAAAATATAAACTTTATACACATATAAAAGCAAAATATATAAATTATAAAAAAAAATATATAACTAATAATACTAAATATTTTAAAAACAAAAAAACAAAAAAACCTTAAAATAAATAAAAAAAAAAATTTAAAAATAATATAATATAATTATAAAAAATCAACAAATATAATACAATCTATATTAAATTCTACATTAAACAAAACAAAAATAATTTTTTTTATAAGAATTATAAATTTTAAAAAAAAACAACACAATTACACACTCAAAATTTCAGCCAATTATTACAAATCTCAAAAAAAAACACAAAAATCAAATAAAAATATTAATATTTATTTTTAAAAATATATTTTTTTAAGATTTCAAACAAAAAAAATTTAATAAATAATAAGAATTACCAAATAATCAATTTAAAATTAAAAAAATTTAAAAAAATCAGAATTTTTAATATTTACAACAAAAAACGCTAAAATACACAAAACAATAAATATACAATAAATAAGTTATATAATAAAATAAACCTATATTATACAAAAAAGACATTATTAATTAGAAATTTTAATATATATTATTTATTATAAAATCTTAGAATCAAAATTAATTTAAAATCAAAAAAAATAATTGAATTAATTAAAAATAAAAATCTACAATTAATAAATAAAAAAGGCATAGCAACACACTATTATACCAAAAAAAACAAAACAAAATCCTCAATCATAAATTTATCATTTACAACTTTTAATTTAAAAAAATTAATTACTAATTAAAAAATAAATAAAGAAATAAATATAGGATCTAATCATAAAATTATCTCAATTAAAATAAAACCCAATAACAACAATTTAATAAACAATCTTATATCAACTAATAAATTTAATTAAAAAAAAACAAATTGGAATAAATTCAAAAAAAAATTATTAAATCTAAATAAAAATCTAAATAAAAACAATTTATAAAATAATTTTATAAATTCTTATATTATAAGAAAAAGAAATCTAGAAAATAACTTAAAGAAAACAACATCTCTATTTCAAAAAAATATAATTTTAACAGTAAAAAGATCTACACCAATATTAAAAATTACACCAAAATCTAAAATATAATAGAATAAAAAAATAAAAAAAACAAAAAAAGAAATATTAAAACAAAAAAGAATATAAAAATTAAATAAATCCCAAAAAGAATAAAAGATATTTAAAACAAAAAGAAATAAACATTTTAAAAAAATAAAATCTGCAAAAAAAATATCATAAATTAATTTTCTAGAAAATACAAAAAACAAAAAGATCTTTTTAACACTAAATTTTTTAAAACCAAGAAAAATCCAAAAAATACTAAATCTAAAATTTAAAAA
>NW_011645640.1:1509296-1779779 GCF_000225545.1 Orbilia oligospora ATCC 24927 | reverse complement strand
AAAATTAAAATTTTTTTATTTAATTCTTTTTTGTTAAAATTTACTAAAATTTATCATTTTTATCTTTTTTTGTTGTTATTGTTTTTGGGTAAATAGATATAATCTTAAATTACTATTACTAATTCATCTAAAAACGAACTAATAGATATATTATCTATTATTATTAAATTAAACTATTTTAATTTTAATTTGATTTTTAACAAGAAATTCGTTTTTGTGTGGTAGACAATCACAAAATTATTTGTTTTTTGTTTTTTTGTTTATTATTTATCAATTTTTATTACAATTTATTTTTTTGGATATTTTGATTTTATTTTTTTTACTTTTTTGATTTATCTGATTTTTATTGTTTTTGGATATTTTGTTCAAAAGTTATGGGGGGGTTGTTCTGTTCGAAGGTCGTTTTTTGTATTTTTGTATTGTAATCCTAACAGTACATATATGAGTTAGTGGATTGCGATGTTGTGCTAGTTTGCGTGTGTATATATATTGTTTCTATTTTTGGGAAGTCTATTACACAATTTGGACTTACTAAGGTCTCAAACAGCTTCAAACAGCCCATTCCTACCCTAGTATGTCAAATTTCTGCAAAAGCTACATATATATGTAATTGGAAGTTTATATAAATTTACTGGAATTTCATTCCGTCAAGATCATCAACTCCATTTTTCTTATTGATATGTAGTTCCAACTTATTATTATCACACATTCGTGGATTGGGTTTGTATCTCCAGACCCTGCTTGTTTGTTCTATTTAGTTTTGGTGTCTGGTATATTCGGCATCTAGCGTCGTTCTGTTTCCGCCAATTACGTTTCTTGGCACGTCCAATACAAGACCATACACCTCTAAACCTAACTTCTGACACTCCCAACCTCTACTAACCTCACGAACCACCCCTTCCTGAAACTCTCAACCTTTTATAATGGCGAGCGCAACTGTCGGAAACCCATCGAATCACCCTCATCTTTTGGGGAACAAGAAGCAGAAGCAGGCTCCTTCTTCCTTTAGCGATGCCTCGGTATTCGATACGCTTGCTGAAGACAACGAATATGCGACTTTGAAGAAGCTGCAACGTCACTTAGAGTATGTTCTTTGGCAGCTGGCTATTAGCGTGTCCATCGTGGTTCTAATCTTCATTACAAGGTATATTCAACTTCAAGAAGAATACATCAAAGACGAGCAAAGGTAGGTCTCCCTTTTTATGGCGAGCAGATGATACGGGTTACTGAACGGTACAAAATTAGGAGTCTGAAACGAGAACTTGTAAGAGCTCAGGAGGAGATCAAACGCATCCAATCAGTGCCACTGGTGATAGGACAGTTTATGGAGGCGATAGATCAAAAGTTTGATAACTTCCCCCTCTCACACCTTCTCTTGCTACATACTGACATGCCAAAGCACTGGGATTGTGCAAAGTTCCACCGGATCTAATTATGTTGTTCGAATACTATCGACTCTCGACCGTGAGCTCCTGAAACCATCTTCTTCCGTCGCGTTACATCGTCATTCGAACGCCTTGGTCGACATCCTCCCCCCAGAAGCCGACTCATCGATAGCGATGCTTGGGCAGGATGAAAAGCCGGATGTTACATATGCAGATGTTGGCGGATTGGATATGCAGAAACAAGAGATCAGAGAAGCGGTCGAGCTCCCCCTTACACATTTTGATCTTTATAAACAGATTGGCATTGACCCCCCTCGTGGGGTTCTACTCTATGGACCCCCGGGGACGGGAAAAACAATGCTTGTGAGTACCGGCCCTCGTCACTCACTCTTTAGTTGTGGTTTAACCCGCTCCTTAGGTCAAAGCGGTTGCAAACAGCACAACAGCAAGCTTCATTCGCGTCGTCGGGTCTGAGTTCGTGCAGAAGTACCTCGGAGAAGGTCCACGCATGGTTCGTGATGTTTTTAGAATGGCAAGGGAAAACTCCCCGGCTATAATTTTCATCGATGAGATTGATGCTATTGCTACGAAAAGATTTGACGCACAAACTGGGGCGGATAGAGAAGTTCAACGTATTCTTCTAGAGCTTCTAAACCAGATGGATGGCTTTGACCAAACTGCTAACGTCAAAGTCATAATGGCTACGAATCGTGCCGATACGCTGGATCCTGCCCTATTGCGCCCTGGGCGTCTTGATAGGAAAATTGAATTTCCCAATCTGAAAGATCGACGTGAGCGACGTCTCATTTTTACAACCATTGCCGCAAAAATGTCATTATCCCCCGAATGTGACTTAGACTCACTGATAGTACGAAATGATCCACTTTCGGGTGCTGTAATCGCGGCTATCATGCAAGAGGCGGGGCTGTAAGTTGTGACTGAAATCGTGCTATATTATGGCAACTAACCTAACGCTTAGCCGGGCGGTTCGGAAAAACCGATACAATATCATACAAGCCGATCTCGATGATGCTTATTCGAGCCAAGTCAAAGGAGGAACTGAAGCAGACAAGTACTATCTTCTTAATAATGTTCAAATTGTCGATTCACGCCTGGCTAATGTTGCACTAGATTTGAATTTTACCGGTAAAATGCTGGGGCATGACTTCGTTGTGCTGCACTTCTCATAGTATGTGGTTTTCTGGATGCGACAGGTACTATGCATCAAGGGTTTTGGTGACCAGGAAATACTACATGGTTTTGCCTCCATGTCCTACAAGGATACGTTGTATGATTTAGAGCCTTGGGTGAGCTTTAAAAGTTCCCAGCCCTGTAACCAGATAATTGGGGTAGGTACGGTACCTAACCAAAGGTCACCGAAGCTACCTAGATGCCAATACATCCGTTCCTCTCTTAGGCCACCAAATGATGTAAGCTATGCTAGTAGAACAAAAAGCCATTTGTTTAGGAGGGTTTCTAGAACGCGGTGGCGTTTGTTGTACATGATAGCTTCTGTTTGGAGCGACTCCTAGACTGACCTTCTGCCCATAAGTGAGCGACCCTGATTGAACTTTCATCTTTTGGCGTTAAATTAGAAGGTTAGTTCATAAGAGAGCGCCTGGGTTTCCCTAAATTAACTGAGATTATACTGGGCTCGGGTACAATCGGGTTTAATGCTGAACACATGCCTTCTCGTGTGTGGGTCTTGCCAAGACTTTACCGAGCTGTACTTGGCATCTTGCCCATCAGCCCGATAACATCGTAGACAACGAGTAAGGTATTTCTCAATATCTTCCTTGGTCACAGTGTATACCAGCTTAAGCTATCGGCTTCCTTACCATACCAACTTATATTGATCCAGCATTCCCTCTTGAGCTGTAGTACCTACCATCACCATGCCTGTGAGTTTAACTGTTGAGGGTACTAGATTCACAGATCGGCATGGACGCGAGATCTTACTTAGAGGAATAAACCTTGCCGCCGACACAAAATTCCCCAAAACGCCGGAGATACCTTCGCATGTTTCCGATAAGTTCTTTGATGGTGATAATGTATCATTCGTTGGTCGACCATTTTCGCTTGAGGATGCTGACATACATTTTCGGCGCCTGAGGAATTGGGGTTATAACACCCTGAGATACTTGTACACGTGGGAAGCTTTGGAGGCAAGAGGACCGTATGTTCCCCGATGTACCATAAAACGCAGGCCCAGCTTTACTAATTTCTTCCGTAGCGGTGTCTATGATGAAGAGTACATCAATTTCACTGTCGAGGTTTTGCGAAAGGCTAAACAGTATGGATTCTACGTGTTTTTAGACCCGCACCAGGACGTAGTAAGTAGTTCCTAGAGGTCTCGACTGCGGTAAATAATTAAAACCTTATGGTTGTCTAGTGGTCGCGCTTTTCTGGGGGTTCTGGGGCGCCTATGTGGACATTATATGCTGCGGGGCTCAACCCAAGAGCATTCGATGTAACGGAAGCGGCGCTTGTTCACAATACATACAGAAACCCCGTCGAGTTTCCAAAGATGATATGGGCGACGAATTATACCCGGATGGTCTGCCAAGTTATGTTTACTCTGTTCTTTGCGGGTTGTGATTTCGCCCCCAAGGCTATTATAAATGGGCAGAACATACAGGACTATCTTCAATCCCACTATATCAATGCCAGCGTTCACCTTGCCCGAAGAATCAAAGAGGCGGGTGATCTAGAGGATATAACTGTTATTGGGTGGGAGTCTTTTAACGAACCGAATCACGGGCTCGTTGGGTACCAGGATTTAACCAAGATCCCAGTCGACCAACAACTCCAAAAGGGCACATCGCCAACAGCGTGGCAAGCGATCTTAACGGCTAGTGGCAGGGCTTGTGAAATTGAGACTTGGGAACTTGGGTCAATGGGCTCATACCGGACCGGGAAAATTCTCGTGGACCCGAAGGGAACCTCTGCGTGGCTTGGTGCGGACTACCCGGATACAGAGTATGGTTGGAAAAGAGACCCGGGGTGGAGACTAGGTGAATGCATTTGGGCCCAGCATGGCGTTTGGAGCCCAGAAACGGATGAGCTATTGCGCCCGGACTATTTTAGCAAAACACCTGCTGGGCATGTTATCGATGCTGGGGTCTTTTGCAACACGTATTTTATGGATCATTGGAAGCGCTGGGCTCATGGCGTTCGGAGTATGCATCAAAACTCACTACTACTACTCCAACCTCCGGTTTGGGTAGTACCCCCGGTACTGGACGAAGCCACGAAAGGGCTAGGTCGGATAGTCTACGCCCCTCATTACTACGATGGGCTCACCTTGATGTCCAAGAAATGGTAATTCTATGCCCTTTAAACTACCAAAAGATACTCGGGCGGTTGCTTACACCTTATAGGAATAGATTTTTCAATGTCGATGTCCTCGGTGTCTTACGTGGTCGTTATTTATCTCCAGCTTTTGCAGTTAAACTCGGCGAGACAGCTATTAGGAATTCGATGAAGGAACAACTCACTGCCATGAAACAAGAAGGTCTCGATAATATAGGATCGACGCCTTGTTTGTTTTCAGAGATTGGGATACCTTATGATATGGACGACAAATATGCGTACAAGACTGGTGATTATACTTCCCAGACCCGAGCTTCAGATGCCAACCATTTCGCACTGGAAGGTTCATTGGCCTCGTATACCTGGTGGAACTATTGTGCCCTCGTAAGTTTTTCTTCTTCTATCGTCATGGTGCGGTCATTCACTTACTGGCTGGGCTGGTTGATAGAACAATCATGAATGGGGCGATCAATGGAATGGAGAAGATTTGAGTATCTACGGCAGAGATGATACCGCGCCGGAAAGAGATGATCCTGGAAGGCCTCTTCTAGAACCTTACCATGATAGCCCGAGGGATGCGTCCAATACGATCGACTCAAATTCCATCAAAAGGACTCTATCAAATACACCGATGTCCATTGAACGTTCCTCTACCTCGATTGGTACATCTACAGGAACTAGGGCGGCAGATGCTTTCATCCGGCCAGCTCCTATCAAAATCTCCGGTGTCACTACCGCATACTCTTTCAATTTGGCACAATCGGTGTTCTCTCTAGCGGTCAACGCGATCGCAACAGCGGAGTTATCACCATCTGAGATCTTCATCCCATTGTATCATTTCCCTAGGGACAAACTTGATGTGGTAATTTCAGACGGGAAGTGGGCATATGACACCGAAACCCAGATTCTGAAATGGTGGCACTCGGGTGGCAGCCAAACTTTCAAAGCGACGGGTGTCAAGCGGTTTTTACAAACATTTGAGGACGATACTTATTTTGATGTTGTTAAAAACGTGGGGTGTAACATTATTTAGATTTGGCGGCATGTTTTTCGGCGAATGCCTTGGCTTGTTCCCTATAACGTTCGGTGTTATTGGAGTAGTTATTCTTATAGCGTATCGGTGGCATAGCTTCACTTTTTATTTCCTGGATAGGAAAGCCTTTAGCATTTTACCTGTCCCTATCTTCTTCTGTGTGATTCTAGGAAACGGGAAATGTTATTATTTATCGTGTAGCGTTTAGCTATTTTAGAGACTGGCCTTGCTATGCTCAGCTCTGTGATTTATATCTAATCGATTGAAGATCAAGTTAGATTTAAAGCCCGAGTATTTTACGGATTTTTTTATTTTAGGAAAATGCTGAGATGCATAACAAGCTAACCAACGTCGAGGCTATCTATATTCGGGGCCAGGATTTGTTAAATCGGGTGGGCTTCACTCTTAATTATCACCGGTTTCGCGAACAACGTGAGGAGGCCGACCGGCGGTAACTTGGGAGGGGGTTGGCACGAATGTAGGTCGCACGAATCTGTGATCGGAAGAAGAGGACAGCGTTAAATTTAGGGAGCATGGACCGAATTCAAGAGTTTCAAATCGAGCTGGTACCTGTTGGAATTGTAGACACTGCCGAACTTCCAATCTTTCACGTCCTGCATTAGCAGCTCTTCTCGGCGCTCGCCTGCCCAAACTCTTCGGACCATATCCCGATCCTCTTCCGCTTGTAGTACTGGCGTTAGATGAATGCGAGCCCATCGTTTCTCACGTAGCAATTCACTGTGGATAGCAGCATTTGAAAATTAATTTTCTAGTCCCGACAACATGGAGCAACGCCATAGGGTGTAGCTCCTATGCGATGGAAGTGCATACCGCTTCTCTTGATTGCCGTCGATGACTCTATAGAAACCCCAAGAGCATATCGCAAGCGTGGCAAAAATGTAAAAGGAGGGACGAAATCCACGCGGGGGAAGGTTTCGCTATTTGAGGCATGAATTAGCAATCCGTTTAGTTTAAGAAAGGGGCCTGACTGTACCCGATATTGAATGGGACCGTATCCTCCGGTAGGGGGTAAATCTTGTGACATAGCTGTTGATTGTGCAGGTTCGTGGGTTGGTGACGTTGTTATTTTGGGGCGTGGTCGTCGGAGGTTTGTTTACACAGTGTCCGGCACCCGAAATCTCGACCTCCCTTGTTGCTCGCTAGACTAATCGACTAACTACATTTCATTTCACTCCATCCACCCCAAGAATCGAACATCCTGAATACACAGTACATAGACACGAACGAGGAACCCTGCTGTTCTATATGTACCTCAACGATATTCTAATCTAGTTGCACTATTCCTGCCTCGCTACGAAGGGCGGAGGAGGTTCGCTGCTTGATAAAACCTTTGTGCGAACAGACTTGGCCTACGCAACCAGAAGAAGTTTCAGACCCGGACGCGTCGACCTCTATTCGGACACCTGTCGAGATGGATGCTTCTAATAATATGATGATGCCATCTTCGATGGATCCAATGCAATTTCAGCAGGGCCAGCAAAACCAGCAGGGCCAGCAGGGCCAGAACCAGCAAAACCAGCATATGCAGCATTCTCCCATCACCCAACAGTCGCCGCACGCGTCGCTGATGCACAATGGGAACTCTCGACACCCATCGCCAGGGTTCCAGGCTCCATCTTATCATGTGAATTCAGTGGTTCCTCTCAAGAGAGCGCGACCGCGCGAGGATTCTGTCAATTTATCACCACGTCAAACTCCAGGTGTTTTGCCGGGTTCTCGTTCTCAAACCCCACAGAGCGGCGTCGGACAAGTTCCCAGCAACCAGGTGTATCATCTTTACGGAGCTGGAAACCCAAATGTACCTCAGAGGCCTCTTAGTGCAACCCCTTCTTTTATTCCACAGCTCAGCCAAGGTGCTCCGAATAATGGTACGCCATCACCTATCATGCAGAGCCAAGTTTACAAAACACCGAATTCGAGTAGCGTTGCTGGCCCCGGTCAGCCTCCTCCGCCTAAGCGGATGGCTACTCAATCCCCGAGTCCATTCTCACCAGCTAACCAACAGCACATGTTCATTCAACAAGGATCCCCAACCTCTGAGCACAGCGTTACTCGTAGCGTTACTCCTCACGGGTTCCCTCAACAGCCACAACCGAATTCTGGCTTCACAATGCAAGGCCAGCGCGCTTTCTCGCCTCCGAATGGGATGAATCAGGCAATGAATATGCCCCAGAATTTCCAACCTAACCCGGGAGCCCAAGCGATGTACAATCAGATACAGAGACAACAGCAGCAAAAAATGATGCAACAGTCAACTCAAATACAGGGGCAGAATCCAATGATACAACACCATGGAAGAAATATCACCGTCTCGACATTACCTGGGTCCCATCCAAACCCGAATACCAAAATAACAGGACGCGGTGGCCCGAATCCTGATCAATTCGCGAGATCCCTGCAGGATTTTATGCAGAAACGAGGCACACCTATTACAAGTCTCGCCGTCCTCTTGGGAGACCGTCAAATCCACTTGTTTTCTCTGTATTTACTTGTCCAACGGTTTGGCGGCCATCGGAGCATAACAGCAACAAATCAATGGCATTCTGTCGCACAGAGCTTACAGCTGAACACAGAGTTGCATTCCGGTGTTGTCGAGCAATTAGCCCAAGTCTACCAGAACAATTTGGCACCGTTTGAGGATGCATACCGGAAAAGTACTCAGGCCCAACATAATCTGCCAATGCAAGCTTTGAATGCAAATCCAGTTCCACACTTAGGGATGGGAAAGCAGCCCCAAGGAACTTCTCAAAGCCCAGCTAAACAGCCTTCCCAGGAAACCAGTACAAGCAACTTTCAAACGCCCTCACCAGGTGCCTTTCAGAACCAAAATTCCCAGTTCCAAGGCGGCTTACCCGGGAATAAGAGTATCCCACCCGCTCCCACCCATTCAGCATACCCCCCCACAACCGTATCGGGTGCCACCCAGTTTAATCACCCCCAAATTGCGACCAAAAGCCAACAACTCCAACCAGCCCCTGCAGGACAACCCCAGCCACCCGATATCGCTCAGCCTGCTGGGGCTCCAACTCGGGAGAAACATAACCTTCACTTTAATCCAAAAGTACGCGGGCTGGATACGCATGGTGGCGTTGATGTTGCAGTCTTGAGCGGCATTGGGGCAGAGATCGTGCACCTACGCCCCACCGTCCCAACCTTCAACGAACTAGGGATAATCGATGTCCATGCTCTGACTATGAGTTTAAAGTCAGGGCTACAGGCAGAGATCAGGTTGGCATTGGATACTCTTGTAACAGTCTCCGTTGAGTCACAGTGGTCCTTGTCCCTGAAAAGCTGTGAAGACCTGGTAGAGACCCTTGTAGATGTGGCGGAATCAGAAGTCTCGTTATTGAGGGACAATGTTGTGGTGCTGGACATCGAGCCTTCTTTCCCGCCCTATGAAGAGGTTCTTCGGGGCTGTCGGCAAGAAGCAAACACTCTACTCGCTGTGCCAAAGGTTGGGAGCTGTTCGTACGAGCTGGATAGAGCCGCTGACAGGCTTATTGCTATAACAACGATCTTCCGCAACCTGTCATTCTTCGAATCCAACCATGACCCTTTAGCAGAAAGAGGTGTCATAAAGTTCGTCGCTAGCATCATTGATGTAATATGCCGAACGAAGCTGCTGCTCCGGTCAAACAATAATACGCTTGACTTCATGAAGGACATGATAATATTTCTCTCCAACCTTTCGCAGTCAATCATTCTACCTGGGAAGCAGGAGGCACTCGGGCTCTTGAGGTTTATTCTATCATTTGCACCACAACCGAGCCCATATTCCTCGGGAAGACCTCTGCCCATGTTTGCGTCTTATCACCCATCAATACATCGTTATTTGCCCCCGGCAGTTGATAGCTTAGCGAAGCTTCTAGTTCGGGATGATCCTAATCGGGGTTACTTCAAGGAGCTTTTTACTTCGGAGCCAGTCACGGAACGACCTTGGGATCTTTTAACACGTTCATTTGCTCTAGCTATATCCCCCATTCCCGTGGCCGACAACGTGCGTATGATGTTACCTCAGGCAGTCGAGGCCCGAAAGCCTTATCTAGAACAAGGCATGCTTGCAGCAGAGATACTCTCTGGAATTGCTGCCAAAGAAGATTCTCACCTTGCGCTGTCGTGGCTGTCGTCAGAAGACGGCTTTTCACATAGTCTTGTTCGCTTGGTATATTTTTTGTGCACCCAACAACAAGTTGCGAGGCCTATAAATGGTCGAGGGCCGTCGTATCAGGACGATGGACAACCTTTCGCTCGCATCATTCAGCGAGGAGCGACTGTACTTCGCAACCTTTCTTTGACTTCGGCAGATGGCTATAATTTCGATGGTCTATTAGGCTCGATTGAATCATTAAATCTACTAGATACGGAGGCGGATTGTCTTAAGAACATGTTTCTGGCCGGAATGGCATCTAAAAAGGAAATCTTGTTCGGGGCAATGATGAACCAAAACGTCGATGCTAGGGCTCTTGGTTATATGTGTGAATTCAGCGGTTTCGCGGGGAATGTGGATAGTGATGAGGTTTACTAGATGGTATTCCCCAGACAGATATTATTTTCCCTCCTTTCCCCTTTTTTTAGTTTTTGTTATCAAATTCAATATTAGAGCGACCAGACGAGTGAGAAGTGGCCTGTATATAAACCATACTTGGCATACGCTACTACTATTCTATACTGCGTGAGCATCCTCATACTTAGCAGGAGGAGGGGGGTCTACGTGGATAGTGCTGTTTAGATGGTTCAATATTCGAGAGGAAGTTTGAAGGAAGTACAATAATGTCTTACATGTCCGTAAAAACTCTAAATTCGCACTTCGATTTAGGCCTTAGAACCATGGTAGCTATCTTGTGGCCAGCCGGCGTTTAGGAACGAGACTAGGTAGCTATACAATATCAATCTGACTAAAAATTTATATTTTTGAAAATTTTGCCAAATATTGCTGACAGAACATGTCCAGAGAAAAGCAACAAATATGGGATCGTGACAATATGCTGAGTACCCAATCTTGCACTGCAGAACACCCATCTGGGTCAGATCTTATTCTCTATGTTTTCTTCCCCTTTGGAACCCTAAACAACCAGTAAAAGAGGATAGCAATAGCGGTGTTGAATATAACATAAACCCACACAATCCCGAAGTTCCTCCACCTTTCTGAAAAGTCCGAGTTGATACCCACTAAGAATGCGTTTGTCCCATCCATTTGACAATACCGGCAGCTTTCCAAACCTGAGGCGAGGGGATCTAAGATGTAGCCGCCAGCCTCGGATAAGTATGGTTCTAAATATTCGCCACAAGTCAATCCATCTGGTGCCTTAAACTCCTGGTATTCGTTCTCTGAACAATGGACCGGCGCATTTGCTAGCGTCGTGGCCATAAAGCTCGATGTGAAATATGTGAGAGGATTGACACGATACATAAAAATCCAGAACCCAGGAAGGGTTTTTGGCCCTGCGAGAATACCACAGAAGGCATACATCTTTTAGAGGTTAGCATCGCCAACATCTTCGAGCCAATGAGAAGGATTCCTACCATTATAGATAGTGCGTTTGAATTGGCGGATGCCACTTCAGGATTTTCGATTCCAGAAATCATCATAATCGCAAATGAACTGGCGAACATAAATATCACCCAAATTAAAAGAACCACGAGTGTCCCTCGTGCATGAACTGCATCAGTATACTCCGCGTTCCTGTAAAGCCCCATAGGGTAATACCAGACCAAAAAGCATAGAATTCCAGTTGCCTATCCCCCGTAAGTATTTGTCCCACTTGGAGATTTTTAGGATCACCTACAGAATTCCATGCAAATTCAACTATTAAATTTGAAAGGATGAACGCTTGCCAGCTGTAAGTTCTCGATTGTCGCTCTCGGGCTTCATAGAGTGTTCTTTGAGTGACGAAGACTGGTATTATTTGCATAATAACAGTAATAATAACAAAAATAAAGGCAAAGACACCAAACATTTGATTGTTTAGGCCCTGCATAGTATTTTCACTCATAAAGAATGAAAATCCTATGAGCATAGACTGTTGCATCCCCGAAGTGTGGGTTAAGTCAGCACGTGTATCCGAGAATTTATGCCACATTTGGACCCTACTTACACAACCGACAGCTAACAGCATTTTGGAATATATGTAAGATGGAGTTCTCCAATACTGCTCGAAGACTCTTTTCAAGACCAGAAAGAGCTGCGCTGTGAAAGGGGCAGCGAATTGTTGGACACCAGAAATAACTTCATCTGCAACCGCAGATGGGCTGCCGGCGGGGTCTCTAAGTCTTGCTAGCTCCAGTCTGACCTCACGATACTCCGGGCTCAGTTTCCACACTGATGGCCAATCAATCTCCGAATGCGTACCAGGAGCTGCACCAATAACCTCCAGCATATACTCGGCAGGGTTTGCATTTTTTGCGCAAAGGGCGCCACCATTGCGAGCGAAGTAGTCAAGGAGTGTATTTGAGTTCTTCCCTACCTCACCGAAATAAACTGTCTTACCACCTTTCGCTAGTAGTAATAGCCTGTCGAATCGTTGGAAGAGCATTGCAGAGGGCTGATGTATAGTGCATAAAATCGCTTGTCCGGATTCCGTCAGCCTTTCCAGCAGGTTACAGATCGACCACGAAGTTTGGCTATCTAGCCCAGACGTCGGCTCGTCCAAAAACAACAGTAATTTTGGCCGTGCGGCGAGTTCTACACCGATAGTCAAACGCTTTCTCTCCTCAACGTTCAGTCCAGATCCTGGTATTCCAACAACTGCATCGGCGTAGTCGCCCATGCCTAACAAATCGATAATGTAATCCACATAATCTAGTTTTTCCTGGTAGGAGTAACCCGGAGGTTGTCTCAATAAGGCGCTGAATTTTAGTGCCTCTCGGACTGTTGATGAATGAAGGTGTAGGTCTTGTTGCTGCACATAACCAGTTTTCCGCTGAAAAGATTCATCACGATCACGTCCATCTACGAACATATTCCCGGAAATGACGCCGGTTGTAGTTCTACTTGCAAGGACATCCAACAGAGTCGTTTTCCCCGCCCCAGATACACCCTACAAGCCCGAAAGTTAGTACAAGATGCTTGTAGACCCATCAATATATTTTTCTTACCATCAAGGCTGTCAGTGTTCCCGGCTTGATCCATCCGTCAACATGATCTAGAATGACTCGGGTTTCTCCTTTTATCTGGACTTCGTAGCAAACATCCTCCCAATGAAAAATTGAACTTTGCTTCCCGGGAGGTGGGGGGGTCCGGCTGCCGTCGTCATGTCCTAGGCGACGTGAGGGTATTGGTTTACCTGCCTCCTCATCCCCGCGTTCTGATTTTTTTCTTGCACTATGAACTTTACCTCTTTTGAATACCTTAACCTCACCTTTCGAACGCTCGGATGACACTAACTCTGTTGTAAGAAGATGGCAAGCCATGAGCCCCACGGCGAACACGACTAGAATTCCAAAATTACGCCATTTATGATTTTCCTGAAACCCAAAAGTTGTCTGAATGTAAGCCGTTCCGCTGACGACATTGAGCCCCGGCAAAGATCCTTTCGATGCACATGTCCTCTGTTCGGGATTCACGGCATCATATACTGGACCGGAAGGAATATATGCGGAGCACAGATAGTTTTGGCCGTGAAACTCATTTATCATGACGCTTTCAAACCCGTAACTAATTGGATTAACCCATCTGATCCAAGATGCCCAACCTTTCATATACTGGACTGGAATTGAGAATCCAGTGTATAGAACAAGGGCGATAATGATTATTGATGAAGGGGCCATCGCCTGATCGACAGTTTTCGTTACTGAGGCGAAGAAGCGGAAAAATGTGGATATTGCAAGCGTCATAGTAAAGGATATGAGGAAAAAGAAGAAAAACGGGCCTGGTTCACGGCGTAGGCCGGTTGTAAAATACAAAATAACGTTGGTTACCAGGCCGTTAGTGATTTTATAGGGTAAATCCATGATGAACGAAGACAAAGCTTCTGCGCTCGGGTGGTAAAGTGCATAACGGTTGTGTTTTTCGACAATTGCACGTTTGGCGTATAATGAAATGATCTCGATTAGAGAAGAGAATGCATCTAGTCTTTGTTAGTTGTTTGGTCATCCCAAATTAGAAAAGAAGAGGTGGTATAAGCTTACTTAAAAGGATCATCATGAATAGCACAACACCCCGAGGGTAAAGCGAAGTCGTCGTTTGGGGCAAGTTTATGAATATACTAGCAATGATCAAGGCTTCAAAGATATTTGTGACTAGCATTGCGATTGGGATAGATGGGTCGTTCTTCAGTTTCCGTAACTCTCTCCAATTACAAAGTTTGACCTGCGATATGTATGATAGGGTATACGGCGAATTTTCGCGTTGGTTGTTAGATTTTTCTGCCTTTCTTGACCCGGAAAATTTCTGGAGATGTTCACCGTCGAAAGGATATTCGTCGTGATAGTCATCTATCTCTTGGACTAGGCGTTGATAATCCATGCTCTCTCTCCAGCGTCTCACAAAGTCATCAGATGTCCGTGGGGCAGTTGCCTCAAAACCTGGCCGGATCAACCTTTCGGTAGAGCTGGTCATAGAGGTTAGGAAGTCAGGTGTCGTCTGCGATTCTGGGCAATCAAAACCAAGATTAACGAAGTACGCTCTTGCGTCTGTGGCTTTCCCAAAATAAATTTGCCTGCCTTCATAAAGAACTGTGACTTTATCAAAAAACTAATTTGAGTGGAAGGCGTTAGTATCCAGGTGTCGGTCTTAGGAGGTAGGGTTCTCTCACTTCGTAAGCCGCCTGTGGGGATTGGTAGATAGCCACGCAAGCTGTTGACCCGAATACGTCACTTTGGGTCCTCAGCGTTTTGCAAAATTCTACAGCATTGGCCGAATCCAAGCCTCTTGTGCTGTTGTCCCAGCATTGCAAAGGAGCGTAACTTAGACTCGCCTCGGCAATCGTGACTCTTTTCCTCTCACCCCCACTTACACCCCTGACGAAATCATTACCGACCCGAGTGTTGATAGTGTGGCTGATTCCAAACATCGCCATGATGACATCCCGCAGGTGTGTCGCATATACACTGCGATCAACGCCACCAGGAATTGTGCTTGGAGCACGAGCTAGAGCGGCAAAGTAGAGAGTATCGCCTACAGACAACTGAGGGTAATGTGCGTCAACCTCAGCCGTGTAGATAGCCTCGCCCTTAAATGCCGTTGTCATCTTCTGGGGAGTGATCCCTTGATAGTTTATCAGTGACCCTGGACTAATTTTGAGGCCATGTGTATCCCCGGCTATCGTCTTAAGCAATGTAGAGCACCCAGATCCTGGTGGGCCGAGGCTATGTTTTGGTCATCTTTGTTAGTTGTTGTTTCTTGTATATCCAAGGTTGTAGTACGTACACGCAAAGCATTTCACCTGGAAGCAAAAGGCCATTCATATCCTGAAGAATGTCGATTTTATTTTGGCCATAGCCGAGTAGGGACGGAAGCTTGAATATAGCGTTTCCGACGCTCGACTGGTAATCTGTTACTGATCCCGTCCCCCAAACATTTAGATTCTTAAATGCCAAACCGGCAACCCTAGGAGGAACGCCAGTGTCTGACTTGTACCTAACATTGTAGAACGCCCTGGCCCATTCTCTGGCCTTGAAATTGGGGCTCTTAGGGTCTAGGGGTCCATCTGGGGGTGCAGTGAACGGTGATTCATGGGAACCTTGGATAGATCTAATAGTAAATTTTCGGGCAAGCTCGAGAACTTGATCTTCCTCATGTTGGATTAGACCGTCATCACCAGTCACGGCAAGATTAGGGTCTTCATTGATATTGTCGAATTGTAATTTTTCGTTGTCTTTTGCAGTACCAGGAAGAGGAGGAGGAGGAGGAGGAGGGTGATGATCCATTGCTGACGGCTTTCAACTACTTGGGAATCGTTTTTTTCCAATGTATAGGTATTTTTATGAAAGTACCTAGATAGGCGGGCGTATTTAGCTAGGAGGTATATATTGTTAACTAACGCATGTATCAATGCTCGGGGCTGGTACGTATACCAAGCCATTTTATATGCTTTCTGCGGGTACATTTCGTTACCCGGAGTTCCGATGACCGAAATTCAGGAACGCGGCAGGCCCCCCCTATAACGGTTCCGCGGGTTTAGCACCCCGAGTTGCATGGCTTCCAAGGATCCTGGCGATAGACCAAGATCAAGAGAGTTCACACAAATCAAATGTTAACTATTAGTTTGCACTGTGATTGGTCGTTTCTCTCGTGGCTATGTTGTTGTGATTGTGTTGAGGTGTGGTGGGTTTTAAGTTTCGCCGCGGAGTCCACGGGCAACAGATTTGCATGGACGGCCGAGAACCATCTAATACTGTTAGGGACCCGGCGGCCGACTTCACCATCATGTGCACCCTGCTAACATGACATCCTGAGCAAGATGCGATGCTCGGACTGTCGCGTCTAGATCGACCGTAGGATACACAGCACGCTGGCGTCTGGCCCCGAGACTAGTGGCTGGTTAAATTTAATTTAATTTTATCTAATTTAAGTGCTAACTACTTAAGTACTTACCTATACTTACCTACTTACTTAATATGTATATTGGCTTAGGTAAGCACATTAGGTACTTGAGCAGCTACAAAGCTAAAGGCCATTCACAACCCGGGTTTGAACGCTGCAGGTCAGTGTTATGCAGCTCGACGTCATTCACCACGCACCTATCCATGACGACAAACATCAAACTCCTAGCTCCTCCTCCTAACCCCATCACCACCACCACCGTTCCTCACTCCTTACATAGTACCTTACATAGTAACCCCCCCCCCCCCACCCCCTCTCTCCTTCTCCTTCTCGTTTTCCTTGGTTTGTGTGATGGCTGCGTTGGATAGGTAGTTCTACCGGACCAAGGAACTGCAGCCATGCCATGGCTTAGGCTAGGTCAGTGTGAGATTTGTTGACATAACCAAGCAAGTGCATTTCCTCCATGAATTGGACTCTTGCCACTCACAGTTCTCCATCTTGATCAATGTAACTACATTCTATCCGTTATAGAAACGCTACATAACCTTCGGATACACTTTCTCATTCGGCACCTTCGTTGACGCAAGCACCGTCTCCTGGGAGCAAATCTGGAAAAGTCCTGCCACTATGTTAAGCAAGCTCAAACTTACAAACCTTCGGCGGCGGTCCCGCCAGAGTTTAAACATCGCTTCAGAAATACCTTTGGCACAACCCGTTGCTTGTGCGTCAGAATCTCATCAAGAGGGATCCGATAGTCTTGCAACCGGACTAACTATAACACCGAATGGTTCTTCGCCGTCCATTATATCGGCTAGCACCACTTGGAATGATTCCGCGCGGGCGTCGATATCGTCACAGCAGTTTGTCCCCCCAGTCCCCCCAGTCCCCCCAAAACCGAACTTGGAGGAACCACCTGGCGAAGATATAGGGTCTCCGGTGTTGAGACGTCAATCTACATACGTATGTATCTAAATACGGATCTTCTAGCTCTCTATCGAGGTATCGCTTCCTGATCCCCCTTTTTTTGGCTGTTGACTAGATCAATCCACACATCCCGATGACACAACCGGTCCAACCCATATCACCGAACGCACCCCGGATAATTTCTATCAGTGATGGCTCGTGGGCCTTCGCCTCCATTCTGTTGGTATTTGGTCAATGCGGCTCACCCGATCGGCCACAGGACGGAATAATTGTCGTTCATCATCATCACGGGAATTTCCCACCTACGTCTTGGCCTGTATCCGATGGGTTCTTTCGTGCCCTAGTATACCTCGAGCCTGGTCCCAACAAATTGCAGTTCGAGTATACGTCTGGAAGGGAGACGCTTCAATCCATATCGCATATAACTATCCACATGATGCCGCTGGCTGCTCCGCCGCTTCACTTGGTAATACTCCTTGGAAGTGATTCACCGGCTACGTTTGATTCCCCCCCGGACAAAATTAAAACCCAAGGCAACGGGTTGGATACTGCTATCAAAAAATTTCGTATGGCAGCATATCTGTGGCAGGCATATACCGCAGAAGAGATGGCAAGAAACAAATTCGGGCGGCGAACGTTCAGATTTGAGGAGACATGGGCTGCAGAATCAATTTCTCATCGTGATAGGATGTCTAGGATGGTGCCCAAGGTCCACGTCCTCCGGTCAGAAAGGACTGTTGCCGAAATTAGAGATCTTGATATCGCGCAGCAAAATTCGAAGGGGAAAAGGACAGGAGAGTTGTGGAATGTTGCTTACAAAACTGTAGAAAAGCACTTCTCGCCTAAATCAGTCTATGATAGGAAACATGTTGCTGTTCTAATACTCGATTCGAAATGGGACCCTGCATCACAGGTCATTACTGGCCATGCTGCACTTGGCGGCGGGTCTGGCTTCATCCAAATGGGGATATTTGGCAGCCATTCACTACACAGCTGGCCAAAATTCATCGAGGATGTTGTCCCATCAGTAAGTTACCCGCTCACTCGAATGGGGTAGAGGGGCATATAAACTAACTGTCTAAGTTAACTGACTGCACGAGGACGGATACTAGAATCATTGCAAATGACGCAGGTCAATCTGGCTCGTATTGGTAAGGGGGGTTTTTTTTTTGGCGCTTGTCATCGAAGGTCCCCGCCTAACAGAAAATAGGGAAGCATGTTGCATTGGTATTGGTGCCTTTCTTCACGAAGTTGGGCATGCTTTCGGATGTCCTCACCAACCATCTGGTATTATGGTTGGTTCAAAATTCCACCGATTTCAGAGGAAGGGGCCGTCACTCACATTCGTCATCTATAGGTCCGAGACTACGTCAGGTTTAATAGATCATTTGTTACGAGGGTATGATCATTCCTCCTGTTCTCCTAATGTATAAAGAAATCTAAGCCCTTAATATCAAAGGAATCATATTCTACAAGAACCAAGTCTCCTGGACTACGGTATGTATCAAATAAGATCCCCTATTTCATATACAAAGCTAATGGACAAACAAAGGCTTTGTTTGCCTAAAGATGAATGTCATTGGCACCGACTAGATATATTGAGATTCAGATTTCATCCATGTTTCAGATCGACCTCTGACCCCCCTTCCCTATTCGAAGGCGACAACCCTCAAGTATATGGAGTAGGGGTTGGCGCTGTCGTAGTTTCTTCGACTGGGGTCGCCTGGATTGAAATATATGTCAACGATATATTGCAAAACTACTAGTATGCTGGTTAAGCCTTGTGGGGAGCGTATATCTGCTGATAATTAATTAGCGAAGTGTTCCCGAAAGTCGAACGTAATTTCAACGTCACAGTATCTGATATTCTGTCTAAAATTCCCCCAACTGAAAAATCTAGGAAGATCAAGCTCAGCATATTCACCATCGGTCACGGAAAATTGGACATCGATGACTTCCTGGAAACCGCACAAAGTTTCATTAAGCTCCGCGGGGGGGAGAGGGCTTTCCAGAGCATGAGGTTAGGTCTGGGTGGAGGGTCTCCTAGTGAAGCGATTCTACCAATCGGAACGAACAGAGTTTTAAACGGAATTCGTGTTTATTCTGGATCAGCGTAAGCTTATTTATCCAACACCAGTGTACCTCTAATTAACACGGATTTTAGTCTGAACGGTATTGAGTTTATTTTCGACGATAGCTCCTCATCGATATTCGGAAACCGAGGGGGGTCGTGCTCTGAATACCTTTTAGATACGAGGAAGGGGGAGTCTCTCCTAGGGTTCTCTGTCAGAAGCGGGTTTTGGGTGGACGGTTGTGATATTCTTACTACCCTTGGCCGCCGTTCACCCTTTTTTGGTAACTATAATGGTGGCTCGCCGTATGTACAAAGCTGCCAACGGTATCTTTGCGTGGTCAGCAAGTGCTTACGAATCATAGATATACAATGATCCCTCCTAGGGGCTATAGAATTGCAGGAGTATCTGGTACCGTTGGGCAGGTAAGTCATTTCCCCCTCTCCTTCTATTTGGGTTTAATTTACTAATGATACTTGTTCTGACTGAATCAGTGGGTGGATTCGTTTGCTATTATATATAAATGAGTGGTGTAAGCTATTAGGACTCCGGAAGATTAGCTCATGCCCACGATTTGGACCAGGCCAAAGGAGGGTTTGTACTGGAGAGTCTCCTATTTACATCCTCATAGACTGTTCGAAAGCTATGTTTAGAAAAAGAGCTTCCCATCTAGATTTCAATGATCTGGCGCGCGGAAAGACATGTCTTGATTTTGAGAATTCGGAATAAATGTATTATGCCTGGTAGTCGGTAGTTCCATGTTCCCAGCTTAGAGAATTCAGCTTTACTTACGCCACAAGGGGTCTCCAATCTTTTCCCTTAGGTTTAAGTTTTGGCAGGGGGTTCTAGCATGGTGTGCCTGATGTCTTTGTGGGACTACCTTGCAAGGTATCGGCCATTGAATCTGTGGGTAGAATAAGCCCTAGGTAAACCACCTCACAAGCACTACGATAAAATAACCGAAAAAACTAGAGAGTTGCGCTTTTATTAGTGTCCAATATATAAACGGAAGCGCTAGCACATCCAGGTTAATTTCATAAATCGCCAATAAAATGCAGTTGGGGCGTATGGGAGGATGTAAATGGGGCCTCGGAGATTGCAACGGTACAAGGAAGGCAAAAGGAAGGGAGGAAAGGAGATTATTAAATCGCTGATAGCTTCCCAAAAATTAGGAACAGGGTAAAATTATATGACAAAATGGTACAGAATATGCTACGAGAAGGAAGAAAATGAAGGGGGCAGGGAAGAGGCATGGATGGATGAATACAGAGGAAGCTAGAAACAAAGTCGCATTTCCCATCCTTTATCAAATAGATCTTTCGATTCCTCATTCATTTCTGGAGCCCACTCCGTCTGTGGAGGAGAAAGCATAGCATTACTAATATCAAGAAATTGGACTTTCATATCTTGCCCTTCTTTCATTTCTCGGACTACATCGTCATCAACTATGCTGTGAAGGCCACGAGCATCGATCCGGATTACCCGTCTAATGTGAGTGGGGTCTAGCCCACACTTCATGGCGATTTGGTTGGTTAAACAGGTTTCCGATCGTTCGCGGAGATATACCGCCTTATAATAGTTTTGGTCTGCTCCGGATGATGCCATGGTATTGAGGACATAAACGCACATGACTGTTGCCCATTAGCCAATGATGCAGGATGAGATACAAGGGGAAATACTTACTAGGTTTCGTTTGGCGGTCAGCCGGTGGAACGTAACTTGGGTCGATGCCTATAGCTTCTATCCAACCGGCGAGTATACCCGCATCATTGCTTGTTTTTACTCTTGTTATTTCATTAGGTGCAAAACGTTGGCTAACGGAACGGAAATTTTCGGGGCTGGTCTGGTCCCCAGCCTGGAAATCGTGGTGACTTGGAAGCGATGCTGAACTTGGACTTGGAGAAACAAAAGACGAGGCGCTGGCACTACTCATCATGCTGGCTGCCGATGGCCGCCTCATCCAATTTTCGTCCAGGCTGTCATGAGATTCGCCTGGAAGATGGACGGGGTACAGGTCCGGGTCATCCTGCTCTTCGCCCCTTAAATATAAAACACTAACGGGGCGCGTGCTTGTGAACATATCTTGCAAGGCATTGATTTTCTGGTTAATATCGTCATCATTAACCTTGTTCCCGCCGGTGGAGCTCGCAGATGATATGGACCAGGTTCGCTTGTGCTTGGCCGCTTTGCCGGGTTTCCCGCTTTCTAGGTTCGATGATTTGTTACTTGCCATAGAATCCTTTCGCTTCTTACTACTACCAGACTCTTCTGAGGCATCCGCTTGCTGCTTAAGTTTATCCATTGTCTTTTTGACATGAAGTATGTCGTTTGCTAGCTTACGCTCCGCTCCATGGTCGCGAAAGAGCTTGACCTTGCAATAACAGACCTCCGCCTGTCCGTTCGAAGTCTGGGGAGGAGGATCGGAGGTCAATATTTCGGTTTTTGCGCATAGACGAACAGGTATACCTTTGACACCTTTGGAATGGCTAAAGTCGGTAGAGAGAAAGTTGAAACGAACGGAGACCACGGTTTCAAATGCACCCAGAGCAGGAGTCCACAAAACAGAGAACCCGTCAAAAGAAGCGGTGTCAATTTCCATGCGGCCGCGTTTCTTTTCGTCTTCTCCATTCATTGGCGTGTTGACATACTCTACAGCCTGTAACTTCCCGCCTCGTTGGTGTGCTTCGTTGGTACCTCTTCCTTCCTTCCAAAGCTGCCAGCAAGTAGCGGCTCTTTGCCTCTGACCTTCATCTTGGAAGGATATTCTGATGAATGTACGGTATCGGACACCACCGTTTACAGGGGGGGATGGGGAGGTATCAATTATGCTAATTGTATAGGCTTGGCCTTTGTTCAAGTAAGTGACGGGAATCTCATCGTGATGCCGGATCATTGCAGTTGGGGCATTCAATGTCACGTGAAACCGGAATCTAGACGAATTAGCTGTTATATCTCAACCTCAGAACGGCTTTAGATGTAGCTTACTGTTCGGCCCTAGGATGTGAAACGCCTTGCCTGCTTTCCAGCACTTGTGGGACATTGAATGCTTGTTTAAACTCATTTATTTCATCTTCACGACCTGATATCTCCATCGGACTGCCTTTCGGCGATGCCGGGGCATCGAAATTGTGAAGTGCATAGTCTTGATGGAGAGATGGGGCTAAAAATGGGTGGTAGTTATGGAATTGTTGTGGGTTAATTGCATGGGTAGGATATGCTTGCGTCGTGTTTAGGAGAGTCGCATTTGGAGCAGCGGTGATTGGGGGTCCGATACCTATGCCTATACTGGGTGTTTGGAGGTCCACATTGGGTTCTGAGAACGGAGGCGGCTGTGGGTTCCCTGGTGTTGGTGTGTAATAGCCTGGCGGTTGGTTCGCGAAAGCAGCGAAAGCAGCAGAAGTGGGATCGAGCAAGGACGGCGTGAATCGAAACGGCTCTGCCGCCGCACGAGGTGTAGGATCAAGATCTTCGTGCCCGAATCTGCATATATCAACAACGATTGGGGATGCAAGTTAGCACGTGTAGAGCGTTAAAGTCTTGTTCCTCTTCCTTTTCCTCCTTCCCCTCTTCGTTTTGGCATATGGAGCTCCAAGTCCATGGTCATGAATTATTATATCTGATTTGGACTAACCTAGCGGGGTTCATATCTAGTTCATGGATTCCATTGGCAGTAGACTGGAGCTGCTCGCCGGCCGTACTTGTGACATCTGGGAAAGAGAGGCGAAATTTTTCGAAAAGCTCATCTGGAGGCTTTTGCGAGGATTGTCTGTAGTAGTGGTACGAGTAGCAAGAGTTAGTATGTAGATAAGTAGATACTTTTTGTAATGAGAAATATCTGGCTTCGGGTGGCCAACCGGGGTTTAGAAGACGGTGTTCCTCCCTTCCCTCGGCCAAGCAGAGGACGGAAGCGATAACTTCAGGGGTAGTTCTTTCGTCCGAATGGGACGGAGGAAACGAATGGGAGGGATTGAGGAAGAGGGGGCGGGTGGACGAACGATCTGACGGAATACAAGAAAATCAAGGAACGGAAAAAGAAAAATGCTGGACCGAGCCAGGTTAGGAATCTTGAGAGGATGGCTGGAGACATACCTGTTTCGAAACATCACGGATTGAGAGTGTTATTAGGAGTTAGATCCAATCGATTGGGAGTGGCGGATGGAACGATGATTTCCTTGGAAGAAATGGGATCTTGAATGTGGGATATCTGGTGTCTCGCTCGGTTGTATGGGGTGGGATGGGATGTATGATATGGATGTAGCACCCCCGTCATCCACGACTACGACTTAAATTGTTTGGGGGCAGATAATTGTACCACAAGGAGACATACATGCACACACACACACGCACACGCTCACACATGCACACACACACACACACACACACACACACACGCACACACACACACACGCAGAGCACACGCACACGCACTCACGCACCCAGACACGATTAGGGGAGTGGGAGCAAATGGGTAGACACACCGGGGAGAGAGGGGAACCCCACACCCGGTAGACAGATACCTAGTAGGAAAAGCAGGAAGCAGGTAAGTAAGTAAGTACTTAAGTAAAGTACCTAAGTACTTATATCTGGTTGGGTACTTTGAGTATTTGGTCGGCAGCCGTGCCTTGGAAGGATGAGGAGGTTGGGGATCTCGGAAGGGGCACCAGGCAGACAGATGATCTGGGGGAGGGCTCGAGGGAAACGGTGAGGCTGCTGCACTGGGGGGGTGGGAAGGCTGGCTTCGAATCCTGGATGGATGAATGGGAGGTTGTTCGGGTTCGATTTCGATTTCGAGTTTCAAGCTCAGTTCCTTGATTGCCAGTGATCGTCGATCCCCCGCTAGTTGGCAAAGTGCAGTGCAGTGCAGTGCAGTGCAGTGCACAGGCTAAACAGGTTTCCTATGCTTGAATCTTGCTTGCGGATTAGCTCGAGGTCCATCATTCCGTGCGTGGAAGCTACCGAGGAAGAGGTATTTATTGGACACGCACCCACTCTTTGATTTGTCACACTTCTTTCTGCTTTTTATATCGTTTTCTTCTTCTTTTTTTTTTTTATGAGAATATGTCGATTCCCTGTCAATTGGAATTTATAGAAAATTAAGTTCTTATATTTGAATATATATTTTTTTCTATTTCATATATTTTTTTATTTTTGTATTTTTTTTTTTAATATGGGATCTGGCAAAAGCGGTGATGATGTTGGGTTGTTGTTGTTGTTGTTGTTCTTGTTGTTGTTGTGGAGGTCGTGGTGATGATGATAATAATGGCGATGGGGGGGATGATGATCTTTTTTTATATATAAGTAAATAAGACGTAAGTAAGTACTTAAGTACCTTTAGGTACACAAGTATATACGAGTGAATACTATATGTAAGTACCTCTTACTTATAGGTACTTAGGCACTTATAAAAGTATATCAAAAAGAGAGGGGAGAGAGGAGGGGAAGGAAGGAAGGAAAGGAAGGATGGGAAGGGGAGAGAAGGGAAGGGAAAGGGGCAAACGTGATGGTAGGTACCTGTAGGTACATACTTCTTTTACTGACTTGTTTTAACTTACTACATACCTCCTAAGTAGGTACCTACCTAGGCTTACTTACTTACCTACCACTGCACTGACCTGTCAACAAGTGCAAGTATTGATCGTTTTCTGTTCTGTTGGAGAGCCGACTTTCATTCAGGTCCTTCGATTGGGTTCGATTCAAGGTTTTAAATTCTTGTGGTGACGTCTTCTCGCATGGCTGTACCTTTTTTTGGGGGACTGGCCTTTCCCGACTTGATGTCTTTCAAGATTTCCCGTAGAAAAAGCAGGGAATGCGAACTGACGTCGTTTGTTGGGTTGTCTTCCCCCACTTTCTTCCACCTTGGCCGGGGATCGGATGGCAGGAGCCAATCGAGACAAACTGGTCGATCGGCAGAGTATATCCATACACAGCTCTCGCTTAGCCAGACCCTAGTAGTTACCTACTACTTCCTCTGTACATCTTACAATGTCTTATTCGTTTGATGACTCAGCACCACTATACATTCACATTCCCTTTTAGGAAATATATAGGATATTGCAACGCAACTCCAGACTTGCTTAAGCTTACCTACGTAGCTTAGGTACCTCCTTAGGGTTTTTAATCAATAATCAATATATCCACGCGTCTCTTCTTCTTCTTCTCATCCCCTGCTATGGCTCCCGCTCTTGTTGACGACGCACAAATGCATGATGCCCCCCCCCTGACCCCTCAACATGCTACTAGTACCCATATGACCACTGCGTCAAACCGTCATCTGGAAGATGAGCTTCAAACATCATCGCTTGCTCTCCAACACCCCACCGATATACTCCCCGACACCGGTCACGTCTTGTCGAACCGTATTGACCATCTAAAAATCCGTCCGCGATCAGGTTATGCAAAGCTTACTCCTGAACTCTTCCTCCAGCGGCGGGCCAATGCTATTCGTCCTAAAGTTTCAACGGATAGCTATACCCGAGCCCTACCGCTCTCTTCTCTACGCACCGGGCTTTGCTACGATGTTCGAATGAGATTCCACGCAACCCTTGATGAAGAAGATGTTCATCCTGAAGACCCCCGCCGTATACACGTGATATACCAGGCTCTCGCGTCGGCCGGTTTGACGAAACTACCGGAAGGTGGTTCCGAACTAGAAAATGAAGATGGTCTAATGGTACGGATAAGAGCAAGGGAGGTTACGGAAGACGAGGCCCTTCTTGTCCACACCTCCGATCATTGGCGGTTTCTCACAACCCTTCCTGGTGAGTCAGGGTCCCCAGTCGATATCCCTATGGGGTCTAAACAAATCTCGCTTCAGACCTCGATAAAGCCTCTCTGCTTAACCTAACCCTCACCGGCGACTCTGTGTTCTACAACAACCAGTCTTTTACATGTGCTAAATTGTCCTGTGGAGGCTCTATTGAAACCTGCAAAGCTGTATGGAGTGGTCAGGTCAAAAATGCTATTGCTGTTGTCCGGCCTCCAGGCCATCATGCTGAGCCACACAAATCCATGGGATTTTGCCTTTTTAATAATGTCGCCGTTGCAGCAAGGGTCATTCGGCAGGGAAACCCCGAGTGCGAGAAGATAATGATTCTGGATTGGTATGTGCATCTTAAATGACAAGTGAATTCTTCGCGCTCACGAAACCTAAACCCTAGGGACGTCCACCATGGTAAACATGCCCCCATGAAGGCTATAAGATACTGTGTACCGTGACTGAAACGGCTCCGATTTTAGGCAATGGTACGCAAACCGCATTTTATGAAGACGACTCTGTCTTGTACGTTTCGCTTCACCGGTTTGAAGGTGGGACGTTCTACCCCCCCTACCCTGATGGGGATCTCACATATTGCGGCGAAGGTGGTGGCCTTGGTTAGTATGTTCCCAACGATATATTCACAAAAATAAGCCGAGGTTTTATGATACTAATGAAAGAACACAATAGCAATGTCAATATCCCTTGGGCCACTGGTGGAATTCGCGATGCCGACTATATTTACGCATTTCAGCGTGTGGTAATGCCGATAGCTTATGAATACCAACCGGACCTCGTCATTAGTAAGCCATTTGACCTCTACCTTCTCCTATTTTTTTCATTCTAATGTCTCTCCAGTTTCCGCTGGGTTTGATGCTGCCGCTGGGGATAAAATCGGAGAATGTTTTGTGACGCCCGCGGGTTATGCGCATATGACACACATGCTCATGTCCCTAGCAAATGGAAGGGTTGCTGTGTGCCTCGAAGTAATCCGATTTCCAACTCGGCTGCCCATCTCTATTCCCTCGAAACTAACAACGATGTTACAGGGCGGCTACAATCTTAATTCAATATCAAATTCCGCACTTGCTGTTGCGAGAACTTTGATGGGAGAACCGCCTGAGCCACTACACGACGTCCACGCGAGCCCCAAGGTGGTGGAAGTTGTCAACCAAGTTATCATCCAGCAGTCCCAATACTGGAAATGCATGGAGTATAAATCCATAAATAGTATGTATCCTTTCATCTCCTTTTTTTTTGGTGTATTTTGGAAGCTCCCAAACTGTGTGGCCGGTATGGCTGATAAGGCTAGACCGCCTCTCTGCGAATAAAATCAAGGCGAGAAGGCTTCACGGTAAGGACCTTTCGCTGTCGGGTAGAAAGGTTTAACGTGAGAGGCTTCGGCTAGGCTTACCCAAAAAATTCCACCATCTGTAGACATAATCCGCCAATATCAAGCCCGAGCGTTGTTTGATACCCACGGAATCGCGCCTCTACTTGTAGTACGCCCAAGCCAGCTAGCTTCTCCCACGTTCGAGGACCAGGTTCTCGCGACGTAAGTTCACTTGAGTTCCAGTGATTCGTTTACTCCATTAATTAAGTAAACTCAGCCCAAATTACGACAAAGCGGATACCTTGATTATAATTGTTCATGATTCGTAAGTAAACGGGCCCGCCTCACTCTTATTTGCGCAGTTTTGCTGAACGATTCAACAGTGCCGATCTTCTCGGGGTACCAGAACCCGGGAATGACACCATTCAGACGCATAATTCCTTTGTGGTAAGCCGCCTCGTAATTTAACCCCCATCAAATGGTAGTATTTGTAACACTTTCAGTAGATGGACTCGGCAAAAGTCTTTATCGAATGGGCGGTTAATGAAACTTTCGGGGTGATTGACGTCAATGTTCCCAAATATGTGACCCCGGATGATGAAGTAAATCCCAATAACATGTTGGCTAGCTCACGAAGAATATATTTTAACACTTTCATCTTATAGGAAGACAGCCAAAGAGTTGGAAACAGTGGTGTAAACGACGATACAAATACATTAATTCTTCAGCTCTGGGACAATTATATCGAGTACGTATCCGGTATTACGTTCAGCTCAAATAAACCGAGACTAATTGCACCGTAGTCTTTCCGACGCAGATAAGATTGTGTTTATAGGCATCGGAGAGGGCTATAGGAATGTCTTAAATTTGATCAGTCTAAGAGGTATGTTCTCGTCCCTTAACCCTCATCCTACTATTATACCCCTTAATTAACGTGGAATCCCGGTAATCAGACTGCGTGAACCGTGTGGTCGCATGCGTAAGCTTTATATCTAGGATGCCGCTCTGTGCTGTTAATGCTACTCGTGACGAGAATATTGGCTATTGGTACCATAAGGTAAGAATACCTGCTGCCTGCACCCGTATTCGATAGTCGATAGGTTGATTAATTGGTGGCAGCACTCGAGGGTCTATGCTCCCATGACTCATGATGCCTTCCAGGCTAGGAAGCTCAAACTGAAATATGGAGTCATCGAGGGCATTCCGGAAGATGACCTCGATAGTCTTGTCCAAGCAGCATATCCCCGTGCTTTAGCTTTCATCACAAGTAAACTTTCACGGTGATCGCCAAACGCCAGGAATATTGGGAGGGGTAAGGAAAAAGGGTCTCAGAAAATAAGGGATAATCTGATAGCTTTGTCTACATGCTATAACTAAACTTGCACGCTGGCTCTGCGTACAGCTTTTAGCTTGCCAATTTTTATTACAGATGCGCGGTATGGTCTTCCAATAACCGCCCTTAAAACAATATTCTTAGCCAGAGGCTTGGGCCCAGTCATGAATTATATGATACACGGAAGGGGTTCGATTTTTACTCCTGCCTAGCCAAACCCAAAACGATAAAAACAAATTGCACGGTTGCGAGGGAAAGCCGCGAACAAAAAGGGACTATACGATGGCTACTTGGCAATTTCACAGAACCCTGGTTTTCTTTTCTTTCTCTTTAGATATATCCACAATTTTGGTAGCCCACCATAAAAGGTAGAGCACCGATGGCCCCACAGTTGGTTACGAGGCTGCGATGGCCCTATGCAGCAAACCCGTTTTTCAAAAAAAAAAAAAAAAAAAAAAGTAAAGTGATGGAGGGGGAGAGAGAAGGGGGGTTGGGGTTTTGGGACGATGATTGTAACGAAGAATGGTTATGACAAGCCAACAAATACATGTACAGCTACCCGCTATGCCAGAAAAGCCAGAACTTTTGGGGAGAGGGTCATATTTAGAGGATATATATGCAAAGAAGAGTAATGTAATTAATAAGCCCCAATCCGGAAGTTGGAGACAAATAAGTACTGTGAAGAATGCCAGATGTTGTGGTTAGACGCAATATGTGGTAGGACACACGGCACTTTCCATGGGAGGAGAAGGGGAGAAGAGAAAAAGAAAGATTAGGGATGTCAACCCTTCTTCACTGCAATTCGTAGAACAACAGATATGCTACCTTGTCATCCCTTGAAGAATTGTTGGTTGCGGTCATGGCCTTGCCACTGACTTTTGTCGCAAAGTTAACTTCCTTCCAGCCATTCTCTTCGCTGACAACTCTCTTGCGAGATTCTAAATTGTAAAGGCCATCATGCACAACTACATCATTTCCGGTGATTCTCTTGACGACTGTATCATCTATACGGATCCAACCATCCTGTCTTTTCACGTCAACCGTGTAGTGTCCGTTCGTGGCACTCTTTCCGTGGTGGTAAACGACGCTGGTAAGCTTGTATCGAGCTGGTTGGGCAGATGTCCTACGGGTGGGGCTAAGAGCTTCGCTAGGTATTTCGAGATCGAGAGGATAGCCTATGCTCTTCCAAATTTTCTGCGTTCCGCCTGTATTGTTATATTGGAAACGCTTAAGGTGGAGAATTAGTACTGGTGGAAGGCTATCGATGAATGCCTGCTTGGTCGCGGATGCACTTGCCCCGCGAGCAGATTTGAAGTCACCACCTTGAAGCTGTTCCGGAATACTAATTTGACGAAGAGCGTCAACGATGCTGTGAATGTTGCTATTCTGTATGTCAAGCTGTAGGGATTGATACGGCTCCCGCATCACGCTGCTTCGTTGGCCAGAGATTCTCAATTCGTTTCTCATTTGCCCTCCGAAAATCTTTGTGACGGGGGATATTCCACTAATATGCCCAATGTTGCGCGTAATAGTTGTTTTTTGCTTGTGGCCGACTTCTAACCAGCCCGAGTCATCTTCTTGGGATGGGGTGGCTGTATGATTAGGATGAGCAGCACTTCCTTGCTTCGATCCCTCTCCAGATTTTATTGCTGCGACACACTCCTCGTGCAGAACATCAAGAAAGAAATTGAGAAACTCTTCCGCGTCTTGTTGATGGCCACGCTGAAAAATCATTAGAAAAAAAATACATTTAGAAGGTGGAAAAAACGACTTACCCTCATGGAACTAAACCGCTTTAGGCCCTTGACCGCTTCGTAAACATATTCAGGGACAAACGGGTCTCCGGATAACGTCATATCCGAGATGGGACTGTCACTTGACAAAAGGGAGCCTGGAGTAACTCGTCGGAACTCGCGCATAAACATGATCCTATATATTGGCATAATTAGCTGCCTGATGTGGGGAGACCGTAAGATGGAGGACAAACAGACGTACATAGCATCAATCAGAGGTGTTTCATTTTTGAAATTGTGCGCGACCTTTCTGCTGACTGCATCGAGAAACAAGAAGAAAGGCCCACAGAACAATAATGCTTGTAATATCTAATAAAATTAAGCGGCAGAATAAGTATTAGTTCTAAACTCCATAGAAAGTTTTGGGATACGATGATTGATTTACCGAGTTCATAAAACACATATTACCAGTGTTTATTAACCCACGGGGTTCCATCAAAGGTACCTTCCATCCTGAACCGGAGCCCCTTAGCTGAGTTATATCGAATGTTTGTAAAACCTCGGCGAGTGTACGCGCCTGAGTGTCCCCAAGATTCCCAGATGCAATAGATAAACCGTTTGTGCTGGGAAAAACAGAGGGGTTGGGAGTAGTAGATATTTTGGCAGCTTTAGAACGGACAAGATCTGCCCAGGATTTAGGCGGGGGTGGTGGCGGGGGTTGATCTTCCGTTGCCGTTTGTGCACCGTTTTCCTTAACATCTTCGAGCGCTTCAGTCTCTCTGGCAAACCCTTGGGCTCTTTCCAAGTCACTGGGTACGGGTGTAGCATCGGCGCTTTTCCGTGGCTTGTGGATAGCTGGGATGAAGGGAACGACCGGAATTGTTGGAACTGGGGATGCTGAGGTATTCGCCAATTTCAAAGCTCTATCCGTGGAAAGTGAGGTAGCAATATCTGATCCAATGACCGTGTTCTGTTCATCGGATTCCAACTCTGCAAAAAAATTGTCTTTTGTTTCAGTCGTAAGAGAGATCATATTCCCTAACGGAGAATCCGACGTACTAGGCCTAGTGGCCAAGAGGCCATTGGGATCCGGAGGAGTGGTTTTTTGAGGAACAGTATCCTTGGTTTTGAGAGTTTTAGGCTTCCTAAAAGGGAACGGTTTGTTGGGAGCTGAAAACCAAGGGAGCCGCTACAAGACCAAACAAGATACATTAAGATTTCACGCTATATAATGGATTGGGGGGGGGGGGGGGCTGGAATTACCAAAGGGTTAAGTTCATGACCTTCCTGTAGCGGTACGACGATTGGGACCATAGGAGAATATAGTATTGGTGAAGGAGACGTGGGCGTTCCATATTTCGTCTCGCACGACTCTTCTATCGGCTTAGTAGACTGAGCGGGGCTCGAGGCTGGGTTCGAAACGACAGGTTCTCGGGGGAGGGAGGCAGGAGATGGGATATCAGCAGGGGGTTGGTGGATTTCCTGCGGGGGATAATACGGCGGGACGTTTGGTTGTAGATGTGAAGGGCGGTAAAAGGTATTCGGCATATGATGAGGAATGATAGGATATTGGGGGATATAGGAAGCCGGAGTTGATACTATCAAAGGGCGGTTAGGTTGGTGGAAATGGGGCGGGCGGTAGTCCTGTGCCTGGGAGGGGTGAGGCGGCGGGTGTTGAGAGTACGGGAGAACATGCTGAGGATGTGGCGGATAAGAGGGCTGGTGTTGGTGTTGTTGGTGTTGGTGAGCATGTTGATTTTGATGTTGATGAGCATGATGGTGATGGTGATGATGTGGTGGTGGTGGTGGTGGTGGTGGTGGTGGCGGTGGTGGGGGTCCCATCATTTGTTGTGGGATATAGGGCCCATGGGGGGGCATTTGGGAGTACTGGTGATGATTCATATTCGGGAGGGGAGGGATGAATCTATTATGGAGATTATTAACATTATATTTGGCCCGATCGTACCGATTGAAAGTATATGTATACGTTAGGGTGTAGGTTTAATTTGCTTACCTCACGGAAAAGAGGTATGGATGTTGATGTTCTTTTCGCTTCCCAGTTATCTATTCCGGAGGAGAGAACTCAATAACGGACTGCATCACCGCTGCATAACCGTTCCAGGGGAGGATATTGGACTATAGCGTGGAGATCAGCGGGATAGCATTGCTTGCAGCGATGCTGCGAATACTAATTGGTGAGAGATATGGTGGTGATGATGATGATTGTAGTGATGGGGAGATTGGTAGAAGCAATAATGCCGATTATCGAGAGCGTGAAGTAGAGAAGCTTGATAGATGTATCCCTTATATAAAGGGAAGGAGCAAGGCCCAAGCTGTCAGGATGGACCGATAATTGATGATACTCTCGGGCTAGAGGAGAAATGCACAAATAATCGGAACGATTATGATAGATGAGTATGTGCAGAGTACGCGACAATTGGGATGAAGCGATGTTTGACGGCACGTGGGGTAGATACGTATGCGAATAACCTATTAAGTACTTGGATAAAATCGTAGGTAGGTAGCCGATAGTCGATCGGATGATGATGAAACTATGGAGAGGGTGGCTTTTTAGTGGATACTAAATTATTATTTTATTATGAATATGATGGTGATGGTGGTGACGGCAGTGGTGGTCGGTGGTGGTTGGTGGTGGCGGTGGTGGTGGTGATGATGATGGTGATGATGGATGGATGGATGGACGAGGATGGATGAGGATGGATGTTGTTGATATCGGCCAGAGCTAGAGCTTGGTTAGTGTGTGTCTGCCTATTTTACCAAAATAGGTAATTTAAGATTAATTGTTATGACAAAAAGAGGAATAAGTGAGTTACCTAGGCTACTTAGAGTAGTTTTCGTTTTAGAGCAGCGCCAAGCCCCAGCATCCAAGCTTATATAGTACGTATACGGAGGAGTTAGTCTACCTAGTTTGCATTCAAGTACCTAGGTAAGTACCTAGGTACCTGTTACGTAGACATTCTGACATGATAAAAGCACCCCGAATACATGAATATACTCTTCGAGTGGTAGTAGTATCTATAAATATATTAGGTACCTATGTTAAGTATGTAATTAATACCTAGTAGTTGCTTACCTATAAGAAGTAGGAAGTACTTGCCTAACAGCAGCAGGTAGGGGTGCTGCCTGTCCATCTGGTAAATACAGCTTCTCCGACAAAAAAAAAAAAAAAAAAAAAAATACCAGCAACACACACAAAAAAATCTCTGAGTTTGGTGGCCACGCCAAAATTCGAATTCAATTATTTCAACTTCAGCTCTCCCTCCCAGATTCTAGCTTCCATCCTTCCCTCCTCGACGAACAAACTACCCAACTCAACTTCTTCGTTTCTTCCTTCCTTACTTACTTCCTTACTTCCTTACTTACAGTAATCCAATACTCAAGTACTTGCTCAAGTGCCCTCATTCTCTGCTCCCTAGAATATCTCTTCGAGAAGGAAAAGTCAGTCCTTCTCTTCTAATTGGATTGTTCCCCCTCTTCCTCCTCCACATCTCCACATTTCTCTATCCCCCGGCCTTCAACTCATCGCTTTCATTGAGTTTCTTTCACAACCTCCCCAATATCTCTACAACTCACCCTAATCATTATCTCGAACCGTCCTTGCACTCAACTAGCTTCTTAGCTTTGTTGTTAACCCCCTCGTCCCTTTTTTTTTGATGACTTCTTTAAAGCGCTGCGATTTTCCGACTAGCTGCTAACAATAAAAATTTGTTGTCCTCTTAGACCTGGAATCTACATAATTCACTCTTCTCTATCATCTCGGCCCCTCTTCCCAAAGAATCAAAATGGAAGGCGGAGGAAACTCTTACGGTGGTAGTGGAAGTTTCGGAGGCGGCAACCGCTCCTGTTACAATTGTTCGTTCCATACCATACCACACTATCTATATGCACCCAGAACCGCTAACTCGGACATCTCTTTCCTTTAGGTGGTGGATCTGGTCACCAGGTACATGAGCTTTGCTATGATCAAGCAATATCACTTGAATACCTCTTCTGATGCTGTTTTTCAATCTATCTAGGCCAAGGACTGCCCAAAGAGAGGCAACCCAGTTTGGTAAGCCACCCAATTGCTTAGAAGGCACGCTTGTCTTGATCCTGTTCTCCCTCCCCTTCACTGTGACTGTACCATGAAAGTTGTCGAGGCTTGACGTAGCTGATGGTGAATTAGCTACAATTGTGGACGTATGTGGCGTAACGTGCTCCCTTGTGTTTGTGCGTCATCTAATGGATAACGTGCGGATTGGTATGTAAGATGTATCAAAGGCTAACTCTCACCCTGATTTTTTCCTTATGCTTTCTCTCGCAATACAGAAGATGGCCACCTCAGTAAGTTGACACCGCGAATGGAGCAGTGCGCTCTCATGATATACTCATACTTCTGTTTGTTAACACACTTCCAGGTCGAGAATGTCAATCACCTCCGAAGGAGAAATCCTGTTACCGATGCGGACAAACAGGTCACATAAGCCGTGAATGTACCAATGAGTCCTCGGGTAGCTCCTATTCCGGTGGTAACAGTGGCGGCGCTGCTGGTTCCGGCGCCGAATGCTACAAATGTGGAAAGGTTGGCCATATTGCCCGCAACTGTCAATCTGGAGACAATGGAGGGTTCGGCGGAGGAAACAGATACGCTTCTGGTCGCGGACAAACATGTTACTCTTGCGGCGGTAAGTTTTTATAATTACGCTGTTTTATCCTGGCTTTGTCACCTCAACTAATCACTTTGGCCTTATAGGATTTGGTAAGCTTCTGCCCACAAATTATAAAGCTTAGACCTATCGTAAAATCTAACATTCTTATCCTTGATTTTAAGGCCACATGTCTCGTGACTGTACACAAGGCCAGAAGTGCTACAACTGTATGTTTGATTGAAGCTTACATCCCTCTCCTTCCCCCACCCTTTTTTTCCCCTTTAAAGTACATAAGTTTTCGCGCATCTTGATGTGTCTTCAGACCACTAATTGTTTTTAGGTGGCCAAATCGGTCATCTTTCCCGTGACTGCACTAGCGAGCAGGATCGTGTTTGTTACAAGTAAGTTCTCCCTTTCCTTTCCTTTCCTTTCCTTTCCTTTCCTTTCCTTTCCATTCCATTCCTTTCCTTTCCTTTCCTTTCCTTTCCTTTCCTTTCCTTCCCTTCCCTTTTAATCCCTGACCTAAATTAACCATCAACAGGTGCAAAAAACCCGGTCATATTATGAGCAATTGCCCCGAGGCCGATACCAGCGCTTAGGTTGAAGACGCTGGAACATCTTAAAAACGTTCCTGATTTCTCAAAAGGTTATAATCTGTTGGGTGGACACCATATTTCCTTGTCCATGTCCTAGATAATCCTTCTCATTCTCCTCGTTCTTTTTTTTCTCTTTCTCTTTTTTTTTTTTTTTTTTTTTTTGGTTTGATCGGATGTCTGCCATTAGTGATGGATGAGCCCGAGAACAACAGAAAAAAGCGGGAAACCCTTTGAGGTTCTTGACAAAGTTGAGAACTTATTCGTTTTCGTATTTCCTAGTTTTGCGGGAGTGTGGCACGCGTACGCCCCTCCAACAACCCTACCCATGAACCCTTCCATGGCTCGTACGGCCATTGTAAAATTGCTTGGAAGCAATATCTCATGATCGTTCATCCGACTCTATTAATCTCTCATGTGTTCCCCTCCCTTCTAACAAAATAAAACTGTATTATAACTCGCGAAGTTCGAATCTCGATGTGGCATAGGCGGTCAGATATCTGTTTCTCGCATTACTTCTAAGGTGACTCTCCATAAGGCTATTGTGATCGCCATGTTGCCAAAATCTTGCTCCCGAATTGGGCAACTTGTTGCGCCTCTGATTGTACACGATGCAGATTATAGGTTATTCGCGTGCCTGATGTTGCTCAACCGAACTTGAGCGAGGCGGTGGTAGCTCTGGTGTGTTGAACTAGGGTCTGGCGTGTGGTATTTCCCGTCAGGTCACATTGGGTTGTTTCTTGGATGATGACCTGGCCTCATGATCGAGGACGCTAACTTACCTTGGATTGATTGATTGTGCCCTTGTGGAGTACCATGTAACAAGTACTCATATACTTCATAACATATAACACCAGGAAGCACAGGAAGCAGTGGTACACAGGAGGGAGGTACACGTACTTAGGTACTTTCATTACGTATGGCCACGGAACATCTGGGAGATGGGGCATGGACGAGCAATTTAGGACCGGCCCAAGTCGGCCGACTTCGGCAATGCCATGTCCTGATTATCATGTATTTGAATCTGTATGCAATTGGTTCCAAGGCTTTTTGAAGTTGGGGAAATGAGATTGTTGCCCAAAGTAATGTACTTACACCGTAGTTACTTATGTAACATTCGACTTGATTCAAAAATGAAATTAGTGCAAGCCTATATATCGCCTGTCGCCCAAACCTGGTTGGAGAATACCTACCGACTGACATGCCTATTTGTACACTTAATATTCCAATCTCGATATCGGTATAGGTAAGTAAGCAAGTACTTATTTCTATGTGCTCCCGCTGCACCATGCGACCGGGATTGCGATCCAGAGCACAGTGACATCCCGCATCTGTGTACATGTATTCGAGGATCAATCAGCTGCATTGGCTTCCCGTTGATGCTCCCGCTCCCTGTTCTGTCTCATCCGAGCGCAGGTAATATAATTGGCAGGGGAGGGAGGTATCGATAAGAACTCCAATCAACACCACGATCACATGGGCATTGGACGGGCTAACTGTTGGAGAGGAGACCCATGTGATCGGGTGGTGGTGGTGGTGGTGGTGGTTTTGACCGCTAAGCTAGATAAGCTAACGTTAACGGGAAGACAAGGTCGAAATCGGTGGGGCGGACTGCACCTGCACATGTACGTAATTGTCCCAGAAACCACGAGGCCAGGCGGTCAATTGCCAATCATGATATCCTTTTGGTCAAAGCTGTCAAAGAGCCTCCAAAAATAGAGGATCTGAGAAACTACTTAAGTAAGTAGGTAGGTATATACATGACAGATACAATGACAATTAATGTTTGCCGGAGGTATCTGGCAGTAATCTCATTGTTTCGGAGGTTTCTAACTTACGTTACGTTACGTTACCCACACGGGAAGGGGCGGAATTCAAGATGCGTACACATAAAAAAGATTTGGGAACTCAAGTATGTAAGTACCTAGCATGTGCATACATACATACATACATCCATACATACATACATCATACATACAGGCGGAGAATCGGCACTTGCAGGGTGTGGGAGAACTTTTCATCCGATGTTTTTACTGGATTCCTGATCAGATCAGAGGACGCTAGGTATGTATGTATGTATGGATGTATTTCAGTAGGTATCGGCGGGCCGATTCAAAACCGACATCCCTGCAAAAGCAATTGCATTGCCATCGGCCATCAATCGAATCAATTCAACTTATGTAGCTTGCTTCGAGCGATGTTATGTTGAGTATCAAGCGCAAGCATGTACGCACGTACGTACTGTAATGGTTGAGTAAATGGTTATCTCTGATACACCGCGCTAGACTGCCCGTTCCGTCAGCTGTGATCCGTCTCGACCCGGCGAAGCAGCTCAGCCGTATAACAGCAGTCGAAGCGAAGTTCTCATTCCGTATCGTATCCCCATCCCAGCATCCCAGAGGCCTTCCTAAGGATCAGGCTCCAAGGAATTATGCGTCTGGTGACACACACCTCGTCTGGGCCGCCCCACCATCAGCGTAAATATTTTTGCTTTTTGGCGCGCAGCTTCCCTGCTTCTGGGGACGGGCAGTGGTCAGGTTGACCACTCTTTTCGAGGCCGTCCAGCCAATCAACGGTCTGGGACATGACCAAAGATAGTGTTTGTCTGCGAATGCATAATATCACCTTTCGCAGCCGGCGGCGCAAACACCATACCATTTCCTTTTATCTGCCTCCGTCTCCAGCAATCTTAGATTTTGGAATCTCCATCTTCTTCCAATTACAGGACAGGAAATTTACTTGGGTTCATCGGTTCCCTGCGACGGGAGAAGCCTGATTGACCTCCGGTTCAGAAAGAGCGACTGCACGGCTTGCAATCATATTGTGTTGAACAACCCTCGAGTGGCGATTGCGACAACCTACATAACGATATCATCTTGGTTGTATCATCATCATCATCATCGTCTTCTTATTCTTATTCATCTTTTAAAATTTTATTACTTCCCTTCATCCATTCGAAGATTCCTCGGATTGAGAACAATTACGAACCGGATTGAATTGGCTGTGGCACGGTCTCGATATCTCTCGAAAACATTCTCAAGCTGAGCCGGTATAGCTTAGAATTTGAGGATTCAAATATCTGGTAAGTTAGGGTTATAGAAGTGGCTATTCCTCGTGCGTCTTGCCTCGTCCTCATCCTCCTTCTTTGTTCGAGCTCAAGTTGAAGTTCAAGGATTCGGATTGGGTCTGGTTGAGTGCAACAAAGGACGAAGCCTTTGATCCGGCGGATCCTTTGGATCATCCCTAATTGCCCAAAATTCTGTCCGCTCTTCATTTTTATTTTTTATTTTTTATTTTTATATCTTTTTATTTTTTATATTTTATTTATTTTCCTTCCATTCACTTCCCTCCCTTCTATTCAACCTGTGACGGTTGTGGTTTTGCGCCTCATCCGGCTCAGACGTCACCCAGACATTGCTTGCCTCGCATGTGACCTTTTGTTCAAGTCAATTCGATCCCATTCTTGCAGAACTAACTTTTTGGCTTCCCCCCAGACGAAGTGGAAAAAAAAAAGAAGGAGAAGAGGAAGAAAGGAAGAGATCCTTTAGGATTGAATTGGCCAATTGAAATATCTCCCGTCGAAAAAAGCCTATTGGGGGCTAAAGTTGTTTGTCGACATCGTCATCTTGAAACAAGGCTCACGTAGGCCGTGACTCTTAAGCCTAGCCTTCCGCTTGCTCTTTTGTCCAATATCATCCATTCCACTGCCCGCACAATCGAAGGTGCCAGACAAAGAAATAAAGATAATTAGGCACGCCCGGCATTCCTAAGCCTCTCCCACCTTAGATTATAATTTTATCCCTCCCCCTCTCCCCCTCTCTCTCTTTTTTCCCTTTCTTTCTCTCTTCCTCTCCCTCTATCTCCTCTCAGCTTCTCACGTGACCAATTGGAAGCTCCCGGAAACGCTGACAAATCCCCTGTTCTTTGCCACACAACGCAACACAACACAACACAACTCCAACAACCTCAACTCCAACAACACATTTTTCAAACGGGTAAGTGCTACCATTTCGTATCCTGTCTGGCCTGGCCCAGTTTACGTTAGTCGTTATGGTCATCCATTCCTGGTGACTCCACCGCTGCCTCTCCTCCTCCTCCTCCTCTTCTTCTTCTTCTTCAGCCATTTCTTGGAAAGGAAGCACAAGGATAAGAAGAAAAAGACGAGGTGGTTATGCTTACTTGATGTTTCTTCCCATTTTTCGTTCGGCTTATCCATCATCTGCCTATTTCCTAACCCCGTCCGTAGCTCTAGGATCTTCCATTACAGCCACACACTGTATGACGAAAACTTCCACCTTTCTTATATCTATACATAAATTACTTCCATTGCTTTTCCTACTCCCAATTTTTGTTACTACGCTGCTCTGAAATTTATTGTACTTTTACCAATCCGTCATCCTTCTGAGAATTTATTGTGATTCAACACTGGCCTGTGCTGACTCGATCCCCCGTTCGTTCTTAGTATCAAGAAGTCACCAAGTAGAGCCTCAAATCAGTACATTGACTGACCCCGTCCTATTTTACCCTGTTTCGAACTTATAGTCGTTGGTGGGACCCATACCTCGACGGGTCGTGGTGTTCCTAGATATGGAACTTGATCCTCCGGTACAACTCGTCCAGGAAAATATAAACCCAGCCAACCAAATGCCGCGGACTCCAGAATCATCCCCATTCAAGCGCCCCGCAATGAGCTTTTCTCCCCGACCTGAAATCTCAGGATTTCACGAAATAAGTCACAGCGATAAGAAGTCGCTCTCTCAAAGCGGAATACTTTCACCGCCACTTTCTCCATACATCAACCGTCAGATATCCGAGGTTCCATCCGATCTTGGACCTTCGATACTTAATAGGGATCCTGTTCTCTACGATGCGCCTTCAAATGATGAGAATCAACGGCCGTTGTTCGATCTCTCTGAAACCGATCGAGAATCACCAGCATCACTAGTCAAAACAACACCTACCAGGATTGTAGGGGTTTCCGCGGCTAAGGCGGATAGCAAGGTCGTTTCTATCCCGACATTCAAATCAACGGCATGGCAAGATTGTTTTCGGGGACCTGGTGAATATTTTCAACGCGAGAGGCAGTTTTTAAAACAACAGATTGATGCCGCGAGGGCTGCAAAGGTTGTGAGGGCCGCAAAGACTGTTAAGCTAGTTGCACACAGCATGTCTCCCAAAGCAACCATCTCTGGGCCTAAGCGGTCGCATCAAAGATCCCGGAGCTCGGGCTCGGACATTGCGGCTTTCCCGAACGACAAGGTTCGAATCCATAGAAATACCGATAACAAAGTGATCAAGCCTAAATTCAGCCGACAATCGAAGCCAGTTACGACGACTAGGAAAGATGTTCATTTTTTGACGGTCGAGGATGTTACACCCCTGGTCGATCTTCTACCAGATAATCCGCGTTGCCTTCACGTCGATTGGTCTGGAGCTCCTCTCGATATCTCAAATGATCCAGACCGTCATCTTCTTCATAAAGCAGAACAACACCTTGCTTCGACTTTGAAACTTTCTTGCGGCCAGTATCTGACGCAGAAGCGTCTTATATTTCTTGAACGAGTTACACGACTAAGAGCTGGAAACCAAGTATTTTCACGAACCCATGCACAACAAGTATGTCACATTGATGTCAACAAGGCCTCGCGTCTATTTGCGGCTTTCGAGAAGGTTGGCTGGCTCTCACCCCAGGCTTTAAAGCAGTATCTTTAGACCGACTAGACGAGACGCGATCGCGATCGAGAGCTTCGTCTTTTCTTTTCTTTTCTCTTCGGTTTCCTTTTAACTTGTTCTTTGGTTATCACACAGTTATTTTTACCTTATTCTTTGGTGTTTTTCTCCCCTTACTTTTATCATTTTTATTTGGTTTGTCGTTCCGGAGACTGCCTGATGTTTTGCTTTATGAGCTAGAATGATGCGATAACATACCCTGATGACTTCTTTTTGGTCGCTTAAGTTTCCTGGAGTTTTCAAGGGCAGTTTGGAGTTTTTTTTCCCTTTGTTGATTTCCCTGCTGATTTCCACCATTCGCCCATTTCCTTTCCTGTATTCTTGGTATTAGGTTTGTCTGTCACTTCGCATGTCGCCAACCCCTCCTCCTCGGCGTTTGTTTATATTGTTATCGCGGAAGCATTTGGGACCGGATTTGGATTACCTTTTCACCTCTATTCTTATTATCGTTTCGCCTTCCTTCCTTCCTTTTTCTTCTTCTTATTTTGGGATTTTGGTTTCAAGAATTTGGCGTTACATACATACGATCCGGTCAAGATGTTTCCCCCCTCTAGGTGTCTATGGTATTTCGATTCATACACCAACCTCACCGATGTTTTTATCGTTTTTATCGTTTTTATCGTTTTTATCATTGCCGGGGTTACCGCATGTCTTTTAAATATGGTATTTGGCTGGCTATTGTCTATTTCTCCGCCATGTTTTCTTTGACCCGGGGCTAGCGTTTTTGACAAGTTTTCGACATGACTGGTGTTCTGTATGCCCTCGGGTTTTGGATGGGTTGTCTGGCGTTTTATCCTTCCACCCCCTTCACACCACTCCGCCCTGTTCTGGATTGTTAGAATGATGCTGCGTGTATGGTATTCTTTTAGGCAGTACCTATAATTAATCATGGCCCGCTTTAGGTACTTATCGATGTTGAAGACCTCATTAACACTTGAAGTAAAGATCCGTGCCCTGCAACCTGCCTCGTGATAGACCCCGGCTGGGTTCGATCCACTGGCCGACAACACCAACACGTAGTCTAAGTACCTAAGCACCTACCCAGTGGGCGTATAAAACCAAATGAATACCTGTACTACGACATAGCGGTATGTACTGAAGAGCCAACGTGGAGCCAACGTGGAGCCAACTATTTGTACGTACGGCGCAAGGTAAAACGTATCGTAATCACGAACAACTTTTGATTATATATACGTGATATAATACATAGTATGTATGCCCGTGTTTGTCAGGCTATACTATACCCGAGTAGGTACGACGTATCGGTGATAGAGGGGTAGTTTGTTTGGCTCCCTGCTCGCTACCACAATCCAAGACTGTCGTTTGCTAGCTGTTTGGCTGGTGTTTCTCCTCCATTTCGATCTCTTAGTCCACCTTCCATCTTCCTGTACGTACAGCGTAGCCAACCCTCGAGGAACCAATATTATACTATCTACTTTACATCGCCGGAGCCACTTCATACCCTAGTCATCGCCCAGAGCAGATAAGTTCCGCCGTGATGGCTTAGCTGGCTTAGCTTCGAGGACCCAAGTGTACCTAGACCCTCGACAGCTTCAGGAATCAAAAAACCCGTTAGATGAGTAGAAATTCATATCCTGCCAATTTCCCGGGTTGGCAGCGGGGTATATCAAGGAGGTCAGAATCCTTTTCACAGCATTATGAGGTGCGAATCGGACTAGCTCCAAGTTAAAAACTTCCCGGTGCATCTTTTTTCCCCTTTGTGAGAAGATCAATTCTAGGACTGACGGATAGCGTATTTGTTAAAGGACTTGCAGGACGTAGAAGAGAGCCAAGTAACCTGCTCTGATGATACGCGGGTCACAACTCCAGAGTCCAAAGGCTCGCGGCGATATCGATATATCGAAGAGCAGAATGGCGGCCTGCTCGTGGTCCCTGTCGGAAATAGGAATGAGTCGGTGCCGGCCGATTGGCCTCCTTTGGACATTCATACCCCATTTCTGACTAGGGACCAGGCCCGGAGATATATTTCTAATGGTGCTCCGGTATTTGAGGGAACCTGTAGGGAGGTACCATATCTCAAGAATCAGTTTCACTTTTATGTGGTCCCGGCAAATGGATGGGATGATGAGGGCACAGATTGCTACCCTTTCCAAGAGGACTTTTTCAACGACATGAGCGACGCCAATCGCCCGCAGGAGTCATTGGACCGGCCATATATGCGGGATATATTCGGGCTCTACCCGGGGACCATCACCCTTGCGGGATACGCCGCAACCTATGGATGCCCGCTCGACGGTGGGCCACCATTGGAGGGTGGCCAAGTCAAGGTCCGCAAACTCAACATGAACTATGTCGTGTCGAGGCTCCGTAAGCTGAAACATGAAGGTATTGAGGACCGTGTAAGATCACACATAACCAAGCATGTTCTTTTTTATTTGTCGCATACGACCCAGGACTGACATTTCGCTCCTCCAGGACCCAACCCTTCTATACCACGAATTATATGCAAACCTCTTGTATGACGGGATCACACATGCAGACGACCCTCATAGGTTCGAAATGGGTAGACAAGTCTTTGACCTTGTCGATGTACTCGCTCGTCCAGAATGGGTAGATTTCAGCAAGCTCGAAAACCAGATTGTTCCAGAATTCTTTTACCGGGATGACAGTGCTGGAAATAACAAATTTTTCCACCAACTTCTGTTGTCTCTTGAGCTTTTCTTGCGGATAACATCACGCAGCCCCTTAAACAATTCACTCGGAAAACACCACAGCTGGCCTGTCAAAGTACGCTACGATCTAGTGTTAGCCCAGCGTTGGCTTGAAAATGTCGAAATTGAGAGTCCGGCTTCATCCCATCCAGCGGCACAGTCGACTGTGACATTCCACTTTCAGAACAAGAATAGCCAAGTTGATATACTCAGAAATTTTGGGTGGACTCTAAAGTACGACGATTCTTTTTTCCCACCTATGCCTAGAAGCCCACTAATTTTTCTTCTTCTCTCTTTTCTTTTTGGTTTTTTTCCATCAAGATGGCCGAACATGCCTGAAGTAGAATTCATTCTGTCGGAAGTGGATACAAAAGAAAAGGCGGTTGAAGATCGTAGTGTAAGTTGCATGTCGTGGTTTACTGGATTAATGCTGCCCGGAAGAACTATGCCTTGGGTTATGATGAAAACTTTAATTGATTGCGACCCTGACGCCCCTCCGTCGATAAAAACGCTCTCGCACCTGGCACCTAATGCAGGATTGCAATGGAGAGGCTCTACGTATTGGTCTTGGGAATGTATTGTTGGGAAAGTTTTAGGCGCGGCAAAAGGAGTTAGACAGATATGTGGATGGCTCGGTCCTCTTCCAACAAGTCCAGAACTTCACCGCTCTGAAGGTATGTGAAACGCGTAGCACCTACATCTCGTATACCCAACCCTGCAGGTTTGGTTTACTGATGCTCCTCCAACAGTTGTCTTGATCAAACAAGCACCACCGCTTGGCCATTTAACACCGAGCGACATTCACAACATGACAGCCAATAGTGAGGCATTCCCGGAACATGAATCGAGTATCCATGTCGATGATTTCGACATGCTGGAGCCTGACCTTGAGGATCCTACGGATAATATTCGAATTGAAAGACTAAACTTTCAACCCGTTACATCCGATTCCCAAACAGTTATGAGGATACTCCCTCCTGGTTCTCAAGGAAACCATCGCCCACCATCTAGTATCAGCGGTAGGAGCACAAGCGGACGCAGTGCTAGCAGTCGGAGTATCAGCGGCCGTTCGAATTTCAGCATGTACCCCGGTGATCCGACTCTTTATGACGCCTCAATAACGTTCGCAATCGCTTCCAAATCCTGGCGAGTGTATCTCCGCCATGACACCCCGTTTATTGCTGCGTATCCCTGCAAAAATGGGCCTCATGTCTTATACAATGCGTATGACTTTCGAGTAGTACGCCCGGACAAACTCACGGAGATTAAAAATTGGGGAAGCAACATTACCGATGATGCGGCATCTGAAACAGGTAGCGAGATGTACTACAACAACGAAGTCGAAGAGGTGTTAATAATCGAGGCATTCGGTGTGTGTGACAATGAGGTCTTCGCCCGTGCGTGGTGCTCTTACTGGGGCCTAGCTGCTATAATAGCAGATGTGGATAAAACATGTGTCGCGTGTACGGTTCGGGAGGCGTACGCTGCTTCTATTAAGGTGGTTATTCTTAACTGCGCACGATCAAATGTCCATAATGAAGTTGAGGATGTGGATAGAACGATCCTGGAGGTATAGTGTCCTGAAAACCTCTTGCATTATTTGAGGGAATATTGGTTTGGTTGGGTTATTGAATTTTATCTATGTACATTGAGAAGGGGGATTCAGGTGGACGGCGATAATGCATGCATATGGGGACGGTGGCGGTTTTCTTCTAAAACACCGAAGTTATATGGAGCCGGACAGTATGAGTCGGTTGATGGTAACAATATAGCATATCCGGGATCAACCGGCAAGAATGTATCCTGGGTCCATCCTATCATATTAATCGTTTTCCGAGAGAATTTTTTTCAAAATTCTTTTTTAATTGGTTTTTTGGGTTTTGTGAGTTTTTTTAGCCAGCTTCCACAATACTGTCATTTACTCATTTATTTTATTCTATTTGACTTCTTTATTTTTATTTAATATAGAATCCAGCTGATAGCCGCTCCAGGCTCTGACTAAGCCCATGATCAATTGCCACCAAGCTCTTCTTTCTTCCTTAGTATTCGTGAATGTCTATCGAGTTCCTCAACTAGGTCCTTGATTGACAGTTTTGAGGCCTCTAATTCCATGACCTTGCCGTCCTCTAAGGTTCCGTCAGAGGTAGCTACATATGTAAACATATACCGGGGTTAAGAGACGTACTGAATGTTACTGCAATCTTGGGGAGATCCTCCGAGGTTCGAGGCAAGAGTTTGGTTTGAATTTTCATCGTGGTCCTGGCATCAGGCGGCAGCATTGAGAGGAAGATCCTGGTGCTTTTTGAATGCTTTGAGAATGGGTTGAAGCTAGCCACTACATTGGAGAGGAACTTGGTGATCATGTTGCATATAATCTTGCAGCAATCGGACTCCGTATTGCCGAGATGTTTGGTAAGGTTCAGAAATCGAATCCTGCAGTGCGATGTCCAGTCGCTCGTACACTGCGATGTAGTTCGAGTTGACGTTGGTGTTGAGAGAAATTTTGATAGTTGGAAATTCCCGATTGGGTAACGTTGAACTCCGCGCGGCATACAACAAACTTTAAATTACTACGATGCAATGCAATGCAATCGTCAAAATTGATCAATAGCTTCTAGGAAACCAATTAATACATATAGTCGACGGTCTCTAACATGGGGGGCTCGAGATATCTAGTTGAACGTCATGAACATAGCGAATATTCAACCATTTACCCTAGCCCAGCCCTAGAATTCTTGACAATCGCCTGAACAGGATCTAAAATCCCAGTTCTGTTGCTGCCAAGCCCTGTTCCCGTAGTCCACCCCATTTTCGCGAGCATGTCGTAGCCTTTGTTCCCCTGGCTCAGCTCTGCTGCCCCTGTTCCTACGATAGTTCCATCTCTATTGTGGATGGTTCGATCACCGCCACTTCCACCTGTGGGTTGGCGGCTAGCTTTGCCACGATTATTTCCAAACCCCGCCCGTCGGGCCCGACCATTTGGTTTGCTGAGAAGAATGTCGATTGCTTTTTCGTCCCCTTCAAAAAGCCTGCTTTGCTTGGTTTTGTAGAGAACAGGAAAACGATTATTACCTTTCCCTTGTGATTTACTTTGCATGAAGAAACTATGGGCTAGAATATGAATCTCTAGTCGATCTTGTTTATGCATTGGTGGTAGTGAGAGCCTGGCGAATCGACTGGGTTAGCGGAGACATACCGAGCGTATAATTTAGGATAGAACAAACCTTTCTGCGACTCCGCTCATCAAGAACTGTTTAATAGATGTGCGGACCTGACTCATTGTTACCCCGCCAGGATATCCTTTGATATCCATGGACCCAGACTTCGTGGGTGTACTGCAAGTATCCAACGTGCCTGTTTGTCGTCGCATATGCCTCTCTTGCTTACGAATCTTTTTCTTTTCTCGATCCGCGAGGATATACTGTTCGAGTTCAATCTGAATTTGAGCTTCATCGCTATCCATTTCCGTGTTTGTAATCTTATTCGAGGATCGTCCAATGTTGGCCTTTCGGGACTTACGGTTGAAAGGGTTAGCTAAGCTGACCCTTTCACGATCCATGATATCAAACTCATCGTAGGCATCGGCTAGTTTGGATGCACGTGGGAATTTTCCTTGTTTATTCGACTTCCCAAACATCATGTTGACAAGTTCTTCAATATCGAATTCCTCTTCTTCTTCGTCATCCCCTTCATCGAATTGAAATGCCTTGTCAGAGTCTGAGTCGGCATCTCCTTGGACGTCAGGTGCCCGGGCATCAGAATCTTCGTGTCCCGAGCTGAAACAATCACTATCTCCCAACCCGGCTTCAAAGTGGTCTATTAGATGTTGAATATCGTGTGTCATATCCGTACCTTCAAGCCAAAGGGCCTCTTGAAGCATCGAACCTGCTGGTTTGAAGTGGTATTCTGGTCCAAACCTCCCCTTTCGCTTTCCGATGATGGCAGCAGTGTTGATATCTACGTACATCCCGAGCTCGTTGCCCTCTGGATCAAACTTTCGATGGGCGATTTCATTTCCTATATCGATGTCGTCTAGATAGTTTCCTAAAGGCCGCAAAGAAAATATGTCATCGATATCCTCCCCGTTCTCTTCGATATTTCGGATGTAATCGGTGAGTATACCGTCGTCATCGTCGTCATAGTTACCATCACTCTTGGATTGACGAGAATTTTTTGGAATTTCCTTAGAGATTTTCGGATTCCTTGGTGTTGAAGCTGATTTTGGGAGTGGGGCGGATGGGATGGTGGTCTGAGCTTTGCACTTTTGTGGTATCGGTTGGGCTCCTGTGGAGCGCCGCTGATTCCGAGGAACGAAGACAACTTCCTCTTCGCTAGAGGATAACTCATTTTGAGCTTTGAGGTAGCTACCGACGTAATTATTGGGAAGTGGGTGGATGTTAAGGTTATTGACTGGTTCGAGATGAGATTTTCTAGTAGCAGTAGCAGTAGCAGTAGCAGTAGCAGTAGCAGTAGCAGTAGCAGTAGCAGTGGTGGCGGTGGCGGTGGCGGGAGATTCGGGCCCTGTCGGCGTAGTTTCTGATGAGGGAAGGGGTTTTTGTTTGGGGATAGTCGCAGGAGGGGTGTTGGGTTCGCTGCTTTGGTCGTTTTGTTGCTGAGAGCGTACGAATGTGATTCCCAATTGTCTAAGCTTCCTATCATCATTTCTCCTGTAATATCGTTCCTCGGTGTTTCGGGCTTCTTGTTGTAATGTAAAACTGGAATGACCTCCTATATTTCCCACGAAAAGGTATTTACGTCAATTGTTGGTTGCTGAACCTAAAGTTTGTTCTAGAAGCGTAGAAAAAGAAGGAGAGATAGATTATCGCGGGTTTATATCTGTAAACAGGGATGCATGTAGACTGAATAGCCAATTTACCTAAAGAGCTAGGATCATCACAGGGATTTAGGGCAAAATCATCACCAAGAAGTAGACGTCTTTGGAGCTTCCCACGTTTTCCATTGGTTGGTGTGGCTGGGTTTGGATGAGAGAGGCGATTTGCGAAACGGGTGTTTGGGCCGTGGCCCTTGTGAGGGGATGGCCGCGAATGTTTCCGGCGGGGCATGGTGATGGTGGAGATGGAGGATGAGGAGGAGGATGAGGATGAGGAGGAGGAGGGGGAGGATGAGGAGGAGGAGGAGGAGGAGGAGGAGGAGGAGGAGGAGAGGTGGTGATGGTGGTGATGAGAATCGATGAGTATGGATTACATAAGCAACAGGTAAGATGCAAGCTGTGCCTGTACCTACACTTACCTAGTACCTGTACGCTAAGTCAGCCCACTTCGTCATCCAGCACCTGCACTTTCCCCAAGCCTTTACACATCATCGCCGCTGCTTCACCTCCACTCCACCTACACCTACGGAAATACCTGATAGCAAACCGGATCTTGATTCGGATTCAACATATAGTAGTTATTTAGTGCGTGGTTGTGTATGGCCTCAACTGGATCTAGTTGAGGCTGCTTAGCTTAGGCTCCGGTACCTAAGTTTAGATCTGGGCTATCTGTAGCTATCGCAACCTTCGCTCTTTCTCCCCACCTCCACATAATCACATATACTTCAAGCTTCATCCCATTCCTGGTTACAAGGCTACCATCAAGAGCCTTTGGAGAGAACAACTGTTTCGCATGATGAACATCAGAATCGACAAGTTCCAGCGCGTCATACAATACTTCTGGGACCCGCCTGTCAAGAATGACGAGCCCAAGAGCTCTATCTGGTGTTTGGGTGTCGAATACTCCTTTAAGCCGAGCGAACTCGACGTCAAATCTTCCGACGAATATGATACCGTAAATGCATCCTCCACAGACTCTGTCCCAGTGCTCCTGACCACACCATCCTCAACATCTGCCGACGCCATCACACAACATGAATCCGACTCGGACTCCTCGGAAGCTGCTGTTGAAGTCCAAAAAGATACATCGACACAAATGGATGATGATGGATGGCCTCATGCATTTTTAGATGATTTTGATGCCAAGTTTTGGATGACTTATCGAAGCGCCTTCCCCCCAATTCCGTTATCCACAACCAGCCGGAATATGACACTTGCGACTCGGATCCGAAGCCTAGCCGATCAAGAAGGCTTTACTTCAGATACAGGGTGGGGCTGTATGATAAGGTCGGGCCAATGTGTTCTCGCGAATGCCATATCCCTTCTTAAACTCGGACGAGGTAAGTCTCTATCTATTTGGCCCCTTACCCCGGGTTTTCAAGTGCTAACACGGCGAAAAGATTGGCGTCGTGGAAAATCTCCCCAAGAGGAACAGCATATCCTGTCTTTGTTCGCCGATGATCCACGAGCACCATTCTCCCTACATAACTTTGTCAAATATGGAGAAGCATCTTGTGGGGTTTATCCCGGGGAATGGTTCGGGCCATCCGCAACGGCACGATGTATACAGTACGCTTCTCTCCCCGTATTTTTAAACTGCCTCCCCATTCCCCCTCCCTATTGAGGTTGATGGTGGCGCTAACACCCTAAAGGGCATTGGCTGCACAACACGATGAAGGTTTACAAGTCTACATAACTGGTGACGGAGGAGATGTCTACGAGGATGCCTTCCGGAAAATTGCAATATCAGACGATGGAGTATTCCACCCCACCCTTGTTCTCGTGGGTATAAGGTTAGGGATCGAAAGAGTGACACCCGTGTATTGGGAGGCCCTTAAGTCATCCCTCATGATGCCACAGTCAGTCGGGATCGCTGGGTAAGTCGATGGTCCTACTGAAGTCGGGGACGGCTGGTTGACTTTTATATTGACACCAGAGGACGGCCGTCAGCATCACACTATTTTATTGGGGTCCAAGGGCAATCGCTCTTCTACCTAGATCCTCACAATACTCGGCCACTACTCCCCTATCGAAAGGACTCAGACTATACTGCTGAAGAGATCGAGTTTTGCCATACTAGAAAACTTCGGAGGCTTCATTTGAGAGAAATGGACCCTAGTATGCTCCTGGCCTTCCTAATCAGGGATGATCGGGATTGGCAGGCCTGGAAACAGGGTGTTAAGGAAGTGCGGCCACCCTTTGTGCTTCTCCTCGATTTACCTACATCACTAACTTACAATATAGGTGCATGGAAAACGCGTCGTTCACGTATCGGACACAACGCCAGGCTTAGGAAACCCCCCAGGAATGAGAGAAGACGCTATCGATGATGTGGAAACTTTTGATGACGATTCTGATGCTGAGGACGAGGAACTAAGAACCTCGTAGATAGATCTATGCATTTGATTATAATATGCATGCATTGATTTGGCTTTTGTATACCACCACTCACATTTTGGGGTTTTGTTTGATTCGGGGTTCATCGGTCTTAAATCCACGGATTGTTCGGTATAAATTTGTATTTTGGAGGGTAACATGGGCGTTTGGGGAAGCTTTAAGTCGTCTTGCTGTTCACCACATGGCACGATAATGTGAATCAGGATTCAAAGTATGGGTTAAATAAAATTAGTCTGGGAGAGGGTGTGATCAGATAAGGTACAAGATTTTGCGAGTATGTGCCATTTGTTGAATAGGTAAACAATATTTGCTCAAAATAAATGCCCAGGAAGTCAAATCAAATTTAGGAAATAGTAGATTAATTAACCAAGTATGTTGTAGGCCTGGCCTTGTACTACAAGTGTCGAAGCGGTGTTGCTTGGTGTCAGAACTGGTTCCGTCAAGTCTTCGATGTAGAAAGACGTTTCAGTGAAGGAGATTTTGAACTGCCCGCGAACCGGAAGCGTTAGCGGAATGTTAAATGGGAAAAATAGAAGGGGGAAAATAGAAGAAAAAACCACGAAAAATCAAATTTAGAGTGCTTCCAACTAACCTTGAATATAAAGTTCAGTGTCAAGGCAATGATCATAGCGATGCAGACAACAATGGGACCGATCAGACTGATACTAGTGTCAAAGCCTTTCTCACTCCTATCGGTGATGAACCTACTCCGCCTGATATACATCCAATACCCCCACGCTCCAGCAAATACCGAGATTCCTGTGAAGAAGAAGCCGATGCCCTGGGCAACGATATTCTTCCGACCGGCGGCATTGTAAAGTGCGAGCGAAAGGGTGGCCAGCAGCACACATATATGTTGCCATTTGATAAAAGTCCTTTGATTGGCAAGCCAAACTTTGGCTTCAACCTGGAGCGGCCCGGAATCTTTGATATATGAGCTTGGCTTCGTTACGCCGGGGGGCAGTTTAACTGAAGATCGGCGGCGGCGCTGCTTTGTGCTTCCCCATCCTAAGCCCCCAACACGAGAAGACGATGGGGAATTGCTTTGTTCTTCGTGGTCTTCAGTAATAGTTGCCTGTTTTGGAGCCTGGACGACCTCCAAAACTGGCTTTTTGGGGACCCCCGCCGACAATCGCCGGGGTTTGGAAGATTCTACAGGGCGCATTGATTCATGAGCAATAGATGCCCGGAAAGGGCTTCCGCGAAGAGGCGAAAGGCCCATTGCAAAACTTCCGACAGTGAATTCCTCGGATTTGAGCCGGTCCTGCTCTTGCTGCCATGCATCCTTGGGATCCTTTCTGATATCCTTGTCGAGGTCCCCCAGCCAGAATGGAAAACTATTAACATTGTCTTCAAACAATACTGAAACACCATGAACGAACTTGGAAAACCGTGGTGCATCGTACACCAGATGCGAGGTCATCAAATCGGAAACCCACTCCTTCGAACGGTCGTTCAAAGAGTTGTTAATTTTGATTTCGAGAAGCGCAAAAGGAAACTTCGAAATCTCATCCTTGGGGAGTGAACTGAAAGGATATTCCAACTTTCGGTCATCAATATCGTGTCGATGCCAGTCGTCAGCGAGTCGAGTGGGTCTCCGAGAGTTGAGAGCATCCTCTTTGATGAAGACAAGATCAGTATCTAGTGATATCCTGATCTCGTCATCTCCGGGGATTTGAAAGGCAGTCCTTGTGTAGACTGCACGCAGGATGGGTTGTAGAGAGTTTTCCTTGACGAAGGCGTGCATATTCCTCGCCGTCTTTTCATATTTGCGTGCCTCCTCTTCTGGCTTCCGCTCTTTTGTCTTACGTATTTTTTTTTCAAGTATTTCCTCATCTTCACCAGAGATGAAACGCTGGATTTCTTTTTCTTTGAGTGAGACCCTTTCTTCAGTTCCAGTCTCCTCTGCTTCTTCGATTGAAGGGACAATCTTCCTCTCTAATGTGATTTCCGGTCTATCTGCAAGCTGGCCGTACCATCGTAAGCGGAGTGATGCAGCACTTTCATACCTATCAAGCTTATGTGTATATAGATCGAATTGGGAATTATCGAAGTAGAGCGATGTCAATGTAGGGTCTTTTCTGTCGGCTTTCGCAACCTTTGAACTTTGGGGGTTATAGATGAGAACTGGCAGCCGGCGTAGGACATAGGTTTTAACTTCAAGTAAATTATCGGGGTGCACCCAGACTGTTCGGATTGTCAGATATTTCACAACGGCTGTTCCGGAGCGTTTTCTCATCACTTACATTTATGGGATTCATAGGTTTTTGAGGACGATTTCGAAGGAAGAGATTTGGATGGTTGTTGAGTTTGGTCATACTGTCCGACGAATGCATAGAGTGCCGAGATCCTATCCAGGCGGACGTCAGGATAGTTATCCACCATGTATGGCAAGAACGGGGGTATAAGATGATGATAGAATTACCTGTATAGCAGCGGCGAATAATCCTCAGAACTGAAAGGTAAAGATGAAAGACGGACTTGAACGAGAGGCCGGATCTTATACTGCTTTAACCTGTCATGCTTCTTGGCAGCCTTCAGACAAGCCGTGAAATTCAATCTCGCGAATTTGTAAAGATCCGCAATTTCCTTGGAGATAGTATCCAGCTCTTGGGTGACAGTGACTAGAAGCTGCTTGGTATTTTCATCGACAGTGTCCTTGGCCGCGGCTTTGCCTTCAGAATTCTGAGCCAAGGGTTCGAGTTTGGCTTCACAGTTGTTCACCCGGTCCTTCAATTCAGCACCAAGCTTCGCATGGAAAGTGTTCACTTTTTCGATCTGCACATTTACCAACTCCTCCACAAAGTTGGATTCATCCTGTTCGGTCCATTGGGTTGGCTCGGGGTCTTTTTCTCGCAGAAGCTTTTTTAGTTTTCCATAATCGATATAATTATCTTTCCACTCCTCCTTCAGGGACTTTTTGAGTGTTTCGCCGAATTTCATAGTGGCGGTATTTGAAGGTTACTATTGTCCTTTTATTTTTATTTTTTGCCCCGCCCTCGATGTATCTTTTTCCTATTTATTTCTCTTGTTCGTCGCGGGAGATGATAGAAATATAGAAGGGTTCGTGGTGGCTGGGGGATGTAGTGACGAAATAACCGACTCGGAGGTGTGGGAACTACTGCCGTGGGGGGTGTTTACAGTGCTACCAGCCCTCCACGTGTGAATTCGCAGACGTATGTGGCCGCCCTATGATTGGTGTAGCATCTGTCGATAAAAACGGTACGATGAAGTAATGGTTTCGAGTATATATTGGTAAGATTGGTAAGAGAAAAGGTAGAACAAGATTGGGGGAAGGGAGGGAGAATATGTATTGTGATCAGAGACAGGCAAAAAAAAAAAAGTCTGGAAACCGGGTTGGTTAGGCAGCGGTGAAGGAAAAAAAAAAAGGTTTCCGCTGAAGGGAATGGCTATTTACAGAACGAAGGCCAATGAAATGGAGATGGAATGGCATGTGCAAGGGTTACAACGGCAGAAATGCAGGTGGTGGCTGCCGATATTCCCCCGCGCCGCTCGTGCATGCACCAGCTTAAGTTGCTTTTCTCGTCACTGATCGGTTTCACTTCGTCAGGACCGACCTGTAGGAAATTGTGCACAGGGAATGTTGCGGCTCACTGTCCAAAAAGGTATCATATGAACAGGACAGATGGGCTTGTATTTATTTACATGAGCGCTTGCAGTTTTATTTTATAGTCATTATTTTGATTGATTGATTGATTGATTGATCGATTTGATTTGATTTCTATTTTTTTTTTTTAAGATTTTTTAAAATATTTTTAAAAGAAGAAATATCAATCCGAATATTGGGGTGCTTCGGACGGTTTTCGAGTTAGCAAACTTAACCAGGTCCAAGAGCTCAATGCAATGATTCCAAGACATGTGGAACTTACGGGTCAGCAGAGGACAAGGAAGATTTCTTTCCCACTTAGAGCCTATCGGTTGATCCCCCGGGAGGGTGATAATTAGATCATTTTCAAATTCCACGAAGAGAGATTATATCAAAGACTCCGAGTGTGTGTGTACAATACACACACACACACACACACACATATATATATATATATATATTAGGTATATACGGATACCAAGAGGGGGGTAAGGGAACATACCACCAGGGGCCGTAGGCGGCAAATAGGGATCTGGATGCTTCCACTTCTCCAACTCTGCCTCTGCTTCTGCAATGAGAACCTACAAGGTGGTGGAATGGTGTTAGTCACGATAAACCCCCTGAATACGGGCTATAATATGAAATAAACCCGCTGGATTCAAGTATAACCTTTAACTGTTTGGGAGCCCGAACATCCTTATTGGCCTCGAAGAGTTGACGGATAGCGAGGGCCTGTGGGCGCCAGATATCCCGTCTGACAGTCCAATCCAGGCTCGTTTTCAAGGCTCTCCTGTAGAGACTCGGGACTATTCTAATTGGCGTAGAACTAGCCATGTCTGGGGAGCGGCGAGCGGTGGGAGATATATATCGGAGGAGGAACTATCGAATACGAATGAGAGGTCGAAAGGGTAATAACGTTGCATTTGCGAAGGAAGGGTACCTACCAGTTAGGTACCTAGTAACTTAGCTAGCTACCTCTTATGCAATACACCCTCTAGTAAGTATTATGATTGATGACCGAACGAGCGGTGGGAATGCTGGTCGTTGGCGTCGTCGTCGTGGTTGTCGTGGTTGTCGTTGTTGTCGTCGTCGTTGTTGTCGAATCGCGGGACCCGACAGACATCAATTTGAGACGGACCGACTGGCTGCCAAGCCCAATTGAAAGCCCAACACCGACACCACACGATACATACTTAAGCTTAGTCAGTAATTATTATATTATCAATACTTAGTCTCGTATTGATGTATAATTATTATATTACTTCTTGGTATGTAATTATTTAAGTACTTAGGTAAGTAGAAGTACTAAGTAGTAAATAAGGCACTTCCGTTCGGCCATCGTCCTTTACCCGACCCGGTTCGGCTACGTTACGCTACGGTACATGACTTCAAGGAAAACCTTGGAAGAAAATGAAAAAAAAATGAAAAAAAATGAAAAAAAAAATGAAAAAAAATTAAAAGAAAGTAAAATATACAAAATATACTTACTGAAGTAAGTAAGTACTTGGTATATAAGTATATAGACTTATTATACAAGGTCTTGTATCGGTAGAATTATAATATATTGATTGGTTGGATATGCCTGATAAACTCAAATTTTAAGTGACCTCACCTCACTTACCAAGTAACTACCTACTTAGTAACCTCTGCCCTGACTCGACTCTCCTTCAGACATCATCACCACCACTGCCACCACCACCATCATTATCATCATCATCATCATCACCACCACCATGCCATCCTTCTCCGCCCTTCGCTCAACCGCCCTGCGGCTAAATCACCCATCTTCATTTTCACACCTACAAACCTCATCCTGTCGCCTCTTCCATGTCAAGGCTCCAATCACCGGCCTCATTGCCAGACAGACCCCTCGCAGGTAGGAAGCTCTTCCTCTTCCCGTCAGCGATAATCACATACCCTGGGCTACTCCGCTAACAATCCAAGCAGCTCCCATGCCGCCGCTTCATACCCTCTCCTATCCCTCCACCAATGGCGTTCTTACGGTACTCACCCACGTTTTCCGGCACACCTGAATCAGATATATCTAATCACCGAACTCCATTAGCCGACTCCGTCACTATCAAGGTTCCACCCATGGCAGAATCTATATCAGAGGGAACCCTAAAACAATGGTTAAAAGGTTCGCGATTTCTCAATTCTCATGTTGCCTGAGGCCGACGGCATTCTAACTGAGGCTGGTTCACGGGATAGAGGTTGGCGAACAGGTCGAACAGGATGAAGAGATTGCCACCATCGAAACTGATAAGGTATCGTCTGTACCACCACCACCATCATCACATGCTCGCACTCCCCTAACATATAGCTAGATTGACGTCGCCGTCAACGCCCCACAAGCCGGTATTCTAAAGGAACTTCTGGTTGAAGCCGACACTACTGTTACAGTTGGTCAAGATCTCGCAACGTTGGAGCCTGGAGAAGGCGCACCAAAACCAGCCAAAGAAGAGACGAAGAAGGAAGAGTCAGCCCCTTCCCCACCACCAAAAAAAACCGAGGAATCGAAGCCCGCCGAGAAAGCTCCTCAGCCTAAGAAGGTCGCAGAAAAGCCGAAGGCCGAGACTTCCCCCCCACCAACTACTCATTCGGCCCCTGCCGCCGATGGAATCGGGAACAGAGGAGAACAGAGGGTCGGTATCTCATCCCGTTGTACTTCTGTTCCCAAGCCACATAAGAACTAACTCCCCATATTCCATCGAATAGGTAAAAATGAATCGCATGAGACTCAGAACGGGCGAGAGGTTGAAGCAGTCCCAAAATACAGCAGCATCCCTGACTACATTCAACGAAGTAGACATGTCCGCCGTAATGGAAATGCGCTCATTGTATAAGAACGTAGTATTGGAGAAAACTGGTGTAAAGCTAGGGTTCGTCAGTTTCTTCACCAAGGCATGCATTCTTGCCATGAAGGATGTACCCGTTGTCAATGCTAGCATCGAGGGTCCGAACGGAGGCGACACCATCGTCTACCGTGACTATGTCGATGTCAGCATAGCTGTCGCAACAGAGAAGGGCCTTGTTACTCCTGTAATCCGGAACGCAGAAACTCTCGATCTCGTAGGCATCGACAAGGCCATCTCAGAGCTCGGTGAGAAGGTAATGATCCCAACCTTCAAATTTCGTTAACATTGTAACTCGAGCTTACCCTGAAAAATGATAGGCCCGACATGGAAAGATTACTCTTGAGGACCTTGCCGGGGGTACATTTACCATTTCCAACGGCGGAGTTTTTGGGAGTTTGATGGGAACTCCTATTATTAACTTGCCACAGAGCGCTGTTCTAGGTAGGCCATTTATGCTTTAGTTGTACAAAAAACCCTACTAATAATACGGCAGGCCTTCATGCAACCAAGCAACGTCCAGTTGTCGTCAACGGCAAGATTGAAATTCGACCGGTATGTGTTTTTCTCTTTATAAAAAGCATAACGGTATCTAACAGTCAATAGATGATGTATCTTGCGCTTACATACGACCATCGCCTACTGGACGGACGTGAAGCAGTTACCTTCCTTGTTAAAGTCAAAGAGTACATCGAAGACCCAAGAAGAATGTTGCTGCCGTAGATGTGACCCCAATAGCTCATCAAGGAAGTAGTCAACCCCACTGTGAACAAGTCCCATCTATTCCCTCGCCATTAAAAAGGCAAGAAAAAGAAAAGAAAAAGAAGAAGAAAAACACTTAACCTCCATCCCACTTCTTGTATTCGTACACCATAAGGATCGGCATCGACATACTGACACGAATGTCGGCCGCTACGGATGGATACTGTCAGCGGATGTATTATAATATCAATATATCTTCCTTAAATGGCCGTTGTTCACAATGACACTCAAAACGTTATCGATTGCATATTCTATAATTTATATCGAAACTATTAAGATATTTACACTTCAATCAATGCAACAAATCGTGTACAAGATCCGGGAGTTGAAATCTCGACTGCCGCCCATATTAATTCAAGGTTGGGACAGACCAGTCAACCCAATTAGCCTGGTTGAAATTAAAGTTGCCATCAGTTCGAAAGACGTTTGTCGTGACTGATTGATCGAGTAAGAACCTGTTAATGAAAGAATTGAGTTCAGACCCTTGTTGAGCCGCAGGAAAACCGCAGTGGTCACCGTGTCCGACTTGCGAGTAACCCATATTGCTAGATACGCCCAAGGCTTGGTAGACGAGAGACCCTGCTTTCATGCAACCGTACGTGCTTAATGCGCCGAGCCATTCCTAGTAGCTTTTGTTAGCGGGTACCCAACAAAGAGCGTCTGCCAATCCCGTTAAGAGTCACGGTCATATTTACCATTGAAGTATTCTCGATAACATAGAGCCCACGGGGTGCAACCAAGGCAGCCAAACTGTGGTGGTCAAATGGAAGGCGGTTAACTTGATTAACATTGGCGTTGAACGCAGTAGAGAACCAAACGTTCTCTGTTATAATCTGGGAAGCAGTTTGGACATTTTGACCCTGGCTCTTCTGGTAGTCCGAAAGCCTCCAGCAAGCGGAACCACCGGATCCCGATTCCTGGGGAAGAGTCAAGGCAATACGGTCATCAAGAGCACCGGCGACGAAAGCCCCCTTGCCATTTCTGGAGCATCCAGTAACGCCGATTTTTGCAGGGTTGATATTGGTAGCTGGGGTAATTTCGATTGCATCGATGATTCGGCTGACACCCCATGCCCAAGCTGTAAGGGCACCAGCTGAGTGGCCGCTCCCATAAAGGTTGTAGAATTTCCCTTGGCCCCTACCATAGATGGCCCATTAACATCCCGACGTAAACTATGGGTGGCTTTTTGCTCATAAACTTACCTTGATCCAGTATTAGTCTGGGCTGCGATATCAGCGATGCTAAAACTGATTTTAGCAACACCAGCAGGAATTGGGATTGAGCCACCGTCGTATCCTTTTCGGTAAAAGAAGAGGGTGTTAGGTGCGAAACCACGATTGATAAAGGCTAATGTATGTTTTACTAACCGATGATAGCAGGGTATGGTGCCCTTCCACCAGAAGGTGCAGTAACAGTGACGGAGAATGAGATTGATTTCCCCTGGTCAGACACGTTGATGGTAAGAGTATTTCCACTCCACGAAGCCGTAAGAGATTGTGGTTTTCCGGGTTTTGTTCCTAACTCATATTGCTGCATTGCCGCTGAAATCTCAGCTTGACGGCATTTAAACTGTTCTTTTGTGGTGACTTTCTGGCCATTGGCAAAGGTGAATGGATCTGGAAGTTTGGAGTTCGACACCAAAGAAATACTGCCTACTGAACACGTAGGACTCGTCCCCCCGGGTGTAGTAGTAGAAGGCGTGGTTGTAACTACTGTCGTTCTCACTGCGGTCGTAGATGTTGTGGTTGCACGAGTGGTCGTTGTCGAACTAGTGGTAGTAACTCTATCGAGGATAAAATTACTTAGTTATTCCCAGAACCTATGTAATATCCAACACCAGGACTTACTGGGAGCTAGGTTGACATTGGCTGTAGTATGCGTTCAAGACGACGCAAGTGCTGCCTGAAGCGCAACTGGTAGAGCCCCCCCAGCCAATACCGCCACCTGTAGTTAATTTGTAAAAAATTGATTAGAAGCGGGTCATAGAGTCATGAAGTTAGATTGACGAATTTTTGGCTTACACTGTCCCCATAGAGGTGATTGCGCAAGGGCAGAGTTCGCGCCGAGCAAGAGGAGCAAAGTTGCTAACTTTCCAGCCATGGTTTAAGTTAAATTTATAAGCCTAATTGACCGGATCTGGGTGGGCTTCTATTCGGATTTCTGTAGAGGAGTTGCATGCGCAGTTGACCGATTTCCGGATTTCAAATGCAGAATGACTGGAATGGCGATCCCTTTTATATAGTTGCGGGTCATAGTATCTAAAGCCACCAGTACAAGATATTTGATGGACTTTTTGTTCAATTCGCCGCTGCTGTTAGAATGCTTTGGCGCCGGGTTTGATAAGGCCCCGTTCTCGGATTACTGGACTCTACGCTGGCCTAGAGTCTAGAAAACCTATAAAGAAAGAGCGCCGTATATCATCCAATTTCCTATTCGGGAATCGAATCGTTGTTGGGAATATCTCGTTTCGTGGCCCGGTTCGCCGTCGATTTTGATAACAAAAAATGACAGAAGCCATGGCGGCACCATGTTTAGCGACCTCCGCGCCTGTATGCCACGAGGAGCTGACTCGACTCCGAATTTGATATGCATTGTAGATTTGCGGGACGATGGGCCGAAAGCACAGATGTTGTGGAATCAATGATGTTCTTCCAAACGAGATCTAGAGTATCTTCTTTCATAACTTGAGCTATAGCTAGGCCAGCACTAGCACTTGAGTGCATATGCCAAGCAACGCAGAATGGGGGCAACCCTGTGTTGGATATTGCACGTTTGTGCCAAGTCTGATTGGTGGTTCCGACGGTTACACATATGACAAAACGTGACAGCATGAATTTAGAATGCCTCCACTTTGGTACACAATGTTTTCGATCTAAAGTTTAGATCCTTGAACATCGAGACCTTTATGTGCTTGTTGCAATTGGCCATGCTGGTACCGGAGCACGCAGGCTAAATTTCGAATTTAGCCTACAGCGTGCCATCCCTAAAAAAAATGTGCCGACATAGGACATGGATTCGAGCACGTTTTTTTATAAATTTTAATCGGCAGAGGGGGGCGATCTTTCGGGGATGGCAATTGGGACTTCCGGATGTTTCCCTTTGTGACGCTGTTTAGTTTGAAGCCCCCAGGATCAGCCAGGTAGAATTCGGGGAAGACACGGCTTTAACTTGTGCTGTGTCACATCGTCAAAGGCTAAAGTGCAACGGGGATACATTTAGGCATTGGATATCACAGCCTTAGTCTCGCGCTCGGTCTTGTAGTACTTTAGTTCGAATATGTGACTATGGCTTCGGATTCAACTTTGAGGCTAGACTTGCCAAGAACGTATCTGCGGGCGAAGGGACGCGGACGGATTCCTTTCATTCCACCAATTATATACTCCTATAAGGTTCAGGGGAGGCTATTTAGACACTGAACTCAATATTATTCTTCCTTCGAATTGCACGAAATTGAACAGAATTAAAGGGACCAGGAGGAAGCGAAAGAGTTGATGCCTAGATATCAATGTGTTGAATATGTTGCATTGTCCTCGACTGTATACCTTATACGTACTCGAGTAAGTACTATATACTTACTCACATGAACTATAGTTCAGTCTAGTTCAGTCTAGTCTAGTCTAGTCTGGCTAGATTTGGTGCTGAGACGCCTCGGAGACCCGACTGACTGTCGATGCTTAGGTAGGTACATACATATGTATGTATGTATGTATGTATGTATGTATGTATGTATGTATGTATGTGTGAGGTATGTATGTATTGTATGAATCATTAATCAATAAATCTGGTGACGAGAACTTACCCTTGCTCCGGACGGACTGTGCATTGAGACTTAATTAGTACTTGTCAACTCAAAACTCCAAACTAACAAGTCGGGCTGGCCGGGTTAATATTAATTAAGAGGCTCAGCTATATGTTCCAATGCACGGTATCTAGATATATCCTGGCCTAGGTCAGTTTGAGCACTTATACATATAGCTACCAAGGTATGCAGCTCATATCATGATATATACCCGACCCGATTTCTAGGTAGAATAAAAATGGTCCATCAAAGCGCCCTCGGCTATGGGTGGGCGGCAGTTTCGAAGTTGTATACTAAGTACTTCTTAAGATGCATAAGTACTTAAGTATGTACAGTACTATGCATATGGACCCTGGTCATAAAATGGCTTGGCTGTTGGCAAAACAGGACGATAGCAAAACAACCAACGTTCGTCGATAACATCCAACACCAATATCCCCCGCCAGCTGTTGGCTCCTTTGTTTCTATGCGGTCCCAACCAAGGTGGATAATTCTGTCACTTTTGGCATTATTATGGATCGTGCTAGTGATTCGTAGCCTTCGGCCCACGATCGTTCGCGATGCTGGCTACATCTTCCGGCCCATTTGGGATACACCCCCTGAGCCATTTGAAAAAATCGTTCATTACAGATTCGACCCGAACGACATCCCCACTTCCTGTTCTATACACGGGTGGAAGCAATATAGATCGAAATCAGATGACAAGCGGCGCAAAAGAAAAGTCATCGATGTTTTGATGTTCAGCGTCGAACTCGATCTTGCAATCATTCGTCTGCAGGAGCTTTGGGATGTTGTAGACACATTTATTGTTATTGAAGGGAACCGAACATTTACTGGTAGGTAAAGTTCTCTCAATTTTTTTGGGTTATTTTTTTTTATACACTACTAATAAACACGCGCCCACAGGCGACTTCAAACCCCTGACATTTGCAGCCAACCGTCATCGATTCGATTTCGCGAAGGAGAAGATCCTGTACGAAGAGACTACGACCCTTCTTGAAAACCCCCATGACCCGTTTGATAATGAGAAGAGGTCCCGTGACCACGCCACCGAAATAATAAAGGCCCTGAAGCTGGAGGAATCTGATTTAGTCATAGTATCTGATGTCGATGAGATTCCTAATCGCGATACTATCGAATTACTAAAGGCATGCCAGGGATATCCACAATACCTACATCTCGAAATGAAGTCATACATGTACTCTTTCGAGTTCCCAGCACCCAGGCCACAATGGCGCGCTATGGCTGGCCAGATCGGAACCAATGGAGAAATCGAGTATGATCATCGACGCATGGGCGATATTTTGCTGGCAAATACTGGAGTGCACTGCAGCTGGTGTTTACGTAGCATCCAGGACTTTCAATTCAAAATGCAGGCCTATTCCCACGCCGACAGAGCGAGCAAATCTGTTCTCGACCGCAATAATATACAGAAGGCAATCTGTGATGGTTCAAATGTAGAGCAAATTCTTCCCGAGGTTTTCACATTTAGCGACTTAGCAAAGGAGCTAGGCAAATTGGAAAGATCCTATGATATGACCACGATACCCAAGGCCGCCGTTGACGGCCGCCAGCAATGGCCATATCTATTTCCCGGAGGTTGCATAAGACAAGATTCGCCGGCAAAACCCCTCACAATCTGAACGGCACCATCTAGACTAAAGCCATCAATGATCGCTCAGTGAAGCCTCTAAATTAACTACAGGCTCTCTTATACCTGCCCAAGGAATCCACATGCTGAGTAACCTCAGACCACTTTTAATCTTCTTGGTAAATTCGCCTAAGTACTACCTAGGTAGGCAGTCTTCAAAAGTATTGTTTTTCTTCCCCCCATTTTTTCTTTATTTCTTTTCCCATTTTATAAAGGCTGTCCTAAGGCTGGTTGATAGATCAGTAGAATAATTTCATTGTAGCACAAAACTTTTTACAACGGCATCTACCCTCCCCGGGTGCCGGCTCGCATAATTAATTAGTTAGTTCGAACTCAATAAAGTAATAATTACATCGAAGGGAAGTAGACTTGAAATCTAGGCGACGAGGCTACATATAGCATTGATCTAGTATGCCCAAGGTGTGTTGTGACTGTTGGGTTTTGTCAACCCACGTTTTGTTTGTTCTTATGTCACCTGCCGATGCTGTGTAGTTTTGTTCGGTAATTGGTTTTTTCTAATGGTCACATTCCCAGCACGGACAGCGGGTTCCTTCTCTTTCTTACCATGTCGGCTATCGAACCATCTATCGTGGACTCTGTACAAGTACAAGAGCTCGAGAGCACAAGAAATGATAGGAAGCGAAAGCGGTCCAGTTCTCTAACCGCGGCGTCATCAGTAAACCCGGCTGAAGCATCAAGGCAGACTGCGGGATCGCCCACTACAACAGACGGATCCGATGATATAGCCACCCCTTTATCTAAGAATCAACAAAAGAAACTCTTAAAAAAGCAGAAATGGGAAGAATCTCGGGAATCTCGACGGGCCCTTCGTCGCGAAAAGATGGCAGCGAAAAGAATCCGCCAACGTGAAGAGCGTGATGCCGCGAACGCCAACCTCCAAACCTCCAAACCTACTGGCGGACCGAAGTCTGGAAACAAACGCAAGAATAACCGAAAACTTGAACGTAAATCCAAACGGCTTCCCATAAAATGCATCGTGGATTGCTCCTTCGATGAATATATGATGGATAAGGAAGTTGCATCACTCGGGGCGCAAGTTTCGAGATGTTACAGCGACAACAGAATCGCGAAATTTTCCATGGATTTGTGGGTCACGTGTGTCGACAAAAGACTTCGCTCTCACCTCTATCTCATGCACGGGGAGAAATGGAAATCCTGGCGCAAGATTCATGTCACAGATGCAGACTATGAACTTACAAGGGATGATATTCAAGCGGGAAATGTAATTTACCTTTCTTCAGATTCCGACGAGATGCTCGAGACACTGGAAGAAGGGAAAACTTACATTGTCGGCGGGATAGTAGATAAAAACAGGTACAAGGGGCTCTGTTTCAATAAAGCTGTTGGCCAAGGGCTTCGTACTGCAAAACTTCCGATCGGGGAATATATCAAGATGACAGGGCGAATTACATTAACCACAAACCAAGTTGTGGAGATTATGTTGAGATGGCTGGAATTGAAGGATTGGAAAGCAGCCTTTGAAGCTGTGATTCCGATGAGGAAGAAGAAGGAGAAGAAGGGCCTAATTGGAAGTCAACGTGAATACGAGGAAGGTGGGCAAGGGGAAGCCGGCGCATCTCTTAGCGCCAATTTGCCTATTGAAAAAGGGGAAGGAGAGGAGGAGGAGGAGGAGGAAGAAGTCGATGACGATGACGATGACGATCTTGATTTAAATCCACTAGCAGGCTTGGACGATGATAGCCAGACTGAAGATGATGGAGAAGATAAAGATGAAGTGGGTTCCATTGAAAATTGATCTAAGTATACATGCAGTATCTGGACACATGTCCCAGATCAAAACCTTTCCGAACTTAGAAATCCATCTCTTCTGCTTTTACCTTGACGGATTTTTCTGTATGAAGGGGTTTTTCGGTGGGGGAAGGCCTTTCCGCATTCAACAACTTTTGTACGAACTTTGAAAAGAGATCGTGGTAAGGTTTCAAGCTAGTTTTGTCGATATCAGATACCCTGGATGTAGAAACGCCGTCGTCCTCTTCCTTCACCGGGTTCTTCCATTGGTCGATTTCTTTCAAGAGCCGCGTTACCGTAGGAACAGCATCTGGGTCGAACTCATCAAGTTTAGATATATCGATCGGGACACATACTTTCCCTGTGCCAGGATGCACTACAAAGGGTGATTTGAGCAAGTGGTTGAGGTGTTTAGATACTTCCGCATCGAGGCGTGGGTATGTGTATTCAAGGATGATATCCTGTTTATGCTCAAGCAATACCTTTGGGATGATTGTCTAGGTGAAATGGAGTTAAAATAGTCTTTAGATGCTATCTTACTAAGAAACGTAACTTACCTTGGAGACACCAGAGCCGGCTAGCGCATCGATGTCCTTCCATTTGTCACTGCTTGGTCGTTCAATTGTGGAGTCCCATTTCTCACGAAGTGCTTCCTTGAGCTGGCGGTCTGGCAGAAGTTGGAGAAGCCTTTCCGCCTGTTTCTCGGTTCGGAAGGGATCTTGGTTTTCAAGAATATTCTGCTTAAAATCATCTTTAAGAATGTCATGACTTCGTCTATCGGTCGTGCATTATAATCAGTAAACCAGGCAGTTTCACGATAAGAAGTATTGTGCTGAGACATTGGTACCTAATATGGGGGTGGAGCGGCCTCTCCAAATTAACCTTCTTCCCGCTTTGACTACTGCCCTTGACGACCTCAAAGTAGGCGGCTATGGCTCTTCTTTTCCCATCGCCTAATTTTCGGGCCTTTTTGTCACAAACCCATGCGTGCGCACCCCTCCTTCCTGAGTATACCCACATAATATGCTGAAATCCAAAATCATCGCGCAAAGCAACATCGACTACCTTAATTGCCATTGTCACAAACTGCCAGCATTTGATGCAGATCTTAGTTTTAGAGCAACAGGTTCTGATCTCGTCGTAGTCTGTCAAATCGATATCGAAAACCAGCTCCTTCTCAATTGGCTTGAACGAACCCTTTGCTTGTTTCCTGTCCCTTGGTTTTGTAGAATAGACAGGGCCTATTTCAAAACGTGAGGGATTCAAATTAAGAACATCGCGACGTAGTGTCTCGAAGGTTGGATAGCACTGATATCTCAGATAGGCATCGTTGTGCAATGTGAATGCGAATTCTCGGTGGGCGAAGTCGGTTGAAGGAAGCTCTGAATGATTGAGCCAACGGAAGAGCTGCCGCCAAGGAAACAACCTTGAGTAGAACTGGAGCATATCCTCAGGGTCGGAAGGGTTCGCTGAGGGGATGTCGGAGCTTTGAGAAGAAGGAGGTTAGCTCCTAGGGAAACCTACGAGGTCCGCTTCCTACACATACATCGCCGTGATATTAACCTTTCCACTGCTATTCTTATGTGCGTTAGAGGCGTCAACCATCGGTTCGTCATCGAGGTCATCATCGAACATGTGTTCCAGGTCATCCTTGACGGTCTTCTCTTTGGCACCGACAGAATCAACCTGCATGGATTCAACGTCTTGCATAGCGTCGTCGCTATCATAGTCCGGGGTAGTCTTGTGGGGGGCCATTTTGCCAGGTGTTGGATATCGAACTTTGCGACGTCGGAAGTCAAGTATCGTTTAAGGCTTGAGGCGTGGGCTCAGTCTCTAGCTGGGCTGCGAGGTCCAGAGTCGGTGCACAACGCGTGAGTCTAAACTCTGTAACCTGACAACCGCGATTTCAATCACACTTCCGTTTTGGGAAGCCACAAACAAAACACGTCGCATCAACAAAACAGGACTAGGAACTTAACACAAGATCATTTCTACCGTCATTATCATCGCCATCGCCATCGCCATCGCCATCACCGCCACCATCACCGCCCTCCCAATTAAGGCAATAGTCTAGTTTCATATTAGAATGGCGGACCTTCCCGTTACTACAGCTAAATCCGACTCGGATCGCCTCCGCCATTTGAAGCGCAAGATAAAGGCGTGGGAGAAGGATTTCGCAATCCAAAATGACGGCAGATCCCCAGCTAGACAAGATATTAGTGCGAACCCAAAGATGGGTATGGAAATTCTAGCTGGAATTTGATCACCAATGGCTCATAAACTAACATGGACATAGCCGCTCGATATTCTGAATATCAAAAACTCAAGAAATGGTTAGACCTTGATAGTTCGCAAACCGCAGGGCCACAATCCCTTTCGCAGCCTGTCAATAAACCAGTAGACATCACCCCTCGGAAACCCTCAGCGCAGCCTTCCCAAACTCCCCTCGAAACCTCCTCCAATCCATTCTTTTTTACACCCACAAGCCGTCTGAAACTACAGGACCACACTTGTTCACCTAGCGCCAGTGTTGCCCGTCAGTTGAAATGGATGAAAAAAGGATATGTTTCTCCTACACCTCAGAAGAACGGCAGAATTCTTGGACTTTTCGACAAGCTACCAGGCGTAACACCGACGCCCCCAAAACAACCTAAAGAAGCCGAAGATGGTACCATCTTAGCGAAGCTGACGGATTCTTCGGAAAATTCGAAGATCTTCCATAACCGGGGCTTTGAGGATTCCGATGGCGAAGATGCTTATATTCCTCTGGATCCGACGACACCTTCGCGCAAGCGCCGATATGAATTCCAAACCCCACTTTCCAAAAAGAGTAAAGGAAACAAGCCTGGCGAAGCGGACCTATTCTCCACGCCTACGATTTTTCGCCAGCATAGCATGAACTTCGAGTTAAAAGAGAGTGGGAGCCCACTAACTCCGGAAGTGAAGCTGTTTCTTCCGAACCGAATGATCGGGAAAGTTAAGCCATTAAGTATCCTAGCTAGAGAGTTGAGAGAAATGCAAGAGGAAGAAGATCCTGGTATGGAGGTGTTGAGAGAACTTGAAAGGGATGGACTCAATTCTACTGAGATTACAGATCCTGATAAATTGCGACCTACAACAATTGCCCCATGCCTAGAATTGGAGGTACAGGTCGAGGAACCGGAAGCCGAGAACACATCCAAGCAGGTAGCTTACAAGAAGAAAGGCCTCAAGAGACAAACGAAACGTGTCAGGAGTAAGTTGCTAGTATATTTATCTTTGCCGGTCATACTTATTAATCTGATTAATAGTTCGCCCTGTACGTGCGACGAAAACCAAACCAAATGTTGAAGAGTCAAGCTGTGACTCCGAGCCCGAAGGACATCTCGACCAACAGCCGGAAACTCTCGCCCAAATCGCAGAGGGTGAGAATTCTGAGGATGGGATTTGCGATGGAGAACTGCAGAGGGTTGAGATATCCGAGGATGAGCTTGCAGCAATCGTCCTCAAGGTTGCCTCAGTGAAACCACGAAGAAAGAGCCAGGCATCTGTTTTAGAAAAGCCCGCTACCTCCAAAAATAAAACGACTATTAAGGCAGACAAACATGCCAACTACACCAGAATGAAAATGCACCACAGAGGGAAAGGCTTCAGAGGCCGAGGAAGGCCGAGGAGGTAATTATGTCGAACCACCCGAAATTTGCCCTTCGAATAGGAACGCCTTTTGCCGAAAGATACTACCCTTTTATCGCGGGCGCATATTGTGGGGTCGAGGCATCACTTGTTTTATTAGCGATTTAGCGAGGCGTTGCAGGTGTACGAAATCATGATAGATTATACAATGGTTTATGGAAAACCCGGCAACCTTTTGTCGATATTATATGATTATTTTTATCTAAAGGGTATTGGTTTGAGGTGTCTTTATGACCAATGTCATCCATTGAAAAGTAGTTCGAGATGCCCTCTCACGGTAGTCATGATGCCGGTATCGATACCCCGTTATTATTCACATTTTTGACTTTAGTTCTTCGTAGTAAGCCTTCAATTCTTCCATATTCGTTTTTTGGGCAGGCCACCCGACGCTCAGCCCTTCGGTCTCATTTGGTTTTGGGATCTTTGTCAGAATAGTCAGTGCAGGAACGTCAAAATAATTCGAGGTGTATTGGAGCTTCACCATGTGCACATGTACATGATCAACTTCTTGGTCTATCATGGGCAAGGAATTAGTACCAACTCCAATCATTTAGTGAGGAAGCTGTTTGTGGACTAACGAGCGATCCTTCCGTTGTTCTGAAGGATATTGAAGTCCTTGACGCCGACTGCCAATGCTAGCTTCTTCGCGACCGGCAACATCTCTGCCAATTCATCATCTGGCACATCAACTAGCTTCTCCCCATGTGTTTTGGGGATAACCAGCTATCAATCGAATAAAGATAATGTTAGCAGTATATCCATTGGCATCCGTCGTCAAGAGGGGGGCACCGCAGCGAGGTGACACCTACGGCATGTCCTTTACTTAAGGGTTGGATGTCGAGAAAGGCATAGACCTTGGGGGAGTCGTAGAGCTTGAACGAAGGAATTTCCCCTAGATAAAATTGCGAGATTCCAACGCTAGGTTAGCTCTTCCTTGTACCACAGCAAATCTTCACTCTCGTATAATCTCTTCGACTTCTATAGTATAGTATAGTATAGTATAGTATAGGTACCCCTAGCTTAGTTTATTCCCTCCCGTAGCTCAGCTCACTCACCCTTGATGATCCTGCAGAAGATACACGCGGCCATTGTTTCCGATTTAAGTAGCAAAATGAATTGAGATTTTATGGTTTTAGACGAAGTTCGAAGAGGGAGGTGGTCGAGGACTCCGAAATATTACTTGCAATAAGTAAGTAAGTACTTACTTAAGTACTTAAGGAGGTACTTATCTTAGATAATCGATAATCGATAAACGTTATCAACTGAGGGGTACGGTACGTTGCACTGCAATGCAATGCAATTGTGCTCGGCTCGGCTACTTACTCAGGTGCTCAGTAACTAAGCTAAGCGCGTAGGCAAATAAGCGGACAAACGGGACTCGGATCCATGACGTCAGTGCCGTCGGCCAACCACCGACGTCGACGCGACACCCGACTTTGGTGTAACACTGCACCGGCCGTGCCATTATAATTGAGTATATACATAAGTATATAAGTAAAGTACTTCGTACTTCCTATATACCTCATACCTCATACCTCTTGGTACGTTCGTACGCTCGATTTCCCTTTCGATCAATAATATACCATTTTGAGTAGCTAGTATAGTAAGTGCATGCCGCAAACGAGATATCCCATGTATTGTATGATCTTGGTGCCTACATGATAGAATCATTCGAAATTCGAAATAAGCTTTTCGAAGTATACTATGTCCTAAAACGGCAAGACTTCAACCCAACCCCGGCTTAGCTCCTTTCCTCTACTCTGTCGATGAAAATCCGAGCAACTTTGAGGGGAGCTGAGATTAAACAAAATTACAATAGCACATATCTGCATGACCGTCCGTATATTTCTTATTTTCGTTTTTAGAAAAAAAAGAGGGGAGGCCGCTTTAGAAACTCGAGCTCTTCCAGGCCTTCCAGGTAGTTCGACTGCCGTATACCTCTCCTTTCTTCAATAATACCATGTGCTTCCATTCCGGGACGTTGGCAGCATTGGTGTACCTCGCTGGTTCAACACAAAACCCCGCTCGCTTGCCGTATGCGGGGGTGCCGTCATCCCTCGCTTCGGTTTCAATATATTTCCCGGTGTAACTATTAGATATTCCGTAAGTTAACGAGTGTGCTTCCCTTCACAAATCAGACGTGTAGAGGGAGGTCAGAGATTAGAAAACGGCACTAGATATTTCTTACAATTGGAAGGCTGGCTCGGTACTTGATACGACCAAGTTAACGCCGGTAGATGGGTGATATAACTTAATACAAGTTTTTTCCACGGAGCCTAATTACCTCAGCCGCCGGTTTGCATATTAGTCCTTGTGATAAGCTTCACCGATGGCGACGTTTTCGTTCGAAGCCAAGAAGGAGATCTAGAGTAAACGGAGGCTTACCCCGCGTATCGATTGGGACACTCGCCACATCAGTAGTCAATGCGAAGCCATGGTCGATATCTGGATCCTCAGCCCCAAGTTCGAATGGTACCCCGGACTCTATGCCCGGAAACTTTTTAAACCTCCCAGTGGGAATGTCGACTTCGTCGGTTTCAATATTAGTGTTGTCCGGAATTGTCACCTATTTCACTCGACTCGGATCCATGAAGGAAATACGAAGCCGGAGCATCAGCAAACTAGAGGTTACAAGGGGTGGAAACAAGGCATCAGTAAGCCATAATGATTTGTAGGATATGTACAGTACCTGGGTGCCCTCGATTGTACTCTTGTCGCCAATATTGAAGTAACTATCCCACCCGTTTATGTCAGCACTCACTCAGCAAGCTAGTACCCGATTGGCCCTCTCATTCCCTTGTCCATTTTTGTTGGAGGGCCAAAATATATGTACGTTGTCAGAATCGAATCTCCTTTTGTTAGATGGCACCCACCTATGGTTTGTCAACGAAAGAACAGCCCAGTCTTTAGGACTATCCGCCGCGATCTCTGCTTCGTATTCAATTTCCAAGATAGAAACATCTGCCCCGTCTTTTGCTTCATTTCTAACGGTGTACCGAACCGTCACATCCAATGTCCCTGGAAACTTTTCATCGAGATGTGGGCTTTTGTAAGAATAGACCAGAGACTCGGACCCATCTAAAGAAGCCTCCTTGACAGGCCCAGTCCAGTATTTTTTGTCCCACCTAAACAAGGGGGGGGAAGGATAATATCGCCCGTTAGTAAGCTCTATCTAAAACTGGAGGTGCTGCTGACAGTGCATGAAAATATGTAAAGTAAAATATGCGTTGTGGGTCCATAAATGCAACAAAGCCAATTATGTGCATGCAGCGCAGATGCCATGCGCATATATGCCGGCTGCTAGCTGTAGCCTCTGCATGCAAACAGCGCGAGCTCGAGGAGGTTCGAGATCCGAAACGTCGAGACCGCGAGGGGAGATTGTTCGGATTCGATGCAAAAGCCGACGGCTTGGCCGCACACGGGAGGGTGTCCTCGAGATCGTACATGACTAATACAATACAATACAATACAATACAAAACAATACAATACACATTTGCAACTTAACTTAACTTAACTTAACTTAACTTGACTTGACTTAACTTGACTTAACTTACCCAGTAATTCCACCGTGGAGGGTGTTCGTGCCGTTATTGACAGGGAGAGGATGCACATCGCCTTCATGAGGAATATCCTTGATTTGCCCGTTCGCCAGGCGATTCTAAACCGTGGGGACATGCACACAGTCAGTGTCAGAATTTTCTCAGGTTCATTAATAATATACCGAGCCAGGCCACAATTGGGCATGCATGTAAGCTTAGTTAAGCAGGATTCTGGTCGTTTTTGAGCCTGTCGGACGAGAGGAGTCCCTATCACCGAAAATCCATGCTGGATTCCTCATGGTGAAGGAAATCAGGTGCCTTACCGCAACTCTGGTATAGTGCCATCCACCTTTATGTCAGCGGAACATCTTTAAAATGTATGCAGACAGCTAGAAGTTTCGATTGACAAGCAATGCAGGTGGGAATTTTTATCGAACGCGAGAGCGAGCGAGCGAGCGAGCGTACCTGCCAATGGTTGCCCCGAAGTATGCGGGATTGCTTTTGGCATACTCCGCGGGGTCCTGGAATCCGAGGACAATGTTCTTCCCGCCGACCAGCCACTCCTGCACAATGGCGCCTTGCGAGATGAATTTGAAGGGGCCGCTTGAAACGGTTTCGCTAGCACTCATCTTCGAAGCTGTTTCTGTCGACTGGACCGTAATACAATATGATATAATATATATTATATGTATATACTTAGTAGGTATATTTAAGCTACGAATAAATGCCGTGGTGTACGGTCCTTTGTTCCTGAGGTATGAAGTTTCTGTATTTTATACCCCACAGGAACCTCGACAGACGGGTAATTGAGGGGGTGTATTAACGTATTAACCCGGCCGGGTAAATGAATCGATTCTGCTATTGCAATTGCAATTGACAGTCTGCCGCCGCTACAATGCCAATCGCAACACAAAAGCTGAACACTACGCTGAGGCCTCCATGGCCCGGCCTGGCATGGCAGGCAATGCAAGATCAAGAATCAAGCTTAAGACTGTGTATGCTGGCCATAATTTAGTATGTTTATGGGGCCATGCCATGGGGCATACGTATACATATGCGTGGAGGCGATTGCAATACTGCGCAGGAGCGGGCTGTGCTGCGCTACTTGGCCATGGCCATTGCATGCCATTGCATGGATCCGGAAGCCTTTCATATTAATATGCGATGGTGGTACGAAATACGAAGATATCATGTACTCGCAATTGCATTGCAATCGTAACGTAACTATAAGGCCCGAAAGCACCAGCGGCCAACGTTACTACAGTTTCGAACGTTTCCAGGCTCGGAGACGAACAAACCTTTAGCTTTCTCTGCGGAGCATTCCCCGTATACCGTATGTAATAACTTCAGGGAATTAGGACCCCACTTGAGCACTTGGATTTCAAGTGCCGGCGTAAGATTACACCCAGTTGGTATCCCACGCGCAGTGCTTAGCTCAGCATAGTATCCGAAATTTAGACCGTTGGAGACCTTTATTCCCTAGCTTTATTCCATTCGAATTCCGTAAATTGCCAACATGTTGTTTTCATTACATTAAGAAATACTATAGAGGAAGATATGCCGTTAAATACATTTGAAGATCCTTACCATTCCTTGAGAAGGCTGAGGGCGAGGTGACAAAAGAGAACCAAAATCACAATTCAACTTTGATAAATATAAATGTACATGTACAATTAATGACCATAATCGTCGCCCTATACATCCGCACAACGTCAAAACCCCTGAGAACGCCGCTGTAGCCTAGCTTTTTCTTTACCAAAATAAGATAAAAAATGAAAATAAAAAATAAAAAATAAAAATAAAAAAAACAAGACGCCTGCAATGTAGAGAAATACGATAAAAGATCAACACTCCATGACCTGCAGAGCCTTCCAGTAGCCGAAAAAACAACATATCTAATGGGCGCCGGTACAATAAATAAGTGGAGATGTCCTCATTGGAAGAGGTGGGACGCTGTTTTCGATCCGGGGAATGGTTCAAAGCCAGTCGGTGTCCATCATCAAAGGATCGCTCATAGTGAAAGCCGTATCGAATGACATTGCCGCTTGCGAATATTGGAAATCCGGCATGAGTAGGGACGGTGAGATTGATAGTGGGAGCGTGCCAGTCTGATCGAAGTATGGCATTTTCGAAGGCTGGGAGAGGTATCGGCCGTCAAAGGTGAAATCCGGGGTCGCTGGAGAGCCGGTTCCAATGGTAGAAAGATCTAGAGACGTTCGTGCGGAAGGGACACTCGAACATTCCGAGGCTTGTCGTTCGCACCGAGGGCTCATGTGATGCTCTTCCTCGAAGTGTTCCAAAGCATCATCGACATATTTTGCTGGTTTAAACGATGATGGTAGTCCCTTAAACGAGTCCAGTCTTCCCAAAACTTCATTCAGAACTATCTTTCCATCCCGAGGATATAGGTTTGTTGTGTCGATATTGTGCTGATGGCAATATAGGACTTTGTGTAAAGCTTCAGCAAGGACTTGATTTCTGCTCTCCAGAAGTTCGACGTATCTAAAAGATGCATGTTAGAACATGGCGAGGTTTATCGGGAATGAAGCCAGAAGGAGGGCTACATTGCATACGCACCCTTTAGGATAAGTCTTGTCTTTTGATCTTTTACGTTCGCTGAAGACACAGATTTGATCGTCCGCAATACACCTTTGACAGGGAAGGGCTCCGTCACACTAAGTATATGTTCATTGCGTTAGTTGATTTTATATACTTATATATATATATTTTTAAACTCGAGAAACTCGAAAGCCATTAACACGAGAAGGCCTACCTTGGACTTCTTTAACCGACATCTGTCACAGGCCTTGCCAACTCTCTTTCTGGATGAGGATAACTCAGGAGAATGTTGTCTTGTACTCGACATTGTGGCGTTTGTAAATACAATCAGAACAATGATAGGTATTATAGGAATGATGTGTGTATATTATATTTAACGATTTTGAGGGCGCCTTCGTTGATGTTGTTAAGATCAAATGTTCTGGTTTGTCTGGATTTAATCAATTGGGTGGTTTGATGGTTGGCGTTGGAGGTGTTTCAACCCAAGAGAGTCGATAAGAAGCCGAATATGATTTGAGACGAAGTCGGACAAATAGAAAGAAAAATAAAAATAAAAATAATATTCGGTATCACAAAGGGGGAGAGCAGGAGGAGCAGGAGGAGGAGGCAAAGTATATATATAGAATTGGATAAAAAAAATATTGGGGGAAGACTGTACTAGAGAGGCATAGACTTTTCGGACGCCGGGTGGATGAGAGAAGCCGGCTACCAAGTTCCTTTTAAAAGCTGGAATCAATCGTACTTACAATCGTTATTTCGTTATATTACATTACATTAAACATTACATGACGCTCCACTACACTACACTACACTACAATCCAACTCCTTCGTGCCCAAGGCTTACCCTTCCTTGCACTCTGCTGGTCGGTAGGAACCTACCTGGTTAACGCTAGAACTCTGTGTGTGGGGTGGAAAAGCTGTACAGATGCAGCCAGGGCTGGATTGTCTCAATTGCAATCCAACATCTGCACACGAATAGCAACCCACGCTACCGCTGTAACGGTACAGTAACCTCGACCCCGTTCGCCTTTAGTTTGCTCGCTCCGACATCATCGACAACATCATCATTATTATTCATGGCGTCCCCATGTTCCGGCTTCCCGAGTCGTGACTTACACCCCCCCTGCAATTGTCCGGCGAGCTTCGAAGACCCGGGGAACTAACGTCGTCCCAAACGAGTCCTAGACTCTTGTGACCCCATTATCTCATTTCTTGGGAGTTTCGGTCGATATATTGGCTTACGCCCTTGACTTTCTCGGATTCCACGTAAGTGTACGCAGTATGCCCATGATATGTCTTCCTTTTTCCTTTTTCCCTTCCATCCATTCTTTTTTTTATGAGTTTTTAATTTGATATAGGAACCTTAATCAAAGTATTAAAATCCCACCATATGTCCCTACTTATCAGATTTTCAAGGTTAAAGAATCTCCAAAATAGTGGCATGTGTATTGTATTTCAAAGACACACACCCGACGCCATGACCAACGACGGTGACAATCGGTGTGTCGGCCGGAGATTTTAATTTGCTACTTTTGGGCGGGTTTGACGACAGGCCGTGGAAAGTACCTGCCTGGTGACGGATTCAGGCTGTGGAGCTTACTCTCCGTTTATTCCCAGCCCAGACGCCGTAAACTCCGACCCATCCCAACGTCGGGGTGCTCACGAAACCCGCTTCCCGTTGGCGTGGGAAGTAGGAAAAAAAGAAATGTCGGAATGCTGATGTAAGTATCGAGACAACGGGCTCGTGCGAGCCATAACCTGCATGGGAGAAGAAGGTTTGAAAATTCGAAAGAAAAAAACAAAAACGGAAAATGATATCAAGAGGTTATTGCAATTGCGACAAGATCTTTTTTTTTTTTTTTTTTTTTTTTTCCTCTTTGCGGGCCCGGTAGAGGAGCTCTACAGCTACCACCGCTTGTTCTCCAATTGTGCACACAATTATCCCGATATAATCGCTCTTCATTTTCAGATTGTCAGCAAACGGCAGCCGTAGCTGACATCAATCGCATCCGACGAAGCAGCACCCAGCTCCATTTCTCAATCTCGGTCCAGCCGATAGTAAAATTAACAGCCCGTGACCAGAACATGTCACGTCTACAGAACCCTCGGACACGATAATTAGGAGCGAGCAGTGTACTCCATGGTATTTAACTCAGCCATGTTATGTTAACATATGTTTCGTGCCCATAACGTTAGAACCTGTTCCACGATCGTACAAGCCGACGCCGCGAGGCTTAAAAGCTTGGGATATACTGACAATATCAACTAAATATTTAAGTCGGTGCTTACCTCTAAAAGCCTAACAACTGGTGTGCATTTGCTCGACTTCTTGGGGGCAATCTTAAACTCAGCCATCCCGTCGTAATGGTAGATATATGCCGGCGGGGACGGTAAATCTTTCTTTCCAGAGGTTATCAATTCCTGAAACGGTTCGTATTCTCATCCGCTCCTGCGCCATAAGAACACGAACGATTCAGCATCTTATTTTTCTGGCACCTCCGTGCCCTTCGCTTACGTATATCCGATTCTTTCTTTCTTTCTTTCCCTCGTTCTTTACATATTTCGAGGTTCGCCTTGAATTTCTGGAACCCTTCCCCATATTGTAACCGCTACAGGCCCTTGTCCAGATGCAAAACGTCCAGATCTGGCCGTGTAGAGACCTCTTCTGAGGCAGGTTTCAGTGAGTCAAAGCCAAGCGTGCCGAGTGCCGCCATGGGGGGGTTCGAGGGTTTTAGCTGTGCACCCAATTGCAAGGCCCTTTTATTTCGCTCACCAGAATGTGAACGAGAACCAGACGGGATTAAGTTTCCTCCAGAAGCGAGGCCGAGAGCCCAGGCTGCCCATTAATCATCAGACGCACCTCGCCCTATAGGCATTCGTCAGCAGCGTGGTCTGAGGAAGGAAAGGCTTCGGTGTGTTTGCATGTCCGGTCTGGAAGCAGGCTCGGATCTTTACTTACCGAGTCGTCTACACGGAACATTTTCATTTCCGAGCGCCGACATTGCATTGCCTCCTCCCTTCCCCTTCCCTTCCCTTCATTCCACTTTGGTTCACTTTTTTTCTCTCAAAGCTCTGACGAAGCGCCTTCGCAAAAAAAAATAATAAAAAATAACAGTAATAATAGATAGTGACGCCGTTGGATGCTTCCGAGCTCTTTTCGTGAATGGTACGGTATAAGTGTGGGTGAGCATAGGCTTTTTTGCGAGGGGTGCGTCGACGGGCCATTGCCGACCAGGGTCATCATTTTTATCACAACTGTCACGATTTCGAATTTGAATGAAAAACAATAGAATAGAACATGCCATCGCGTCGCCCGCCAGGGGATATATGATAGCCGGGGGGTTGTAGATGTACCTAAAGTACTTACCTGTCCGTACTTACTCAAGTAGGTAAGTAAGTAAGTATCTATCTACACGATCTATTGCAGCATGTTACATGCGCTGTGTATGTATGATGAATAATCATTTTAGCGTCCACATCCTGACATCGACTCGGATTGAATGAGTCTAACTAACAAGCGCGCAGGGAAATACCTTATCTGTCTCTATCCTCATGCTTCATATCATATTGCATCGCGATATCCAGTCCTGTTCGGCTCTCCCCGTTGCTGGAAAAATTGGCGCCGCAGTCAAGCTTTCCTGTGGATATCTTCGTACGGTTTATGTCGTCATAGCACAGGGTCCCGCGCCAGCCGTTTATATCTTCCCCATCGAGCATACGAGACACTACTATGTATACTATACCGCTCGTACGACGATACCCTTCACAGAAATCAAAAATCAAAAGGCTTCCGGAAACGAGCAGATGCATACGGGCCCAAGCTAACTAAGCTAGTATAGTACTTACAATGAGCTCTTATGAAGATGTATGATGGATGAGATATTAATATTTGGGATTGAGCTCCTTAGCAAAATTTAAAATATTCCCGTTCGCTCATGATATCATAGATCGCCGTATCGATGAGGCCTTTGAGACTCCGACGCGTCTTACCCGACTTTGGCTGGGAGGCCCCGGTTGTATTTTAACTTTAGACCCGTTTAACGTTTAATCAAGCTAAGTCAGTAAGTACTTAGGTAAGGACTTAAGTAAGTAAGGAGAGACTCGTATGGAATCCTTCTAGAAAGACCCTGTCGATGCACTCGTATGCTCGGTGAGGTCATCGTATGGCTCCTTGCATTTGGATCTGTTAGGCCACATGCCGGCCGGATGGAGTTTCTTTGAGGCTGCTTGAGATTGGTATCCGTCCGTCTCGGGTGTCACGGAACATCCAATTGACAGTTGCAGTTTTCTATCACAATTATAATTAATCAATCAATCAATCAAACCTTATCGATTATCTTCGTAAGTTTATTCTTGATTCTATTCTATCGATCCTATTTGTCTCGTGGTATGCCGCTGCGTCCCGCACGAGTACACCGGGCGCATCTGTTCGGATCCTCAGGGCCCCGGGGCTGGTTTGAGACAACTTAAGTCAACTTCCTCTATACTATCGTATATTATATTTATATTATTTGACATCCTGTCCGGTCCCATTGACATTCATTGATGATACCCGGCCATGGCCAATGCAATGCGATATCGGGATGCCAGACATCGATTTGAATGCGCCTCGCCTAAAACTCTTAAGGCGCAAAATCACACAATCCCCCGTCAATTAAATTATAGAATTAACCCTTGTCATGGATTTCAATGCTATCTACTTACTTCTCCTACTACCAGTGTATATACTACACATCTTAATTAGCTTAAGCTTCTATCGTTTGATAGACAATTGCAACGGTATTACGTGTCCGACCTCAGTTTATTTTTCGTCGAGCTCTCCTTCTTTCCCTCTCCCTCTCCCTCTCCCTCTCCCTCTCCCTCTCCATCTTTCCTTCCTTTTCCCTTTCTCTCCCCCTTCCACCTCACCTCCCCCTCTCCCACCCCCCAGACTCGAACTTACCGAAGCCTTTCGTTAGAACGCACGATACCGTCCTTACTATCATCAAGATGGAGGTGGCTCAGGAGGAAGGTTTGATGCGAACGGTCAAGGACCTGTTTGCTGGTGCTATGGGTGGTGTTGCTCAAGTCTTACTAGGTTGTTCTGCATAAGCACTATTCATTCATCGGGGTGCTAGTTTGTATAACTAATCATAAAATCCACATCATTCGTGCAGGACAACCTTTCGGTACGAGTTACACACCCCCCAATTTGATATAACACCTCGGTGTTTTACCATGACATATAGAATTGTAAACCGGTTGGGGATCGATAAACGAACATGCAGGGCTCATGCGAAGAACTCTTGTAGACATAATTAAAGTTCGTTTGCAGACAACTTCGCAGTACTCCGGTGCCGTCGATGCTGCTGCCACCATTTGGAAGAAAGAGGGCCCGTTGGCTTTTTACAAGGGGACCCTAACCCCTTTGATTGGTGTCGGTGCATGCGTAAGTGATTCCATTCCGACCTTTGAGAGCTCTAAGATATCGACATACACGCCATCTGCGCTACCGACTGCCTCAGACATCGAGCTCACGAAACCGCCAACCTCTATAGGTTAGCATTCAATTTGGTGCCTTCTATCAAGCACAACGGATTCTGGAACGGTACAACAAAGATAACAATACAGGCCGGAAAGAGCTTACCCTCGGCCAGTATTTCCTAGCTGGGGCATCTGCAGGAATTGCAAACAGCGTCATATCGGGTCCCATTGAGCACATCAGGTTCGTCAGAGCTCTCTTTTAACTCAATGAGACCTCTGTTTCCCATGTGCTGTCACATCTTCCGATTTCTCAAAAAAGGGAAGGACGTCATACGCATACGCTTTGTTCGATAAGTAAAAGACTAATCCTGTGATATGCGGTGAAAAGAATCCGTCTCCAAACCCAACCTCACGGAGCAGACCGACTGTACAATGGCCCCCTCGACTGTATACGAAAAATTGCTGCCCAAGACGGTGTTATGAAGGGCATTTACAGGGGTGAAGCTGTCACTATACTCCGTGAAGCCCAGGCTTACGGCCTATGGTTCCTAACCTTCGAATATTTAATGAACCTTGAGACAAGGGACAAGAAACGTGAAGAAATATCACCTCTCAAAATTGCCCTTTATGGTGGTATTGCAGGTGAGGCTCTTTGGCTGGGTAGCTATCCTTTGGATGTCATAAAATCCAAGATGCAATCAGATAAATTTGGTGCCGAACAAAAGTACTCCAGCATGCGAGATTGTTTCGGACAAACTTGGCGTGCGGAGGGCATGAGGGGCTTTTGGAAGGGAATCGGGCCCACTTTAGTACGTGCGATGCCCGTGTCTGCAGGTAAGTTGGCTCTCTTTTCGACATTCCCTACAACGGTGTCAATCCAAACTGGGGTAAAGCATGGATTACTAATCCGACGCCTGTGAATATAGGAACATTTGCAGTGTAAGAAAACCCTTAAAACCCAGCGGTGGCCCGATCTGTTCTACATATCGCAAATATTGGATGGCTGGATTGCTGACTTATCACTGTGCCGTAGTGCGGAACTCACTATGCGACTAATCAATTGATGAACCCCGTACGATATAACTTTCTCGCTTTGTCGGGTTCGCCAGGTTCGCGGCGTCGACGTACCCTCTGTAATATGCCAGGGAGCTCCTCACAAGACCATCTATTGCACCCTTTTTTTGGATGTCGTCTATGAATCTACCTTGGCAGTGTCGACATTTCATGTAACTACCACACTTGAGTTAAATATATCATATGTACATATACATGGCTTACTATTTACTGTTCCAGACCCGGAATAGATCATCTGTTTGAGATTAACGACTCCCGCTCAAGCTCGCGCTGCCTAGATTCAGAAGCTGCTTGTTCAGCATCCTTGTAGACTTGGTTCGTTGTTGTAGCTTCTTCCAGGGTCCTCTCCGTCTCTTCTAAACGCTTCTGCCGTCTCTTGAGTTCTTCTGCGCGGTTTGTTTCTTCTTCATACCGGGCTAACCTGCCTTCCTGGCCCGCTCTTCCCAGAACCCCAACAATCAATTGGACACATCGGAGACTAATCAGAAGGAGGGAAGGAGGGTAAGCGTCAGATGGCCATAAATAATCAAACTATATGAGTTCTGTGTGTTTTTAGACTTACCTGTCATCGTTGGCGGGAATTGGGTATGTGACGCAGGTGGGATCGACGTCGGTGTCGATGATACCGATTGTCGGAATTCTATACTGAGCGCACTCCTGCAGCATGGTTTTATTTTCTAGTGGATTCAAGCAGACCACTAGGTCGGGTCTAATTGCACCATAACCGAAGGGAACCTGTGCTGTATCTTCAACTTGGATCCTGTGTATATCCCCATTCTCACCAGCGAGTTTTTGTTTCAGCTCGAGCTTCTCCTGTTCGGTCAATCGAATCTCCTGGTCTAAATAGTTAAGTATCCGTACTTTTTGTTCGCTGAGAAGTTGGTCTTTATTCGTAATTGTGCCGGGAACCCATCGTTCGGTGACATGGTAGCCCTTTGCCCTCTTTGCAGCCTCAACGACGGCCCTTTCCTGTCCATCCCTAGTACCCACGAAGATTATGATTCCTCCGTTTTTTGATACACCGTGCACGACTTTCGCGGCACGCCGTAGGTGAGCAGCAATCACATCCAGCGAAATCAAATGTATGCCTTGGCGGATACCGAAGATAAAACGTTGATTACCAGGGTTCCATAGGGCAGTGGCATGTCCGAGATGTGCACCGGAGGCTAGGAGAAGTTCGAGAGTAATATCCCGAGGGGACGGCGGATTTGTGATTAGCTCGTGCGGCTTGTAATGGTCTTCAAGAACCCCTCCAATTAGATCCGAAGCGTGTTCTAAATAGAGTATATGCCATATTAGTTACCAAATGTCCGATATCCGAATATAGAGTTGAAAATTGCTGGATCAGAGATCACCGAGTGGTCATCCTGAATCCTCTCTATCACGGGATATCCATACTTGATGCCTTTAGGCGCTGGTATTCCTCAAGCTTCGTCAGTGGCCGTCCAGACGCCTGCGGCCGAGTCTGGGGGATTATAGATGACCGTGATGGCTCCGAGGCAGCGAGTTTGACTTGTTCGTCGAAATCGACAATGAGGGGTCCTTTCGGTGCAGCTGGATTGCTGCTACCTGGTGAGGTCTCCGTGGAGATTGATCGGTGCTGCCGTAGGCATGGTGAGTATAGTGATATTAGCTCTGTGATGCAAGACGTTAGTGAGGTTTCGAGAGTCGCTGAACGGATACGCAATAGGAACTTGCTTGAAGGTTGCAACGAGCGAGCTACGACTCGCCGTGGTATCATGATTTCTTTACCTTCGCCAGATTTTAGCCACCCATTGAGTCGTTGTTTCTGAGGTTCGGTTCGCTTGGAGAAAAAACCAAATTTAAATTCGATGAAGCCAAATTCGGCATGCCGACCTCATCCCAACACATTTCGGGTAGCCTGGTCGGCCCGATCATAATTTAAGAACTACTTGAGTGCCTGGGTTCTACGGAGTAGATCTCGTTTGTACCGCGTCCGATTCAAGAATGAGTTAGGTATGTATGTACATAATTCCCGAAAAATTTACACACCAGATATTATCCTTCGGGAACCTTTTGCGAGTTAAGCCTCAAGCCCTATACCAGGAGTGCTCCCCAAGCAAAAAAAAGAAATCAGAAGGAAAGCTATATGAGCGATAAGAATATGTCCGCAGACGGATAGCTGGGGCCTTTGCAACTAACGGAGCACGCACACTAAAACAACTATGCTCATTTGAGAAAGAAAAGGGAAAAGAAGAAGGAGAAGGAGAAGGAGAAGGAGAGAAAAGGGAAAAAAACTACAACCGAAAATAAAGACCAAAAAAAACCAAAAAAACCGAAAAAACGCCCGACCCCAGATGTGAATCCAGCCCAAGGTCCCTGATAAATTAGAATTGGAATAATATCCAGCCAAATGTTCAACAAAAATATTACCTCCCGGATGCCCCGGGAGATAAAACAGCACCTTGATTTTGGCCATCCCCCGGGGTAGGATGCTCGGACGATGATGTATTCTCCTCAGCTGTACTTGTTTGCTCGGCCCCGGAATTGTTGCGGGATACTGGCCCTTCTGGAGCAGGTGATGGCCCGTCGGGATTGCTGGTGTCCATTGGTTGTGGCTCCCCGAGATTAGAATTCGATCCTTGAGTATTCCTTGGGGAAACTCGTCCAACCTGTACATCGGTTTGTGTTAGTGTGGTTTAGTATAGCTTGAAGATTCTCTAGTGGAACGTACAAGTTTAGCATATCGAAGGCCGCAACTGTTACAAAGATCGCGTTTCCCCGACGGCCCCCTCCTCCATTCCGGTGTAGTTTTTGTATGACAATTGGCGCAATCCTTTTCCAGGGCGTCTGCCCCCTTCTTCCTCTTCCGCCGCTTTTTCATTTGCAAGAGGGCAGCACATTCTTCGCTAAGTCGCTTGTTCGTCCTTTGCATTTGCCGTAATTCGAACTGCCAGCTGCTGCTTCTCGTTGTCTTTAATTCATCAAACAAATTCTCGTCCTCGTCTTTGGAATTCGAGTCTTTTGGGGCACTTGAGTCCTCGGTACTAGCCGAGGGATTCTCAGGGAGACTGGGGAGTGAGGTTCGATCTAGTGGAGACGGTGCTGATGTGCCTGACCAAGAGGGAGTCGGGTTTTGGGGTGTGAGGCTTCCTGCGTCGCTGAGAGCCCCCCGTGTGCTGCTGGTGGAATGCCTAGAGTGCTTCACTAATTTTGTCTGTGCGATTAGGAAAGTTGGTTTCCTGTGCCCTTCTTCGACGTCTGGGAAAAAAGTCGTAACGGCCTGTAAGAACTGCCCCCTCCGATTCTGCAGCTCGTGCTTAACCGTAATTTTCTTACCGGTTCGAGTGGAGTCTAGAGCTTTGCTTACTTCAAGCCGCGAGTCCGGGCGCATCAAGTGCTGTAGGCTAGTACCGATAAGTTCTTCAGGACTTCTGTCAAGGAGCGGTTTTGCGTGGCTTGGGACGAAGAGAAACATCCCACTGGTAGACAATTTTGTCCACATCTCATTCTCGCCGATCCCGCCGTTTGCTTGGACCTCTTTCCAGGGTAGCTTATAAACTGGTCTCTCCCTACCCACCAAGATGATACACTTACGGCCCTTTCCCTGTTCAATGTGTAGCGAACCATGGCTTTCAAACCAAACATAGCCGCTGTATTTCCGACGAATTCTGAATACGATATTTACCATAGATCCAGTCGAAGTGTCTTTCAAGTCCCTTGTGACTGGTACGATATCGCTGGGATGACAAACAGATGACAGTGCGGTTCCAACCAATTCCGATGGATCGTACTCTAGCACTGACTGTATGGAGGGAGAGCAGTACATGAAAAGGCCCTTGAGAGAGAGTACATGTACCACGTCATCCGTATTTTCCAATAAGATCTTATCCCATAGTCTCCTCGCCATATCCGAGTCAACGCCCCCAAGAGATTGTAAGACCCGCGAAACATCCTCTTTACTGATAGTTGTTCCGGGAGCCTGTGCCCTTGACTCTGGAGGTGGCTGCAAACAGTAACTTGGGGGCTCTCTATGTTGGTAGTTGATTTGAATTGTGCCGTCTACGAAATCAGGAATTAGTAATCAATATGGCCATTGGCACATCCGGCTGGTTTGGTACTGACCCCTGTTTTTATTCATTATGGATCCAGGGTGGTCAACCAAGTCAACCTGGAAACCTAACACACCACATCAGCTCCATAGATAGGAATGGTTGTAGATATCTCTGTCCGGGGTGGGTGTAGGTACCATACCAACGATATAAACAATGTCATCAGTATCCCAGGAGATCGGAATAGTTGTCAATAGATTCATAAAGGGCTGGCCTCCTTTCCGATAGTTGATAAGGGAAACTTGGGCTTCGTCCAGATCTTCACATTGCTGTTTGAGATATCTGACCGATTCTTCATCGACGTACTTCCGCTTTGCACCTTTCTCGACATCCCCGGTAGGAGACTGTAGAAACCGGCAGTTTCTTCCGAGAATTTCATGCTTAGTATATCCGGTAAGTCGCTCAAAAGTTGCGCTACAGTAGACAATCGGCATGTCGTATTTTCTAGCGTCGCATACTACAAAAGCGCAAGACATATCGACAGCTCCAATATTAATCTTCGGGTTTGGTCTTGTCGCGACTCGCATCTTATGTTCACCAGTGACGTCTTAGCCTTGCTCCTGTATCACCATAAAGTAGCGCTAAATGGCGAAGGATCGCATTGCTTACAAGAACTCCGACCATGTCGAATCCACTTGAAGAATAGATGTTTTCCATCTTTATGTTCATAGTGTTGAATGGGGCGGTTTGGCGGGTATTCTGAGTGGTGTGGGGTACTAGAAATGACGCCGTCAGAACTAGTTCCTTGCATCTGTGTTCACGGGGGGATTCCACGGGGCACTAACAAGTCGGTACTGCCGGTTCTATACTATCCGGTATAACTGCTTCGGGCTGTGGGGGTAAGGGCACGACTACGCTTGTATCCATTGAATCCACCATGGAGTTATGTCGACTGGTTATCTGTGGAGGCAGGGATGGGTCGAAATTTTGCATTTGGGGAGGCATGATTAATCCTTCGTTATAAGCAGCCATGTCTAACAGACCCCCAGTAGCATCTGCCTGAGGTGAAATAAACATTGGAGAGTCGAATGTATTTCCAAGCGGGAGACCCGCAGTATTTAAAGGTTGAAGACCAAGGTCGAGTCCTTGCTGGGAGTCAAGCCCGGCATAGTCGACAAAGCTAAGAGAAAACCCTGCCATACTCTGCCTTCTGAGTTCTTGCATGCTTTCCTCCATCATAGCGTCTTCGACATCGCTGGGTTGAAGCAGACCAGCTGTCGGATCCAAGCTGTCATCCAAAACGGGACCTATTGTTCCTGCAAGGCCATCCATACTAGTTCCTACTATGCTCGGATGACGAAGAGCCTGCTGCATACCATCCGAGCCTTGCATTACACCTCCTTGGAGATTCTGCGGGAGGAACCCATAAATATCGTCTAAATCATGATGGTCCATGGTGATTGACTATCCCTACGCAAGGGAAAAGAGAATGTAAAAACACCTGGAAGCTGCGATTCGAAATATAATGAGAAATAGCGACAGTCCGGTTAAAACCTTGATGGCATCCTCTCTGTGGACTCTCGGGTTTTCGGTGGGGAGTGAGCTAGTCGCGGTTCGAAATTTTATGATGCGATCTGGAAAAGAGACTAGGAGTGGTAACCGCCGGGATATTAAAGGTTGAATAAAATATCAAGATGTGATAGTGGCCACCGTAATGTTTTGTAGATGGTTCGAGTCGTGGGGCTTATTATCCAGAGCTAGGAATGGTTCGCCTACAGGTTTGCGTGAAGATGAACGAACTGGGTAGTTTTTCCTCCAGGTTTTTTTTTTCTTTTTCTTTTTCTTTTCTTCCCTGAAAGGTTCGAGGAGGATAGTGAACGATTAACAGTTTCTCGGTACGAATATTACATCGACTGGTTCTGGATGTTTGTCAGATGAATCTATTTTCGATATGGTAGCAGCAGAAGTACAAAAGCTCGAGTTCCAAGGGAGGTAGGAGTATAGGACTGGATTTGGGCTGATAATAGAGGGAGAGCGAGAGAAAAAGGCCGAGGAAAGAGCACGGCATACAAGCACGGAGGAAGCTTTATCGTGACGAAGTGTTTGATAAGTTGCGGAAAGTAGATCGATGGCAACGACTGAGACCGATAGGGAGTCGTAGGAATTCCGGTGCTTGCGGGATGGGGGGGTCCTAGCAAATTCGATATGAACACCCATGCAACTAACCTTCTTCCCCGCGACACTGGCCGTACGAGACTAAGTGATAGCAGCTGGTAGCAGCATCTCAGGTAGCGATGTTGGGGATGTTGATGATGCTGGTGATGATGCTGGTGGTGGTGGTGGCTGGTGTTGTTCGGGCACAGGGGGTAGTGTCAAGAGGGAAGAAATAGGTACGTACTTACTCAAGTAAGTAGGAAGTAAGAGGTACCTAAGTTGAGGAAGAGGAATAGAAGCTGGCGATGTGGTCAAGGTCGAGCAGCGGCGCATGGGGCCAGGAAAGGCCCGGAGTGAAATAGAATAAAGTATAGGTTAGGTTAGGTTAATTAGGTTAGTACTTGCATACTTGCCTCGGTACTCACACGGTCTGGTCCACGAATATAAACAGGACTTACATTTATACTATACCTCGTACCCACAGTCTACCTGGTTTATTTTTATCTTCATTTTATTTATTTATTTTATTTTTATTTTTATTTATATTTATATTTTCATTTTCGGTTTTATTTATTTTCAAACTCATTGGTATCTAATATTAATATTTGCATGAGATATCTAGGCGAGGCGAGGGCAGGGCGGGACGGGACAGGAATTCGAAAGGCAAGACAAGTACGTATACAAGGCCATGGCCACACCACTAGCACTTACACTACTTCCTATCAGAATTTACTATGTACTTCCTATCTTGATGCTCTGTGTACTTTGAGTACTTAAGTATTTATTCTTTTTCTTGAATTCTTATTTACATATTAAGTACTTAAGTAGATACATACTTCATACGAGTAAGTATTACAGGTTGCAAAAACAGGTTTTCTAAATACAATACATGTACACCCCAGACCAATATATACGGTAAGGGTCAGCCACCACAGTGGTACTAGCCGAATTCCACTCCACTCCACTCCGCTGCACCGCACGCCGCTGCACTGCACTGCACGGCACAGCGGCACGGCTCCTGCCCTGCCCTGTTCTGTTTTGTTAGAACTGTATTAATATTCACCCTCGAAGGAGAAGAAGAAGAAGAAGAAGAAGAAGAAGAAGAAGAAGAAGAAGAAGAAGAAGAAGAAGAAGAAGAAGAAGAAGAAGAAGAAGAAGAAGAAGAAGAGCTTAGATGCATAGATTTCCCGGCCCGGCCCGACCTGACCTGGCTTGGCTTGGGACGGCTGGGGCGTTGGCGTTCCGGCCCCACCGATTCGATGCGAACAAAGATTGATAAAAGACTACATACAATGTAAGTGAGTAAGCCCTGGTAATATATCATAAGAAGTATATATTAATAGTTCTTGAGGTACTCAAGTAACGTACGTTTTGTTTCAACATGCATGTCAGGGACATCAGGGTCTAGATGCACATCCATACCATCCCACCGAAGTAAGCGAGCAGCCATTTGTATCTTCCTTACCAATATTAATAAGTACTTCCTTAGGTAAGTAAGTAGGTACCCGAGTAAGTAAGTACTTAGGTACTTAAATAAATTTTAACGGTAGGTGGGTATTTATTTATTATAGTATTTAGATGATAAAGTAATTCGTTAGACCAGCACCCACCGTGGTACCGGCCTAGGTATATATATTACCTAACTAGTAAGTAGGCATCTAGCTTTTCGTCTCGTCGACAGGCTCTTTCTGCTTGCGTTTCTTTGGTCGCTGAGAGCCTGTATTCTCCCTTTCTTTGAGCCTACCCTTGACATCTTTATCCTTCTCTCTCTCCTTCTCCCTTTCCTCATCCGCCCTCTTCGCTGCAGCATGCCTCTCGCTTGCAATCTAACACACTTATTAGCATCCTCAGAAGCACCAACCAAAGCAGCTATAGCTTAGTAGTTTCGAAACAATCCGGAAATTGGATTAGATTCACTAAGGGGGCAGCTAGTTTAGTATTTACCTGGATCGCACTTTTCTTAGCCTCCGAACCCTCGGGCTGGGCTTCGTTAGATATCGAAGCAACCGTTATATTATTCCAATCGTATCGCCTGGTTTTGTACATATCCATTTTCCAATTCCTCCACACCGCTCTCCCATGGAAGGAATCCCGTAGCCGTCTTTCAGAGGCTAGTAGTTCCTCTGCAATTCTTTGTCGTTGTAATTTAAGGCCGCCCAATGTGGCCTTAAATAACGTGTCGACCACATGAGAGCCGACGGGATGCACAGATAGATCCGGAATTGACCCGGAGAGAAGGCCAGCTAACTTGCGTTTGTATGCAATATCTGTAGGATCGATCTCAATACTCTTCTGTATAGCATGGGATGCCGTCTGGTGCTTGCAAAGCTTTATGAGATCATCCTCGGGGCACGACAAAATACTAAATTCAGGGTCAGCCATAATACGATATTTTATGCATTAGTTCTTTTCTTACCTCTCTTTCATTCGTTTTGAACATTCCCCTGGGACTGAAAGTACCGCTTGGACCAGCAACGATGCATGTAGCTGACCCGGATTCTTCTTTCGGATATCTTTCGAATCGTTCTCTTCCAGATCTTCCGGCCTTATTTCTAATACTCCCAGTAAGAGGTTCCGTTCCCCCCCAGAACCCGAACGCCACGTTTCAAAAAGGCAATCACAAAAGCCATCTGCAACGAGCCCGCGTTTACTGCAGTTTTCAACCACGGACCGAATCACAGCGATCCGATGATTCTCGAGCAGTGACGGCAATGCCCTCTCAAGCTCTTCTTCGGCAGTCTTGAATTCCGGTGTTTCCAACTTATCTAGGATCTTAATCACCACATAACTTGCAGTCTCGCCCGCCGCTAGGTTTCCAAGTCCACCCTTGAAATACATGTTGTAGAGTTGGTTGAATGTCTTTTTGGGGACACACATCATAACTCTTTCTAATAGGTGGGAACCAATGGTGTCAGAGAGCAGCATTTTAACAAAAGACCTAGTAGCATCCGTGTCTCTCTCCTCGTCCTCGGGCTGCTGTAGTAGAAGTTTCCCTACTAATGACTCTTCGATCTTAATTTTGTATTTTCGGGACCGACCCAAATCCAATTCAATCAACAACTGCAGAGTTGGACTTCCGAGAGGATCTGTCGCAAGGTTTCGTATACTCTCGCGGTTGATATCCCCAGTGATTGTATTGATAATTTTACTCAGGGCCTCTCTAAAAGACTCTGGCACCGGTCGTGCCTGGCCTTCGTAGCCGTCCTCCTTTTTTACCGACGCCAAGATATTCTCCTTTTTTTTGCTATGAATTATCGATTTATGAGATTGGGAGTCTAGCGGTGCTCCGGAAAGAACGAGGAATAGGGTTCTAAGGACATGTGCGCCGAACGGATTCATGAGCAGGCCATCAATTAGCGGTTCGAGCTCGGTGACAGTGTAGAGAAAGAGACTTTCTGTGGAGACGAATTCTTTGTCATCCCCAACTATCTTCTCATGAGCGGGGCCCGCGTATTCCGCCGCTGAAATCGAAGCGGCCACTGTAAAGAGAGCCTCACAACAGTGGGACGCAAATCGATGTTCCATGAGATGGCCGAAGCTATGTAATGTTAGTTACTATCGTAAAGGAACATCGGATAACCGGACATCACATACTGTCCATGGAATTTCTGAAATATGACTTTCACCCGATCCGGGGTTGCTAGAAAGAGTAGCTTCTCCAGCAATCGTGAACATCCCTGACTGCAAGCCATCTTGAGCTCCTTGTTCTCTGTTTCTTTCATCACATTCTGAAGAAACATGTCCCTTTCTAAAACACCCAAGCTATTAGCTATCTGGAACGGCAGCCGTATACACCAGAAGATACCAACATACCCTCTTCACTTTTAAACAAATCCGACTCTAACGTCTCATCGGCTTTTCTAAAATACTCTTGTTCCTGCTCGTCCAATAGGCCGAAAAAAGTTGTACCGGGCGCAATTGACGATTCAAATGGCAACTGATTGGTGACTGTGGAACCAGATTCTCCGGAGACAAATGCTTGTGTAGAAAGAGCAAGACCATGTGCTGGCCTGCTGGCACTGCTTATCGCGGTTTCCTCACAATTAGTGTCATGGTCGAGCTTTTGCCGTTTAGCCTCACGACGGCCACGTTTTTTTAGTTCTTTTGGCATAGCAGAGGTCTAGCAGTCGTAAGTAGAACGTAGGTTGGGGCCTAGGGGTGTTGGATTCTGGTTCCTGTGGACGGAGTATTGGAGACAGTTGAAGCGACTGGGTATAAAATTTTGGTGAATGAATTTCGCGAATGGTTTTTCCCTCAAGGTCCTTGCGCTCGCTTTGCTTTTTCTTGGCGGCGTTTACCAGAGCGGGCTGCGAGTTGCGCTAGACTATACCATGCAACTCAGATCTATGGCGTTGCATATAGTTAGAGCCTCACCAGACTAATATATGGCGGCTTCCAGGCTACATATATATATATACCTAAGTACCTACCTACTTAGGTAGTTACTTTTAAGTACCAGGTATTTAGTATGTATACTTGAGTAAGTTATTTATGTACAAGCAGCATTCAGAGGATTGTGATAGCGGGCCAGGGGATTTCAATACTGCGGTATACGTAAATCGTAAGCCTTATACCAAATTAGATTCTACAATGGCATTAAATTTACATGGTCGCGTTCGGCGGAGGCTAAAAAGGAAGGAAAACCAAATTAACAGAGCAGAGCTGCAAAGAACGAAAGAACGAAAGAAAGAACGAAAGAACGAAAGAACGAAAGAAAGAACGAAAGAACGAAAGAAGGTCATTATCATTCCACGCACGAGATCCGTCGGCTGTACTATAACTAGGCTAAGAAAACACGTAAAATATATGGTAAGGGAGAGACATATCATGTATCCAAAAGAAAAAAGATCGGTTCAATTCAAGATATCATTGTAAATCACGACTTCTGCCAGAGGCCCTTGGTTGTAGCCGCTTGTGCAGAACTTCCATGCCATAGTCCTGCGACGGGCTGGTTTACCGGTTTCTCCTTTTTTTGGTTTTCTGGTGCGGAGCTCAAAGCCCCATCCATCATACCACCTTCACGGAGCTTGTTGATGGCCCTGATAGTGTCTATGGCGGCATGAAGAGTCCTCCTTGCATTGAAATTCTTACGAACGGTGGGCAACAAGTCCGCCTCCTTCTCTAACTGTTCTTCAATTATGAAGGGGTGCTCGAGGGCAGCATGGGCCGTGGGCCGTGCCTTGGGATCGATTGTCAGGCAACGTTTTATGAAATCCTTAGCTAGATTGGCCTGTTAATATACTATGGTAGTAGCGTACTGCCGAGGAGTGTTATACCATTGTCTGAGATATCTTGCCAGTATTGTGCAGGTTCGAATTTGTAATCAGCCTTGAGGATGGCTTGCATTTCCTCTAAGTTTGAATCCCTATCAAACGGTGTGTAACCGCAGAGAAGGAAGTAGGTGATGACACCGATGGCCCAGATATCGCTAATTTGAGAGCCAATGAGGATCTGTCTGTTGTAAATATAGATTCCTTAGGCGCGATTGAACTTACACTGGTTTCCCATGTCCTGTTTTCTTGAATATTTCGGGTGCCTGGTGCCGGTGTTAGCTTTGAATGGAATCAGCGAGGGTCAGGCGCAACAGCAAACCAACCATATAACCAGGTGTCCCGCATGTTGTTGTCAAAACATGGAATCTTTCTTCATCCATGATTCTCGATAATCCAAAGTCCGCGATCAACAGGTCGGCATTATCCTCCGGTGTCCGGAACAGCAAATTCTCGGGTTTCAAGTCACGATGGACGATTCCATGGTCGTGCAGGTACGCAACAGCAGAAAGGGTAGCTCGAATCAGGTCAGCAGCATCTGACTCGAAATAAGAACCTTTCCTACAGATCCTATCAAAGAGCTCACCACCGAGAGCCAGGTCTGTTACCAAATATACTATTTCTCGCGGTTAGGATGGAATAAGATGCCTTTGATAAGGTGGGGCTAGGGCAGCGTACAGTTGTTCATTGTTTCGAAGTAATCAACAAGAGTTAAGATGTTTTGGTGCCCCATGGACACCTTTTTCAGAACTGCAATCTCATTGCGAACCTAAAGATAATCAGGGTTGTAAGCTATTGATGAAGCTTCGCTGCAATAAATTTAGAGACTGGAATGAAGGGCTCGAACCATGTGCTCTCTCCCGGCCATCAGCTTCTTGTTGATGATCTTTGCCGCATAGTATCTCCCGGTGTCGATATGGACACATTCCCTAACAACAGAATATGACCCGGAACCCAGTGTTTTCCCGGTCTTATAGCGACATGCCTGAACCGCGGGCTGTTGCTGCGGCGGTTTCGGGGACTGGGATGCAGATGTGGTTGGCGGGTCCATGGCGATGAAGGTTGTGGCGATCGCGCGCGGGGTGGATCTGGTCGCAGAATGCAATGTTCCTCGAAGATATAATCTTTTGTTATATTGCCGGGTAACCCTTTGAATTACTCAGGTAAGCATTTATCTTATGTGTTAAGAGTAGATCCGAGGGTCCGCAGTGCAGTCTGCGATTCTGTTAGCTAAGTTCAATAATTTATGGATAAGGTAGCAGCGCTACTTACTTAAGTAAGTAGGTTTATAAGTACCCAGGCCAGGGAAGTATAAGCCGTCGGTCGTTGGTTGGCTGATTTCGGGTTTCGGTCAGACAGCGAGTCGTGACTGAGGTGTTGGCTGAGTTTGGTGCGACAAACAGCTCCCGAAGCGAGTACCTAGTACTTACTTAGGTACTTAGTAAGCACTTACCTAGGTACTGAGCAGGTGTACCTACTTGGTAGATAGAACTTATCTCAGGTATGGGGGAGAGAAGGCAGCAGCTGCTTAAGTACTAATTCTTGTACCCCGAAGATTAAGACGGCATGGCATGATCATGAATGAATTGAAGGGAGTGAGATGAATGGAGCGGGGACGATACATCCAGATGGATCCATAGCCATGCAGCCCTGCCGTCCCAAAATCAGCTCTTTGCCCTCAGCTTTGCTTGGTACGAAAAGGAATGTTCAGCCATGTGGACCCGTTCAAACCCATTTCATTGGCCATGACCGACCCTCGTCCAGCTGGAGATGATGCAGTGGCCGTTTAGCGATGAATACCCCCAATTCATCAGTAGAGATATGGTGTACATACTTACTTACACAAGCTAGTACTTGCACTACTTACAACATAAATACATAAATACATCAATACATCAATACATCAATACTTACTTACATATCCTTGATTCAACGGTATACATTGGATCCGTTGTGTTTGGTTGAAACTGAACTTGAAAGCGATCAAAATCAAGCATCGCATTTGCTAGGTCCTTAAGTACTAAGTACCTAACCTAGACTTTATAAATTTAATTTACAAATCTACTGCGGACTTGTCGTAAACCACCCGGCCCAAATTCTCCCAGGTACCTTACTCCATACTCCACGCAAATGCGGTCAAAATGTAAAAGAGAAAGATGTATTCTCAAACAGAGCTAAAACCGGGGGGGAAAGAAAAAGAGCGATTGATTCATTGCGCATAATATCCTCATCGTTGTGTAAAAGAAATTTACCCCCCGCGAATGTGAATTGTTTGTCTCACTTCGGAGCGGGATTTCGGGCAGAGAAAGAGAGCTGAATGGGAAATCCGGGGCGCAAAAAAAAGGAAACAGGGTGAAGAACGGAAGAACGAGTAGGCATTCCAGATCCTAACACGCTGGAGTGTTCCACTATTTAGGGTATCCACCGGGGACATGGAAGTCAGATATTGTGAAGTTCGAATTTGTGCGTTGGGTAGGAATTATTTGAGGTTCACCGTCAAGAGTCTGGAGGTCACCATATGACTTTGTGGGCCGTTGCGGTGTCCCCGTTTCTGAAGGTACGAATACAGTATCTGTGAGTTTGGCGGGGTTTGTGACATTCGTAGAAGAAGCCCCCCTTGGTACGGCTTCCTGTCCGCTTGAACCCGATGTAGGCTGTGATGTCCGGTAAAGCTCGTATGCGCCCGCACCTGCTACACCCAATGCGGCCCCGGCCTCGTAAATCGCGAGGTTAGGCTGGGTGTTATCCGAAGCAGAACCTTGGCGGGCTGCGGTGTCTATATGTTGGCGTGCGGATAAATCAGGCTGACCTGTTATAGGATCAAGTCCGTAAGTCGCCGTCGGCCTTCTCGAAGGGGTCTCTCGAGCCCATGCGGTCATGCTATCTCTGCGCTCCACGGTGCCGCCCGACTCCGTTTGCTGCGACATCTTGCGTTCGACATCCGGGGAAACGTGTGCTAAAACGGGCTGGAAATTTTCGTCACCACGTATGGTTGAAGTTGGTGGATGCTTTGTGACGATGTTGTTTAGCCAGTGCCCAGGGCTAGGTAAGATTATGTAAGGGAAGGGTTTAGCTACCTGTGCATCATACGAGAATGCAGATGGGTTACGTTGAATTCCTGGCCGCCCAGCCGCGAAGGTATTGAACCGGTGCTCGTCAAACTCACCTCCTAGGCCGGCAGGATAGCTCTCCTGCGGCTGGACGATGCCGGGTGCGGAATTTAGTGACTGGTTGGAGGCGCCACTGGTCGCGGATCTGAGTGAACGCCGTCGTTGAATGTCAATATCGGAAGGGAATCTTCCACCCTCGGGTCGAGGTTCATGAATAGAGGGCTCCGAACCAACTAGTGCACTGCGGTCCGCAGAATATGGGATTTCATCAGCCTCGTCATTCTCCAGTCCATTCTCGGAGCTCAAAGAGCCGTTTTCTTTCGTTGCCGTGTCCGGAGGGGTATGATGCTTTTGGTAAGACGCGACAAAAGCGTTTCGCTCGGGCCCGGAGAGCTCAATCAGTTTTTTGATGTTTTCGTAGAAACCTATCATATCCTCATGCGTCTCCGCACGGAAAACCCAACTATGGCCGCTAATGGTCGTGTCAGCGAGATGATCGCTCCTTGTTCAGCGGAGGATTCGATATAACTTACCGATGCAAAGCGCCGGTTTGTCGGCCTTTCACAACAAATTTGTGAGAATTCGCACCTGGCTGTGTATGGCTACCCATAGTACAATCAGGAAGGTAAAGTGACATCACCGGAGTCATATCATGATTTCTATCTGGTGTTTTGAATTCGTGAAGATGTGAAGGTGATAAAACATACCACCCCGGTGTATAGGATTTAAGATACTTTGACTTTCGCTCGAGAAGTCCGGCCCTGACTTCAACTGCCGCTGGGTGGTTCCAGCCAGGGTACTCTACACTATCAAAAACTCTAACCGGGATTCGGGGGTCGACAAAATCGGGATCCCGTTCAACAAAGCACGACCACTCGTGATCTGGTGGCAGGTTGATAGTGCGAGTTTGCAGTCTTTCAGCTGTGTCTGTAAGATCCGCACCTTCCATTCTGATGATCTTCATGTAAGAGTCAAAGGCTTTCTGAATCTCCGAGACCACAATACTTTCCAGCTCGCGGCCACTACTCTCGAGGTTCAGGTATGCCTATCTTCAAGCATCAGTCTCCTGTGATTAAGAACGGTCAGATCTTTTTCGACTTACCCGATGGAGATAATTCTCCTCAGCCAACTGTCGTCGAAGTTGCTTGTCAACCGAAAGTTTCACGATATACGGATCGTTCTTGCCAGAGGCTAGGGAAGGGTTGGAATCAACAGCGAGCAGGGCATCCGCTAGCTGTGTAACCGCCCTGCGTGTTCCCTCTCTCTCCTTGTCTAGTGTATTTTTGAAGTCGCCAGACAGACCTTTGATTTCCTTTATTTTCCCTGTGAGGTCATTCCGCAGACCGCTCAGCGAAGTAATAATCTGGACTTGAATTTGCTTTGCTTGCTCGCTAGCTAGCATTGCGGACTTATGGTGTTCTTTCAGGACGACATTCGTTTCAAGAATACCTCCGGATCGAAGAAACATTTCTGGCTCAATGGCACTGTTCAAGGTATGAAAAAGCCTACTGGTGGTTTTGGCTTGGGTTTCATAAGCAACCTGGACATCCTTAAAATATGCTATGTAATCTTTCAAGATCCGGCGCCATCCTGAAAACCTGCTGGCTAAAACCTCCGTCGGGTTCCCGTGAGAAGGGACGGGTGAGTGAAAGGCAGAGTTTGGGTTTTCGCTATCCATCTCTCCAACAGTTGACCTGCGCGACCGAGATCCCGATCGCTTCAGAGAGCTACTTCTTCTGAACGAGTTCCTCTTCTTCAACGTCGAAGGTTGCCGGGAAGGTGGTTCTGCGGTACCACCTCTTGTACTGCCATCCATAGATTTTGCATCGCCTTCGATTGATCTATGGCTATGGGCACCGCTTGTACCGGTGGTATCTGCCGTTCGTGGTCGGTGAGAGGCGTAACTAGATGTCCGCGCGACATCTTGAACGGGAGTTTGGGACCTCGAATGAGGACGATTGCTGCCACCGTACGCTGACATGATTGAGGGATGGATAGTATTTCTTCCTAGCCTGGAGATCCAAAAGAACTATGGGCGCTGGATTTTATGGGGGAAGCCGACGGGAGTGGTCTTGTTAGACCCGAGTTTGGTTCGGGAGATGAGATGTGAGAAGGAAAGTTGTGTTGGGGGGTGATATTGGCAAGGGTAGAGCGAGAAGAGGCTAAGCTAAGAGAATCCGGAAATGGAAAGGGAAAAGGCGAGGAAACGGGGGGGGGGGGGGAAGAAGAAGAAGGAGAAGGAGAAGGAGAAGGAGAAGGAGAAGAACCAGAAGAAGAAGAGGGGATATAGAGGGAAGAAAGAGAGAGGAAAGTACCCGGGAAGGGTGATAGGATGAATGGAGATGCAGACTTATGACGAAAGAGCAAGAAGACCGGATGTTCAAGATCTATCCTTAATTACATCCCCACCGATGTACATGGACATAGACATGTGCATGTGCATGTAAGTACTAAGTACTGACGTTTTGCTGATTTCCTCTTTTTGGATAAGAATGATTCGTCTGAAGTACTTCTGACCTATCATGCTTTGTAGGTACTTAGGTACATCACTGAAGAACTAAGCAGGTTACGGTAAGTCAGTCAATCTACGGGCTGCTGGGTTACGTCATCCCCGCACCCTTCCCTGTGAGGCACAGCCACAAATATCTAAGCCCGTTAATGTGGCGCCAACGCCGAAATATGTTGTCATGTTGCACAGAAGACCCCGCCTTGACCTTGACACCATCCCGTTTCAGCATCCACCCGACTGCTACCTTAGTACAACGTACAACTACCCTACATGTAGTAAGTACATCTATGTAAGTATGTACCAACGTCATCTCCACCATCTGCCAATCGATATCTTCAAAATCCACATTCTAAACATCGAATAGGAACTGCCATCTCCCTTTCTGCATGCATGCAAGGGATAATGGCTCAAGCCTTAATACGGTAAATCATTGGTGCTCCTGCTAGCACTTAGGCCATTCTGTACGTCACGCTCCTGCCACCACCGCCGCCTGCAGTCACCTGCTACACCACGCTATAACCACGAGCGGAGATTTCCCTCTCTCCCCTTCCCTTCCCTTCCTCCCTCTCCCTCTTGACATTCTAACTCGAATCATTTGTCCAGTTCTACGAAATCAACATTGGAAATATAACAATTTACAGAAAAAGAAGTGGGATATAAAAGAATAAGAAGGAGAAGTAGGGAATAAAAAGGAAAAAGGAAAGAACAAAAACACCGTATATACCTGAGTACCTGGATATATATATATATAACAATCTCTACAATGTCGGCTTCTCAACCATCATCATCTCCCGAATTCGGGGCCCAAAAGATGTCTAGATCTGCATCTTCTAGCCAAGCTTCTCTCCGCGCGACCCCTCGATCTCCCTCCCGCCAGCCGTCCCTCTCCCATGCCTCCCTCGTAGATTTACTTACAATCGCTCCTCGTCCGGATATTAACGTCCCGCAACGAGACTGGCGCGCCATCCCGTGCAAAGAGCTTGTAGCCGACCAGGAGTTGCATTTCGTTGAGGAGAATAAGCCGATTGAAGAGGCATGTCAGGTACGACATACCGGAGTTTCCTCCCTTGTACCCTCTTTGGCTCTCTCCTAGGTCTTTACGAAACTTACCCGGTATTTAATTGGAAAGATGTTAGTTGATTTCGGCATATCCTCGCTACCAATCAAATCTGAAAATGGAGCGGTCATCGGAACCTTTGATTACAGTGACCTCACTGCTTTCCTCCTGATGGTTCTCGGTGTCTGGAAAGGAGACCCCTCAGATACGGACGGACATACCTTCCAAGATCTTGCTACTAAAAGCCGCTCCGGAGGTGATATCCCCGTTAAGTTGGTTAAGGATCTGGGGAAAAAAGACCCTTTCATCACCGTCTCCGAAACCGAAGGCCTCTCCAAGGTTGTTGAGACCCTAGGTAGTGGTGTTCACCGAGTTGCAGTAGTAAAGGACGGAACCGATAGTGTCATTGGAATGATCAGCCAGTTGAAGATCCTCGAGTTCTTTTGGTCTAATGCCAAAGCCTTCTCCCAGATAGACCAGATATTGCCTCTGTCTCTCAGAGAATTAAACTTTGGTTCTGCGCAAGTCATATCCATAAAGTATGTACAATGCATTTCTATTTACCTTCTTCTCTCAATGATTTTTAAACGCTTCATTTTCCCTTTCCCTCTCTCCTTTTCTTTTTTCTTTTTTCTTTTTTCTTTTTTCTCTTTAAGATCTGGGCCTAACAACGCCCCTTCCTGGTAGTGGTGACCAACGGGTCCTTGAGGCTTTGGAGATGATGAATTCTGAAGGGATCTCCTCCCTGGCTGTCGTGGATTCCAACTATAACGTGGTTGGAAATATTTCTACAACAGATGTCAAGGTTTGTTCTACTTTGAATTCAGAAAAGTCAGCACCTAACAAGGTACTCCATAGCACCTTACGAGAACAAGCTCTTTACCTCTCCTCAAATCCTCCTGCCTCCATTTCCTCTCTGTAATTTTGACAGATAGAGGTTTAAACGACGGCAAGGATTCGTACCCAGTATTCTATGTAAGCCCTCACTCGACCCTAGCACACACCGTAGCAAAAATCATCGCCACAAGGGCCCACAGGTGAGCCAATCCATTACCCCCCTCAATGATGACGCCTTAGGGTAACTTAGCTCACTCCATGGGATAGAATGTGGCTCGTTGACGCTCCGAGCGAAGGCAACAGCACACCCTCAACCCCAACGATACCAGTTTCAACCCCAGCAATACCCCCACCCTCACTTGCCGCAGCGTCCCCTCTCGCAGCTAGCTTTCCGGCTGCGGCAAGTTTGAGTGTTGCATCTGTACCCGGTGCCCGGTTGAGTGGTCGCCTCATCGGCGTTGTATCCTTGACCGATGTTTTGAATTTGATTGGCAGATCCTCTGGCCTCACTAATTTGGATCCGGGGGAAGCTCGCCGTCAAAGAAGGAGAAGTAGTTCTAGCAGTGTTCGGGCTTCTATCGACCTCGGGAGGTCATCTTTCGATTCGCGTCGTTCATAGGTTAGGCAAGGAGAACTAGTCTCCTTGCGTATTCTCGGCCAATGTTTCTCCATAAGCGTTCTCTGTATTTTTTTTTTTTTTTTTTTTTTTTTTGGGAGAACCAGGGTTACATTTTCTACTGGTGCTTACTCTTGTGATGACCATAATACGCCTTCCCCCCTTGGTTTTCCCTTTCTATTTAGCAAATTTGCCCCGGGCTCGAGAGATTGATTTTGGACTTAGCTTTCAGGAGATCATGCTTTTCTTGGCCGGGCTGAGCTGAGCGTACGTATATACTTAAGTAGTAAGTAAGTATGTATGTATGTCTACTCAGCCTAGACACAAATAACAATGCAATGGGGGTGAAGGCAATTATATTTGTATGAGCATCTGGTATTCTTATAATCAAGGATGGTACTTGCATGTATAGCATTTTATACTTTCGCGTTCGGTTCCAGACAGCATAATGCCGCTTGGGGCTAAATAAGTACCTAGGTAATTATGTATGTGCATGTATGTGCTCGAGTACAAACTGCTTTCGAGCTTACATCCAAGTGAGTACATGCACATATACATACTTCTTAAGTACATGTATAATAGCAGTCTGGCCGCGAGCACATGCTGAATCGGAGGAAACATGCGAGAGTTATTGGTTAAAAATGGATTCCGCAGGAGTCAGCCAAGCCTGAGAACCAAGCAAGTTCTCAACAACAAGGGCAAACATCTAGCAGACCTTGTCCGTGGCATCTTGAACCATCTTGTCTCAAAGCTGCAGTTATCAAACATTCGTGCTAAAGCGGTGACTACCATTACGTCGTCCTGAGAATAGCCAGAGAGGAGACAGAGAGACAGAAAGGAAAAAAAAAGGGGGCCTCTTTTCTGTGTCGGGTCGCGGCAGCTAAGGAAAGTCAAGTAGAGTTCAGGTCGAAGGCCCGAGGACGCCACATATTTCTCTTCAGCTGTTGCATACTAAGTAAGTACTTACATACTTACTTAATCCCTCCAGCAGCTCCATTCCATCCACCCCATCATTCTCCAATCCCCATCCCCTTTCTTCCACCATCACCACCGTCACCATCATCAGAACCTCTCCTATCCCGAATCCTCATCTAGTGAGTCTTCAGATTCGATTATTTCCCACCGTCCTGCCTGGTGTTTTTTCCTGTAACGTGTGGACCCACCGTTTGAACTATCTCCCCACTAGAATGGGATATTTTACTCACAGCTCCATCAACCAATTTAGCAAAAATAACACCCCCAAATAGCTACCATGAGCGGCGAAAAGTACGACGACTACAATTTCCCACACACCCATCCGGAGGGTGATGTACCGGAGGGACATCCTGGTAATGTCACCGAGATCCAGGGTGCTCAGGTTCACCAGCTGAGAGCAAAGCTCGAGGCTCAGGGATACACCACAAGGCTCGACACAAATACCCTAGTATGCACACACTCACAAATAACCGATTTATTCCATTACATACAACATTTTGTAATGTTTATGCTAACAATTCCTTTCATGGTTTTAGTTGCGATACCTACGAGCTAGAAAATTCGATGTGAACCTGGCGGAGGCGATGTACATAAAAGCCGAGACCTGGAGAAAAGATAACGACATCTGGGCGAAGGGAACGACTCTTGACGAGATCGTTGCCACCTGGGACTATCCAGAGAAGCCAAAAATATTTGAACACTATCCACAATACTACCACAAGACCGACAAAGTACTTAGCCTATCTAGCCTCCTAATATAACATGCGCTCATTGCTAACCATACACTATAGGATGGACGGCCAGTTTATATTGAACAGCTCGGAAAGATCAATTTGACCGCAATGTGTGTATTCTCCTATTATCAAGTTCATTTGAGAATAATGCTAACACTGCCTTTTCCAACATTAGGGGAAAGATCACCTCCCAAGAACGCATGTTGACCAATCTCGCCGTTGAGTATGAAAGGGTTGCGGATCCCCGTTTACCCGCCTGCTCTAGAAAGGTCGGCAGGCTGTTGGAAACCTGCTGCAGTATGCCCTTCCCCCTATGCCGACTTTTAAATCTCTCTCTTCCCTAGCAGTAGCTAACCATGGTAACCCGAATAGCGATTATGGACTTGAAGGGTGTTGGTGTAACAACTATTCCATCCGCGTACGGTTATCTGAAGAAGGCATCCGCAATTTCTCAGGACTGCTATCCTGAAAGGTACTTAAACCACATTCACCGACCAGAAATAATAGATCTACGCTAATCTCAGATGATAGATTGGGAAAGCTCTATATTATAAACGCTCCATGGGGCTTCTCCACCGTTTGGAGCATCATCAGCGGCTGGCTTGATCCTGTCACCGTGAAAAAAATTAAGGTACTCGGTTCGGGTTACGCGCCTACCCTCCTTGAGCAAATACCAGCTGAAAATCTACCTGTTGAATTCGGTGGAAGTTGCAAATGCGAAGGTGGTTGTCCATTGAGTGACGCTGGGCCGTGGAATGATTCTGAATACCTGGGGCCATTTTTCAAGTCGGGTGCTAATGCCTCAGGTATCAAGCCTGCAGCTGTAGCACCCGCTCCAGAGGCTACCGCTTAGAGAAAGGTCGATCTCTACAAAATCGGCGACGGAGGAATGAGTTTCTCCATGACAGAGTTATCGATTGTGGACTGAGATGGAGTTGGATAGCTATAATGTGACTTTGGCGGTTGATCGTTCTTTTTTCTTAAACTTTCTGGTCGCTGAAAATCCCATTTACCTTGTCTTAGCTTTGGTTGTACAGTTCAAACACATACATTTACCGTGGTAGACAGACACCTAGATCATATCCCTGATATTGCAGGATTGATGGCGAGTGGCATATCAGAGTAGCTCTGCAAGCTATTATTTCTATATGCTTTCATATATACTACTAATGAATGGCCCTAGAGGTCGATTCTCAATCATCATTGTCACCGTAATCATAATCATCATACTGGTATCTGCCTGCTCTGTTCACGCAAGCCATTGCATGCCTGCGGGTGATCCATGGGATGAGGCTCGCCGCAACCATACCCAGGATAGGATAGCCCTAGCTAAGTGCTTACTTAGTTGCTCTGAAGCTTGAGGAAACATGGGTGACGCCAAGCAAAACAAAAGCAACACTGGCAACCTTACAAAACCTAAACCCATTCCATCCAACATCCCCATCTCTCGCATCCAAGAGTCCCCGAACCTAAGCACTTTCTCAAACCGCCGCCCTTTCACCCAAGTAACCAAACGGTTCCCCGTCTGTCTCGCAAATGGCGGACGCGGACCACCCCAAAGTCCGTCTTGACACCATTGCCGAGTACAAGACGGTGCTAAACCGTGTGGAACAACTCTCGCGCGACAAGCTCGCACAGCATTTCCCGCCTTCTGCGAATTCTAGTATTAAAGATGAGACTTATCGGAAGCGTGTTGAGGAGCTGGTTGCTGAGGTGTGTGTTTAAACATAGATCTTGATCTGGATAAATAGAAATCGTGTATGGAAACTGACTTGAAATATATATTTTTTTTTACCCGGCTAGTAGTACGTTCGAAGATTACTCGACCTTGCGAACCAGAATATTTCGATAAATGGGAACGATATCGGAGATGTTGATTCCGTACTGAAAGCGGAGGAGGAGGACCGTATGTCTCCTCACTTTTACTCACAAAAAGCGAAGACGACAGACCCTAACGCTACCAAACAAATAGAGTACGAACCATACGATGACAAACTCCGAGTCCGTGTCAACGACCTGATTGCAAAAGTTGGCACCGCTACAGGTGAAGTCGCAAAGCTGCGACGAGAGGTCCCGAAGAGAGCCGCGGCTGCTTATGAAAAAAAACTCAAAGCAGATATTGACAGGGAGGTTGCATTGGCTGAAGCAGCATTGAAGGAGAACGAGAATACCATGGATATAGATGACGAAGGCGGTACAGATGTGGTCGATTGGGGTATCAAACCTTTGGCGAGGCAGAAGGAGGTAGAGAAGGCCTGGGAGAATGCAGTTGGACTATTACCGAGTCTGAAGAAGGTAAGGGGGGGGGATATCCATCTGAGCGTTTGGTTCTATCCGTCGACTAATTTTGTTAATTTACAGATGGACGGTCCTTTGACAAGAGCCCAGGGACAAGTAGCAAAAGCCCAGCAAGTTTTGGAGCACATCCAGCAAACAAAGTAATAGCGCAGTCCCCTAGACGTTATGGATTTTCACGCCGTTATTGGTAGGATATTGGTACACTTTGATTATCACTTTATGCAGCGAAGGAGTTCGTTTGGATTTTGGCGTCTTGGTATACGGGTGTATTGATAATCCTTTTCCTAGCAGTGGGACTTTTCTTTACTTTTTTTTTTTTTTTTCGTATCGGGTGTAGGGTCGGGTAACGACTGCGAAAAGGGAGAAATAACGAGAAAAGGGAAGAAAGGGAGGGTCCCATCGGTAGAGTTTGGTCAGAGATATCATCATAAAAGAACACGATAATGAAAGACTTCTAAAACAATCCAAAGTGTCGCTAAATCGCTGCAAATTATCATATCGATAGTAGGAGAAAAACAAGAAAGGCCATAAACATCCTGCATGCTCCTCCAGGTTCCTCGCGCAAACCCCCAAATCGTTGTCTTTCAATTTAGAAAACCCGATGCCGAAGATATAAATAAATAAATAAAAAAGACGCCTTGTATATATCCGAAGAAGGAGGAGGAGGGGTAGGTGAAAGACAAAAGACAAAAGGGCATTAAAAATAAAAATAAAAATAAAAATAAAAATAAAAATAAAATAAAAAATAAAAAAAAGAACTCTGCTTGTTAATACCATTTCCGCTGATTCAATACCGCTAACCCCGCCATTTCCAAATTGTGATGCGCCGTTGACCCCGTTCCACCAGTCCGTTGAGCAATGAATTGTTTATCTTCGTCGCTTCTCACGTTCATTATCGATATCCATGAACCCATCGTCTTCATCATCCAGGATGATCTCATGAACTATATCGACACGGTCGCTAAGGGGGGGTACCGTGATATCGGAATGGTGAGGCAAGAACATTTCTTGGTTCCAATCGAAACCTTGACCGGCCTTGACACAAGTAACAAGCCGGGCTGTTCCGTCGCGGGTTCCGAGGTCAAAAACCGTATGTTCTTGTTTCGACAAAGAGGAGCCTAGAGAACATCCAATTAGTTTCTCGCTCACTTGGGTAGAATTTTTTTTGGGACAATAAAATAGTGTAGGGAATCTGGACTTACTCAGAAGTGACTGGCGCCGTCTGTGGCCGAAAATGGCAGAGGACGGCGAGTTGGACGAAGTGGATGGGGAGGACATTTCATCAGAAGAACCAGGAGAAGGGGAAGAGGAAGAAGAAGAAGTCTTCTTAGAAGACTTTTTAGGAATTGGAATGGCAGATGACATTTCGCTATGAGGATGGTGGTATTAAATAGTTGACCCTATTATTGGAGTGAGTGGAGTGGAGTGGAGGATGGTGTGTATATAAAGAAGTATAAATCTGGATCTGAAACGATATTGACCAGTGGAGCGGAAGGGACAAATGGTGTGGTGTAGTGGCAAGGTGTGTGAAGAATGAAATGGATTGACGTCAGGGTTCACACGAGAAGACGTAGCAGAGGAACGAGAGTGGAAGCGGCCAGCGAAGAAGCGAGATTGTCACGAAGTCACAGAGAAGGAGATAAACTGATATGTATTATGACTAGATTGGTGTATTAGAGGGGGGGGGGAGAGGTGGATATATATATAAATCTAGGATGGTGATGATGGTGGTAATGATGATGGGTATGAATAAGAAGAAGAAGAAGAAGAAGGAGAAGGAGAAGGAGAAGAAGAAGGAGAAGAAGAATATGGTGGTGGTGATGGTAATGATGGTGATGACAAGAGGGGAACAGCAGGAGGAGGAGGAGGAGGAGGAGGAGGAGGAGGAGGAGGGGACGCCTTTAAGGGCGAAGTCGGAAGCTTTTAGTTGGCAGTGGCTGCACGAGGATCTGGGTTGAGTGTCTGTGTCATCCATCCATCCATCCCAACGCATTTATTGTCCAAGTCAGCCTCGCATCACACCAGCCTCACCATTCGCCATCATATCATCTAGACTACCTACTTTAAGTACCTCTTAGCTACACAATCTACACAAAAGTTGCAGGATAGGTGAGTACAAAACTTATAGCTACATACTTATGTACTTATTACGAGTACTTACTTAAATACTATGTACATGTACTGATTTTATAGTACCTCCTAGTACCACTAGCGCATTGACTCAACCATGATATCAATCGTGATATCAATCAATTAATCGACCAAATGAATCATCCATCCATCATCGGATCCATCAATTCAAAGCAAGCATCACCGCTGGTTATCGTTTTATAGACACACCCGAAGAATAGACCACTTAAGCTTACTCATCTGCCGAGACAAGAGTACCCATAACTTCGATATTTGGTCGTTGCGTCGTCGGGCCTCCTCCTGACACCCTGCTCTGGCATCCATATGCGACTAATGCCACCTTACCGCATTCTTTTCTCCTTGATTCTAAAAGCTAATCTAACCGTTAAATCTCATAAGCGATACGCGATGGACCCAAAAAAGCCCATTCGCACCAGGTAATATTGTCGCATTGATCAACGATATTTGCTCATCGAAGCTCGTGAAACTAACCCAAATTCCATCCCGACATCCCGAAGTCGCTCACCATGCGGGATAATCACCCGCCACGTGGTTTGGATTTGTGAAAACAGCGTGAAGGATGTGGGAGCAACAACTACCAACGCTTCCAACACTTTGTTGCACTTACCAGTGTACTTTTGTTCCGCACTTTCATAAGAAGTTGCTGGACATACGGCTCGATCACTCAATTTGTTGTGCTTCATGAATCAATATTCATCACCATATATACTTATTCACTCCGGACCCGTTGGCCCCAGGGTATGGGAAGCAGTGTCACATACCACACGCAGGCTTTATCGTTATCCGTGATAACCGCCAAAATGCTACAGGCCTTCAGTCGACCCCAAATATTAAAACATCCAGCCTTGAATGTTTCCCTGTTCCGGGGTAGGGGTAGGGCCACCGCCGGAAGGTCGGAGTCGTGCATGTGCATATCTACTGCCCCCATGACTATTCACTTTATCCTGTCGTTATTCTCCAGCTTCCAGAAGTGGAAGCAGGGCATCAGGGTCCACCCTACCATCGATAGAAGCTGTCAAGTTGCCCATCCGCCCAAGTTTTCCATGTCGGAAGATCCACTGAAGCGCCAAGCCTGCTAAAATCCGGCAGCAAAGACCGCTTCTCCGGACTGGCCAGCATCCTGCAACACACTAGACGGCCGGCAGGAGGGCTCGAATACAGGGGAGCATCCCCTTATCCCTGCTGGTTTCGGCATCGTTAATAACCCCATTCGTCTCGGTTTGCCATCCAGGCAGGCCGGCATGCAACCACAGTGTCATGTTCGAAGCAGTCAGCTCAGCTCGGACGGCGTGAAATTTCCACAATGTTGTATATAGTCAGTGCCGCCGCCGCTTCTCTAAGGGGTACAGGTTTAGATATCCTCACGCCTAACCCCATCACTCTCTCTTATGTGTTACCGATGCTCTGTGTAGCCGTAATCTGCCCGGAAACCTGAAAGTGCTTCTGCGGGTTGGCATTATTTTTTTCGCAGCGAACCCGACCCAACAATCAGGCAGGCGCCTAGATTTCGATGCAAACGGCGAAAATGAAGGGCAAAATGGCGAAGCCATTGTCATTGTTCTCGAGCCCCCCTCCTCCTAAAGAGGGGAGATATCATTCGCAACAGTACATGGAAAAGAGGAAAAATTTCGTCTTCAAGCTGATTGCTGGCGCTCTAGCTCTAGCGTTGACTTATTTTCTATATATCTCCACAACAGACCCGAAAACGGCTTCTCGTCACACCGAGCGCGCGAAGGCTTTCCTAGGAAAACCAGGCCCCAATGCGATAGCAACGGCAGATACAATTGTCCCGGCTGTAACGGTCAAATCTGAATCGGTCGCCCCGAAACCGGCCGGCGAGGTTGAGGCCGGCCCGGTTGAAGCTACCAATGCTGATGTCGAAGAGGAGCACATACTTGTCCAGAAGCCGAAACAAACGACAACCTACGAAAAACCGAAGGTTGATCTCGCGGATGAAAACAAACCTGCAGGGAAAGCTAAATACGGGAACAAGCCGAAGGATGAAGACGTGCATTCCCGGAAATCCAAACAATCTCTTTCAAAACCCCAAAATGCAGATTTCAAAAGAGCGCTCGATCGTATCTTTGAGCTGCTTCCCGATGAGATGCATGTTCGAGAACTTCTACGCCCAATCGACGGTACCGGAAAGGAGAAGCTTCGGGAAACTGGCCTTCGCGCAAGAGCATTTAAGACCTTTTTCGAAGCATGGGAGAAACTCCATGTAGTTATCGGAGAAGACGAAGCTTATGTCAGGGATGATATCGTCCAAGAACTTCGCAGGGATAAGTCGATTGAAAATATTGCGCAAACTATCCACCAGTATGAGGCCTATCGTGGATTTTTACAGCGATTCGCCACTCTTCTCTTCCCATACTTCTCGCCATATTTCGCTGACCATATGAGTCTACATGCTCAAATGTATAAAGGCGGACGTGGTATCGTTCTCTCTGCGGGTGACGGCCAAGCTCCATTCTTGCTCACCTCCATTCCATCCTTCAGGAAGCTCGGGTGCAAGTTACCAATCGAAATCATGTATCTTGGTGATAGCGACCTTAGTGAGGACTACCGGGCTGAACTCGAACAGTTCGAGGGTGTCGTTACCCGAGATATCTCCGCCATGGTCAGCGATGATGGCTGGAGACTTGCTGGATGGGCCGCGAAGCCATTTGCCATGTTGCTTTCTAGTTTTCGAGAAGTCATATTCATTGACGCAGATTCCTTGTTTTTCAAGAACCCAGAAATCCTCTTCGAAGATGAAGAATATAAAAAGTACGGCGCACTGTTTTTCAAAGATAGAATCATTATGCCCGAGAACAAGAAGAGGTGGTTGCAACAAATCATTCCAAAGCCGATTTCGAGGAACGTCCGCCAGACCCGCCTCTGGACCGGTGAGAGTGGACATCAACAAGAATCTGGTGTCGTTGTTGTCGACAAATGGAGGCACTTTGTTTCTATGATGATGGTCACTAGAATGAACGGCCCAGACCGTGACGGTAACGAGTCGAAGGGTATTGTCGGTGTCTACGACTTGGTTTATGGTATGTTAACATCAAATCCAAAGTCTACGCTCCTGTACTGGATGCTAACCTAAAAATAGGTGACAAGGAAACTTTCTGGATAGGATGGGAGCTTGTTGGTGACACCGAATACGCGTTCCACTCAGGTGACGCAGGTATCATGGGAGAACTCAAAGAACAGCCTCCTAAACCGACTGAAAGCACCCCCCCTCCAGCAGAAGGGGAAACCCCACCACCTGAAAAGTTCACGATCTGTGCACCACAGCTCCTCCATCTTGACCGGGATGGAAAGCCTTTGTGGTTCAATGGTTGGATCCTGAACAACAAGTTCGAGGAGAAGAAGAAGCAACGAAAAGCAAACAACTTTCAGTTCTATCTCCGAGAAAATCCAAAGCCGGATTTAGATACTATCGGAGGACAAGACCAATGGCAACTCCAGGAGAACAATATTTGCTGCTTGACAACGAATCAAAATTCCCAGTTCAGCTCAGAGGAGACTGGCACTCTGACTATGATTCTAGATTTGGCATATAAAGCCGGCGCATACGGTAAAGGTAAATAGATTTGGCTGGTTCGTAAAAATAAAGCAATGTTTTGAGGATGTGTGATGATATTTCACAAGGAAGCGACGGAATAAAAAAAAATACATCAGAACGTATAACAGCCTTGTCGACCCGTCATTTTTTTTGTATATATTACGAGACTTTACCACTGGGGTTTTACCTGTTTTTGTTTTTAAGGAGTTCTGGGAGCATCGGGTTTATATCGCGTTTGGAGAGGACAGCGAAACTCTCCCAGAACCAATCTTTTTTTTTTTTTACTACATATTCAGGTATATATGAAAACATGCATATATAAGTATGCATATTCTTGATGATCGATCCTGCCATCCCCTTTAGAACTCTAGCGTAGACCCCGATCTGGAGAGTAAAATCTCATAATATGTGTGTGTTATGTTGATCATTTTCGTGTTGCTTCAATCTCGCATCTACTTGATCATGATATGGTTTCGAGGGCTAGTATGCGGAAGGCCTTGGAGTATTTATTTACTAATCTCCAATTAAACATTCGTTCATAATCTTATTAGGCATCTATGTCAATAGATACGTGCAGTTAGAGGCCCCCACCAAAAGGATGGGGTACACAGTACACGTCTCACCCCAAAGCTATAACTATACAATGCACGTAATGAAGTAATTCAAAAACAAGATCAAAAAGTATCAAATACCAACGGCAATAACACCGATGCAACCGAAGTCTTCCCACTGATGAATACAGGGTATTCGACTTTCTAGCTGTCCTTCTCATGAAAACAGGTTTTTAGAGCGAAGAAGACGTAAAAGGAAGAAGGAGATGGAGGAGGAGGAGGAAATGATTCAGAGAATGAAAACGAACTAGGCAAAACAAAGACCGTGATCCCAGAAAATTACAAGAACCAGAAGCCGCACAGCACAACGGAGAAAGAAAGAAAAAGAAAGAAAGAAAGAAAGAAACGAGGGCTCGAGCTAAGAAGTGGAATGGCTGATAGTTACTCAAGTGCTTGAGAATGGATAAGGAACAAAGGCAGATGAAGTACCGCAAAAGGTATTAAAGGTGCATATGGTAATAGCGACAGGGAAACGGAAAAAAAGAAGTAGAAGAAAGAGAGGGGGAAAGAAAGAAGGAAAGGAGAGCGGGCTAGGATCATAGGTAAATGCATAGCAAGAGCAATAATGCTGTAAATAAAAGTACAGCAAAAAAACAAAACTGGGGCGCTGGTAACCAGGAGAAAGGTCGTGAGTGTAACCCGAGGTGTGAGTGACAGCAATCATCCGCTAGAATGTTCAAAGCATCAGGGGACAAAAAAGGCACGCAATCAGACAGTGTGATGATCATCCTCCAGGAAAGAGCGGTGCCAACCAATGGAGATGTCATAGATGGTCGTCAGCATTTGCGTTAGGTAGTAAAAACAAATGAGCTAAGTGAAACAAAAGAATCCAAGTTTAGACATTTGGAAAATTCAGGCCGAGAGAAAGGAAGTAGGGGGAAAGGAAAGGAAAAAGATAAAAGAAAAAAAAAGCTGAATGGGTATCATGAGGGTTTTCCCATTGAGACGGGAACATCCAAGGGCAATGGGCCCGTGGAAGGACAAGGACAAAGGAAATCGTGATCATCATCAACTACCATTTTTTCCGCGCAAACCTCTTGTTGAGAAGTGCGAGGACTTTGGGGACGTTGAATTGAACGTATTCCAAATCCAAATCCTCTTGATTGTTCTGCTGCATCTCAAGTAAATCGTCTAACTTGAGGTCTAGTTCTAACAGGCCGCGATTTCTTCCTTTGTAATGGAGAGAAATAACGAAAGTTCCAGGCATCGGTGAAGTGATGTTGAAATAAATATTCGCCCGTCTAAAAAACCAGAAATTAGTTTTTTTTTTTTTTTTTTTAGATATGTGACTATCAGCGATCTTTGAATGTTTCTTACCTATTTTCGGGGACATTACTCTTCTGGATCACGCCTTCCTTTTCTAACTGCTGGTGTGTAAATTTATAGGGCCCCAGAACTTGCTGCTTCTGTTGTTTTCGGACCTTGCCTTCACTCTGACTTCGAACGTTGTGCAGGTAAGACTTGTAGGTTTCTAGCTGTCCAACAAGGTAGGCATTATGATCTCGTATGGTTTTATAGACCTCTTCGAGTTTTCCAGTTTCTTGAATGACCTTATCTTTCAAGGAACCTAAATGTACCAACTCCTGTTCAACTTCGTCCCTGAGCAACGAGTAGTCTTCCTGTTTGCTGAGAACGCCCATCTCTTCAAGTTGGTTAAGAAGTTCCATAGCACGAATGCCCTTTCTAACCATTGCTGCATCTCTCGAAGAGGTAGCCGCTAGGTCGGCAATCTTATCTAATTTTAATGGTCGCCTAACCGCAAGTGCATTCGATGGGATCGTCCTCATGAGCTGAACAAAGATAGACTTTGCTTCCATAAAAAAAACATCCTCGTCGGTGATATCAAGGGCGGCTGTGAGGTCATCGATTGGTTGTTCCCATCTGCTGAAGAGGGGTAAGATGATGGCTCGATTCTCTTTCCTCGGAACTTGATGCGGTGCTGGTCCAAGCTCAGTGAGCAAGATCTTAAGGTGAGGGTGAAGGACATCCTGGCACTAGGTAATTCACAGCAATGATTAGCCTTACGTAATCTAGGAGGTGATACTGCATGTCACGTACCAAAGCAGCAGAATGTTTCTCCAATAACGAATGAGTCGCATAGATTTCGTTCAAGGATATTGTAAGTTCTAAATCCTTCTTCGACAATGCAACATACTGATCCATCTCCAGAGATTCATAGAAATCTCCAACCTCACACAGATCATTTAAGAACTTGTTTATTCTCATCTTGTTGTGTTGAATAAACGGTGACAGGCTAGCCATGTAAGGTTCTTTTGAATACGATGGCTTGTTTGCAAGATTTTGGAGCATTTTTGCGATCTAGAACGAGACTTTGGTCAGTTATCAACTCTATAAAAAAAAAAAATAATAATATCGATAATAAAAAGGGCCTTCAGATCCGGATATCCTTACAAGAGTTAGAGTACGCCTTGGATTGTCTGCAGGAGTTCCGTCGACTAGCATGTAGGAGCGCGGAGTGACAATCGCTGGGTTGATGAATCTCAAGAAAAAGAAACCGCCGATCAAAGTACATATAACCGGATCCTTAGCCTCCGGGTATTTCCTTCGAGTAAGCGATCGGATCTGTTTACAGATCCACCTGATGCCATACGGGGTCTCGTTGAGGTTGTTGATGATAGTGGTCAAGAACGAATTTGCAATTTCCATCAACATTGTTAACCTGGGCTCAATGATTTGCTGAACTTGTTCATTTTGGGCAGCCTCCTCAGCAGTTACACTTTTAGGAAGATGGGCAGGTAGAGAACCCGTGTCCTCCTCGATTTGTTTGATCATTTGCTCGTAGACCTTCAGAGGGTTTATTTCCAGGTTGAGGTCCTTGTGTTCGATTAAAGAATTGATCCGATCGGCAAGAACTGTCTTGAGATAGCTTTGGCCCGGTCCTCTCCGGGTATACGTTGTCATCATACGGGATACCGGGGTGTTGGCTCTTAACAGCGAGCTATATTCAGGGGTATTCTCAAACTGAGCTGAAAGGACAGACTATAGATAAAAAATAATGATAATAATAAATTTGTTAGAAGAAACGGAAACTAGGGCGCGGTATTTTGACGTACTTGAAACATTGTAAGAAGCAAATGCTCCTCTCGACTCTCGTATTGGTTACCGTAGATGGTGAACATAACGGTTTGGAGCAAGGAGTCAATTTCAGCCATGGATACGAGACGGCAGAGAGCGGCAATGTGTCGTGGTTCGGATTGAAGGAGGAACATAAGATTTCCGTAATGCTGTGTCTTCTGGTCGTTTGGGAATTGTCCTTCTTGGAGTTCTCCGCCTTCTTCGAGATGGTTGGCAACTTCGTTTTGCTATCACCGAATAGAAGAAGAAGAAGAAGCAGAAAATAAACTGTTAGAGATCATAGATGATGGTCAAAAATTCAAGATGGGTCTTTTTTTTACCTCCTCCAATGCCATGCGATTTTGGATCAACAAAGCGATTCTAGAATCCAAATATCGAACATCCTTCTCCAGCACAAAGTTCTTTTTCGATTGCGAGGATATTTTGGCTTTCAGGTCCCTTAACACTTTCTGGGCTATAGACTCCAATGATTAGCGTTTGGGAGCAAACAAGGAAAGATATAAAGTTGCATTGTCCCAACCTTTTGCAAGCTCATCCTCGATTTCAATATCCTTCTCAGCAGCAGACATCGACATGTAGAGAGTTGTGATGGAATAACGCTTCGACTGACGGATGGATTTCGGGGGCCCATCCGTGGAGGACATTGTGTTTTGGCGGGTGACTGGTGCAAAGGAAGAAGACGAGGACGTCGACGTCCTCGAAGGTATAAGCATTGTCGCCATGGCTGTCGGTGAATAATATGTATATCCCTCTCCGGAAATTTGGATGGTAAGTGCACAATCGTCGTGCAATTGAAGATTAAAACAAGCCGAAACAATAATTAAGAATAACGTGAACCAGAATCTATTCTGTGTCAATTCGCGTCCAACCCAAACTTCCGACAAGCCCTTGCTTGACGACGCCTTTCTAGAACTGACCCTGCTGCCAAAAAGGATAAGCTTTCAAAAGGGAAAAGGAAGCTTCCTTCCTTCCTTCCTCCCTCCTTCCTTCCTTGTTTCCTTCGTTCCTGCGGGGATGTGGTGGTGGTGGTGGTGGTAGTAGTAGTAGTAGTTGAATAGGTAACTCCGTATCAGGAGCCCGATAAGGTCCAAGACACAAGTCGAGGTTGTCCCTGAGAGAATTGCAGGTTGTCGCTTGGCTTTGAGGATTACAATGTTTAATACAACTCGGGTGTGTTGATAAGGATACTTTGGATTCAGATGCCCTTTTTTATATGCTCCGGGGGAGGGGAGAAGGGGGGGGAAAAAAAAAAGGGAAAAGGGAAAAAGATATAGAAAGCGACGTTTAAACGCCCTTTATGATGGTCGGATGGGAGGGGAGAATGGGAGGGAAGTGTTTTTCTTCTTTTTTGTGTATTTTATTTTAATATGTCCTTTGCCGCTTCTTCTGCTTCTTCTGCTTCTCTTCTTCTTCTTCCTCTTCCTTTTCTGTCACTGCTTCTTGATCCACACGGTATTGCCGTCACCAGAAGGGGAAACTTGGTTCCCGTTTGTGTGGATGTGCGTGCGTGTGTGTGTGTGTGTGTTTGTTTGCTGCAGGCTACAAGATCTAACCAGAGAGAAATGACCCGTTAGTGGACGAGAAGGCCGAAGGACGAACCAACCAAGTGAAACAGGGAGAAGCCAACGAATGAAATGAGAAGAAGAAGAAGAAGAAGAAGAAGAAGAAGAAGAATGGTATAGTATGAGGAGGAGGAGGAGGAGCAGAACAACGACAACAACGAGGACAAGGACGAGGACGAGGATGAGGATGAGGACGGACGGGGATGAGGACGGGGATGGGGATGGGGGATGGGGACCAGGACGATGGGATCTATGGAGGATGAGGATGAGGATGAGGATGAGGATGGGCGTGTGGGAGGATGGATGGCAGGAACGAAGCGAGATTGCTGGCTGGACCTGCTGTTTTCTCAGTGTGGGGCGGATGGTGCAGAGATTCTACCCGCAAGCAATGTCCCCTGCTGCTAGTGATAACCACTTCGGTCCTGATAGAGCGATAGAAGGCGGAGAGGCCAGAACCTGATCTCAGGGAACGTTCGAACGCTAGGCCGATGCCAGTATTGAGATGCAGCGATATGATCCTTCGCCGGTCGGTTACTTATGCTTTTGATCGAAAATCGAAAATCGAAAAACAAAAATCGAAAAACAAAAATCGAAAATCGAAAAACAAAAACAAAAACACGGATGGTGATGATGATGGTGATGATAGTGATGATGGTGATGATGTATAATAATACAGTTAGCTATAGACGGTGAAGGTTGTATAAGAAAGAGATAAGTCAAGTAATTTAAATTTGTGGTGAGGCGGTAAGTAAGTAAGTATGTATATGCATATAAAAGAAAAGATTATAGGTCTACCTGGTATACTTCACAGCACACACGCCGTAGATGTACTACGTAGTGTAAATTATAAAATAAGATAGGATACTAATATTAATATTGATATTAATATTAATATGAATTAAGATATGAATTGCAATTACAATCGCAATTACAATTACAATTACAATTACAATTAAACCACGAGAACAGTTGTCGTGTGAAGTGTGAATGAATCTACTTGCTTAGTCAGAGTAAGTAAAGTAAATAATATAAACATCTAAAGTACAGTATTTCCGAACGTGTAGATCTCTCAAGATCCAGATCGGGTTTATCGACCAGAGCTAGCTTGAGAGCTTGACTTGGGGGGGAGAGAGAGGCAGACAGACAGAGAGAGAGAGAGAGAAACAGGGAGAGAGAGACAGACAGAGACAGACAGAGACAGACAGAGAGAGACAGACAGAGAGAGACAGACAGAGAGAGAGGGGCTAAATAAACATCAGACCACTCTTGAAATGATATGTCACTGCATTGCGCAACAATAGCGTTATAATATAATATAAAACTATTTTCATGAGCTATGTAAGTATGTACTACATAGAGCTGGTTCGCAAACTCTAATTCCAGCTCTGAGGTACTCAGCCAAGTCGATTCTTCGCGATGACTATCAACCATGCAAGTACACAAGTACATAAGTACATAAGTACATAAGTACACAAGTACATAAGTACATAAGTACATAAGTACACAAGTAGTATATGTGCATCCAATTATGCTTCTGGCCTCGTATATATACCTACCTACTTAAGTACTTAAGTAGATACTACTTTCTTCCCGAATTCCGAACATCGATGCATCAACTTTCACATATCCGGTTATATCCTGTCTGTCACCACCCCCTTCCATTCTCCAACCACTTTCCTCTCTTCATCCGAGGAAAATCTGTGACATCGTCCCTCATGGCTAGCTAACCGTCTGCAATTGGCGAAATTATCCTTGTGAGCGAAACAATCGTTAGCGCGCCATGAGGAGAGAAAGAAAAAAAAAGGAAAAAGGAAAAAGGAAAAAGGAAAAAGGAAAAAGCAGGAACGACGGGCAGACAGGAACAGGAGAAAAATCCAGCCATCCGGTTCGGGTGGGTACCTCCACCGACAGAAGGAAAAGGTACCTCTACAGATATTGTAATGAGGTTGATCCTTTCCCGTGAAGTACTGGCTACTTTCGAACCACCTGCGTTATCGATGTCTTTGTACTATGTATGTATGTACCGTACCTAAGTACTACTTACATGCGTAGAAGACCAACATCCCCGAACCTACCTTGTTCCTAGCGGCATTTGAGATGAGCACCCCTCTCTCGACGAATGAACGAGCTCAAAAAGAACAAGCATCCTGGGAGCTGAAGAAAAAAAATCACCACCTCGGAAGGGTCACGGGGGTAGCAAAAAGGCAGAGCTATCCCTGTCCGAAGAATATGTTATTATGTTAGCAAAGAATCGATGGTGTGGAGCTATCATGTGACCTTCACCTCAAAATACGTATACAATGCAATTAACGTATTTTTTAAATTTTCTTCCCAGCCCGAGACTGTACTATATATATATATATATATACTTATATATGTAATAACAAAACAGAATTGAAACAGCGATTGTACGTACTTACATATTCATGTTTGTTGGTTCAGCTTAGCTTAGAGTATAATATAAGCTACTTACTAACTTAAGTAGTAGCTAGATGATATGCGTGACGAAATCCAACGATTCTAGAAAAGCAACCCATCACAATTAACCAACCAATTCGGATCCGAACCTGTCGAATTCGATACCCAATATATTATAATTATACTCTCCGAACCTCAAGCCAATTAGATGATAAATTTATAAAAAAATTACCATCTAAAAACATGCGCGAGCAAGGCAACAGTGCTTATATTTTTAGCTTAGGAGCTTGAGTGCTTATTGCATCTTTCTAGATATGTCAAAGTCTCCCAGGTATCCAGGTGATAAAGCATACATATCCCGCGGAACAATACTCCTCAGCTCATCGTGCTTTACTACGTCAAACCCTCCTACTTGAGCCCAAACCCCGCCTCTAAAGTCTCGAAATTCCGATAAAAGACGGCCAATTGACCAGATAGGTGGCACCAACAAACGCCACCGTGAGCGAATAGACACTCATTTGTTCTAATTCCCGGGAGGAAAGAGGGACAAGAGATCTAGGTTTTCTTTTGTAGATCGGCTTGGGGGTTACAGCTGACCTTATTTTTATTTTTTTGCTAGCTATAGCTCTTGGTCGGTAAATAGTTCCAGGCTCTCGAACTATCTTGATCATCCGTAGAAAGCTTAATTAAGGTCTCAGATCTCCATCATACTGTTATAATAGTACCCAATATAATAAGCAAAATCCGTAGGAGCGAGCTCGAGCTCTCGGACTTTAGGCAATTAGGACCTATTATAATTAGCGGCTACCGTATATTGCGTAATTGTAAGCATAGGTCGTGGCTTTTTGAGATTGTAATTTTGTCCCGCCGTTCACAATCCGTCTGGGAAGGAGTCGACCTGGCCATCCTGCCGATGTGTTTTCACAATATGCATATATAGTAATTGTAAGCGTACGGGCATATATGAATATAAAATGTGCAAATCGTCGTGAATCCATGAGTCCTAGTAAGTACTTGAGTATGCTAGTAGTTAATTATATGACCAGACTTGGGTTGCACAAGTTAACAGCTAGGAACTTAAGGTCCCCTTCGCCTGGATTCGGGGCTGTCCTTCCATAGTCTCAGCTGTCTGACGGGATTTGATTGTATATGTACTCAGCTGGATTCGATTTATCCACCTGGCCTGCCACCGTCTGGCTACCTTTAACCTTCGTTGTTTGCTTTTATATTTGTGTAACTAGTACTTACTTAAGTACCTACTTAGGTGGTAGTACTTAAGTAAGTACTTAGATATATTCTTCTTGATGAGAACCAGCGGATACCACAAAATGGCTTAAGAATTGACAGAAGTAACCTTATTTTAATAATATTAGTATTAGCTAATTATATGATACCTTTATGCTTACTTGCCTAATATCTGTCAAATAAAGCGGTTGGTGCGCAAAGAAACCGTTGCTTTACTCTCCCTAATTACTTATAGGAGTGAGCGGCTGAACCTGTTCAAATATCTAAGTACTTAACACCCAGACTGGATATACCACCACGCACCATGGGCCCGAGATTTTTTACTGCATACCTAGCATGGCTACTGAAGATTTGTCTCACTAAGGATAAGCGGATTACCAAAAGTCGGATGTATATATATATCACCCCATACCTGCAGATTTCGTGCTTTATCGTCGGGTTCGCTCACAGCGCTGGGACAGGTTAATATCTGACACGAATGCTTTCTACCCTTGACGGAGACCAGGCCATCGTGAGACCCTTTTGCTTCCGGATTCTGTCCCGAATATGAATTAATTTGGGTCGTATGGGAAATTTAAACTTTGGGGAGGCTATATATATATATTTTGGTTCAATACTTTATATATTACAACTAAACTGCATTGACGGAATCCCGTATTACCGGGGACCTGCCAGGCCTGGCAAAACATGAGGTGAGATATATATATATATCAGCTGCCTAAGTAGGTAAAGCACAAAGGATGGCTATCTAAATTTATTGCTATCTGGTGATAGCCATGACGACGACAACGATGATGATGATGATGGTTATGATTTCATTACTTTATTTCGTTATTAGATTGATACCCAATGATCCTACTGAACAAAATAGGTATATATACTGATATATAAGGGTCCTCCTCGTTCATGGCAAATTATAAGGAACCAAGAACAATATACAAAAAAATACTTTTGGGGCCAGAATTAGAAGAGGAGGAGAAAAAAAAAAAGGTGAGTGCAAGAATGGATAACACCCAAAAATGAAAGAGAGCCAACCCCCCACGCCATGAGAAAACATCCCGCTATGTTAGTCTATGTGAAAAGTGAAATGCCTGCAAGCACGTACGTATCTACCAATATCCCATAACAAAGTAAAAGTAGCCAAAAGCTTCAAAAATCGGGTATCAAAATAAGAAGGTATTTTACCCGCGTACCCAACTCGTTAATCCAACTTGGCCGAGTGTTCGTCTCCCTTATGGGAAATTGATCCAATCTGCTACGAATCCAGCGTCGATGTAAGGGGCGCGGCACTTATCCATCAAGGTACAGCGAATTGCATCGATCATCTTATTCCAATTTGAGTTGCGATTCCCAACGAACCTATTGTTAAATATCGTGGGTTAGCGGCACAAACCAGGGTATGTCGTACTAGGCAGGACAGCCGGTGTTACACTTACGTATCACACTCAACCGCCATCCATAATTGCATCATATGCGTAAGTAGTGAGTCGGTTTTGTTATGTGCGAGTGCAAGATTGGCCTGGGGCCCTCCATCTACACGTGGGATATTGGAGTAGTACCTATTTTTCGATGCGAGGTCGTATTAGTTAGGTCATCTGAGCTATGCAAACGAGCTTCCCGAATAGGGGGGGCTACTAAGATCAAATACTTACCAGGTCCAATCTACGTTCCCAAAACTTCGAACAGGGTTGACGAATGGCGTTCTTTTTGCCTCAGCGATTGCACCAGGGTCTTCGGTGCTCATGAATGCTCGTTTTATGTAACTTAGTGGATTCCGAAGAATGAAACGCTCCGCCGCGACAATATAATCCCGTGTCGAAATTAGACGTCCTTCTCCTGCCTTGTCGCCATGTCGGATGTGTATCGAGACTGTCGAAGGCGGCAACGGAAACGGAACTTCACGCGCCTCGGGCTAGCGTGGATATTAGCTATTGGGTTCCCACTCCTCTTTCCCGCTTCGTCCGAAGAACGACATGTAGATTTATGGTAGCTTACCTCCTCAACATTTCCACGGTTGGTTTCGACACCCTGATGAAGTGTCTTGTTCAATCTCAACTCTGTCATCCTTTCTAATGCTGCGCGGTTTGGTCGGAGAATATAGCCGTAAAGTTGCGCTCGCCACCAGTATCTCAAAACTGATCCGCCAGGGGAAACGCCTGACCCGCCGAAATACGAACTGTAGGCCAATTCGGCGAATGGGACGGTGTCCCTGATCTTCCCATCCTTAACTTCTGAAGGGTCGATTTGATGGACTGAGTTTTCTTTTGTCGCATAAGACGCACAAGATGACAATCGTTCGATGACACACTCCAAAGAAGCCTTCGCTCCGACGTGCTTGCCGCAAGTTTCTTCGACTAATGTGTTCCCAGGAGAGTCTTCTGGATCAAAGATAAGGATTCTGTCGGTCTGGATTGCCGCGGACATTTCGATAAATACGCGACGAATAATAGCGCCGAGTCCATGACGAGGCCATTTATTCTTAAGAACGTAGAACTTCTTTCCTGTGCAATCTTCTGGGTGCTGATGGTCGTAGATGTACTGTTGGGCCCATTTTGTCCTGTCGGATAGATAGTATCGTCCAACACGTTAGTGTGGCTGAGGCGATAAATTGTTGAGGAAGGACAAGAAGAAAAAAAGAGAGAGAGAGAAACATACAACGGAGAAAGGCCATCATCATCCAGTGAGTTGATGTGATCTTGCCATGAACCAGTCCTATTGATTCCGTAAAAGCTCTCGATTTTTCGTACTTTTTCAGGCCAATTTAGAGCAGCGGCTCGGAAACCAGGTAACAAAGCCAACTGATCGTCGGTTAGCAGGCTCATCAAGTCCTTCGCATATGTCCTCGGTGAAGCAGGAGTTCTGAACCACGGGTTCGGGTTTTTATAGCCTAGCGGGAAGTCGGCTTCGATTTGCTCAATATCGAGCTGGCTGGGGTCGATTGTAGTTGTGGTTGTGGTCGATTCGGGAGGAGATGTTTTGGTTTGAACTTTAGTTTTCGTGATTGAGGTTGTGGTTATGGCGGTTGTAAACGTCGTCGTCGCTGTGACAGTGACCGTGGCTGTGACAGTACGAATGGAAGGAATTTCTGTATCATCGAAGTCGAAGTCGAAATCGAAATCGAAATCGAGATAGGGAATTTAGCTAACGGTAATAGTGATAGTGATAGTGATAGGCGCTCGTGGAGGGGAATGTGAATGGCCACATGCATGTATGCATGGCGATGGCGATGGCATGTCAGGATCAACGTACCGTTGGAGAGATGGATGGGAAGGACACCAGAGACTCGGTAGGATGATAGAGTGAAGAACAACAGAGATAGGAAGACGACCGCGCCAAAGACGATCTTGATATGAGGGAACTTGAGTCCCATCGTGAATTGAATTGACCTGCAACTTACTACTTACTACTTACTTACTTGGAGACTTTATATATACGAGCAGACGATGCTCATATCATAGTCCAGTATAGTATAGTATAGTATAGTATAGTATAGTAGAGTAGAGTAGAGTATTTTGTAGTAAAGGAGAGCAGAGTATCAATTTAATTAATTGATGTGGAGGATAATATAACCTAAGAAGTATGTGAGTACCTATGCATATGTAGATGAAGTCGACCCCATATCCATCTACCCACCCATGAGTAGGAAGGAACAGAGATAGGAATAAGAATGAAATGAGAATCAGAATCAGAATAAGAGAGAGAGAGCATGGCGTGGACAGAAGACAGGCAAAGGATGCAGGATGCCAAGACCGGGACCCGACCCGCTTCATGTACTTACTTCGATATTATTATTATTATCCTGGACATGTAATGGAAGTATTTCCATATATAATTTGAAGCATGGAGTACAAAACAACATGTACTAAACTTGTACTGTACTTGTATTGTACTTGTACCGTACTTACCTAAGTACTTAAGTAATTATATATATACCAGGCGGGGCTGAACGGAAAGGGTTATATCGCGACAAGGCAAAATTTAAAAGCCTCCAACACTTTCAGGAGAAGATACATAATAAGTACATACATACAATTCACAAACAACCTCCATGCTGGAGAACAAACTACAAGAGAATAGTATACCTGTGTACATAGTAAGGACTATGTAATGGACATATGCACCGTTCAGCTGCAGAGAAAAACCAGTTAGATTGGTCTTGTCGGTGTGAGGCTGCGGCACAGGCCCTGCTTGGAGACCCTGCTCAGGGGTGGGTCCTCGATATTATGCAATGACAGGGCCATGCACCTGGGATAGTACAGAATGTAACCATTCTTATGTATCTCGATCCTCGTCGTAGTGATAATCATATATCATATCAGCACATCGTCGTCATCATCGCTCGCTCTTGTCGTCGAATCTACTTGTTATAGATTCCCTTTGTTCCGTGTTCCTCCTTTTCCGGTTCTCGCATATCTACCTACTTAAGTACTTATATATTACACATGCGCGTATCCAGTATATATCCTTCTAATCGCGTCGTTGACCAAGACTTTCGACGAAGCTTTTTTTTGTCCAATCATGCCGAGTGCTTGCATGGTATAAGCTTATTTTGTTCTGTTGCAGGCATTGGACACGAAACCCCTTGTACTAAGTCCTTAGCTAGTGAGTGCAAGGACCAACTAGCGTGAACACTGGTATGTGCTTACCCCCCCTTTTGGCAACCGTGGGATTTTCGTGGTAGATTTTTTTTCTTGGGTTAAATTGCCTGAGGCAAATGCGACCGCCACCGCAATCTGTGTAACTTAATGCAGCTGTCACTACCAACATATCAAACTACATATTTACATACCCATATATGCGCGCGCTCAGTTGCAGGAAGATGGAAAAAAAAAAAAAAAAGAAAAAGAAGAAGAAGATATTTCTGTTCCCCTTCTCGTTAATTGTCATTTCACTAAGCAAGTACCTAAGTAAGTAAGTACTAGGTTGGTGAGTAATTATGCCCTCATTGTTGAGCTTTTGCCTTCCCTTTCTCGCCTTCGACCTCTCATCCCCTTTGGACCCCCATCGTATTTCTTGCTCCCATCGAACGCTTTGCTTTCGCTTTCTTTCTTCGCATTCATTATCGATGGTGCCGATGTGTAATCAAATGCCTGGAACTCTCCTTCTTCATTTTCTTCATCATCCCCACCGTTCTCCTGAAGATCCCCATCTCCTGGTGCCGTTTCGCGTTTCGCTTCTGCCTTCTTGCGCCTCTTTTCTGCTTTCCTAGCGGCTCGCTTGTCTAACTTCGAAAGTTGAACTGTCTCAAGCCCATCTTCCTTGTCCACATCATTCCCGGGTATAGCCTCCCCTGCGCTAGCGCCAACCTGGGAGCTTGGTGAATCTGGATCGCCATCCGATCCATCATCATCATCATTGTGCTGCACATATTCGGTGACATCTTCAAGCTTCCGCTTCCGCCCTCCGCCAAGCTTTTTGATAACAACTATATCCGCCGCCTCTGACTTGATCTCTCTATCTTTGATGTAATCTGCACGAGGGATCGGCGTCTGAGTTTCATGTCCGCCAGGGCCGTCGAGAACGGTGGCCGTGAGATTTGGCAAGGGTAGTGCGAGCGAAATGTCGTTCACACCAACGACCAGGTCCTTAACTTCCCAACGACTACCGCCGAATGTGCCTCCCCAAAACTGAGATTCTTCTGTTTTTGCTCCCGCGTCTCCCGCGCCAAGCATTGGCATTATATTTAATCCCTCTTCGCCATCCTTCCTTGTATCTTTAGCCTGCGGAGTCCAATATTTTCCAGCGGTAACCAAAAGATGTTGTACCGAACTGAACGGCACAGGGTTTGCCTTGGCTTCCTTGATCGTAGAAACGAGGTCTGATAATTTGGACCTTAGCAATGGGTTGCTACTGACTGATAAGGCCGCGGCTGCATCAACAGGCATTTGCCTCGCAAAACTGAGCAAGTGATTTTTTGACATCACGAAATGTGGATTGTCGTCTTCTTCCCGTGCAACCCTATCACGCCATGCATGCACGGCCCTGAACACAGAAAATTGTTCATCAGTGAAATTGACTGCATTGTGTTTCAGGATCGATAGCCAGCCACGAGACCCGCCGCCGTTGACCGGGTCGTAGGGCTCTGTATCGTAGGTTTTAAGGCATGTTTCTTTCGAATTATTTTGCACCGTTTCGATTTTATCCTCCTCCGCGGCGTTGCTCTTCCCTATCAGTTCGTTCCTCATATTGTCATAGATGAACAATAAGAAATGCGTGTCGGACCTTGCGTAATCAAGCATTTCCTGAGGTATGGGTCTTGATGTTTTTCTTTTAGTTTCGACTAGGTTTTTTTACTTAGAAAGAGATTTTGTTGAACTCTTACCTCACTCTCCAATCCGCCAATTGATACGACTTATCAGCGTCGAAATTAATATATTTTTTGAGAAGGAACGCGAGACTGTGGCCGGTGAATCCCAAACTTCTTGCGGCATCATATGTATCGAAAAGGCCCACCACATAGATATTCAGATCGCGTTGAAGCCAGATAATATCCATAAAGGCACCATGAAAGACCTATGTGATGTTAAAATTTGGAAAGATTTACGACTGCCAACAGCAAAGCCCACATACCTTCACAATACCAGGATTGGCGAAAACCTCGTTCAGAACCTCGAGCTCATCTCTTAGCTTTAGGGTATCGATGATCCAATCCTGTTCGCGTGTGCTAACTTGCATCAAACACACCAAGCCGATATATGACCTAAAATCATGGTGCTCCAAATCCACGGCTATCTCCTCCGCTTTTACTAACTCTTGCATCATCTCGTGTAACCGTTGGGGAGAATCTACGAATATAGCCGAAGTTGACTCAAAGGGCTTGTATTGAATGGGCTCCGCCACTTTGTGCACACGGTTTGGGAATTTATACTGAGATATCTCCTCTAGATATGGATGCGGGTACTTCTCCCTACCATCAAGGATGGTTGGGACCAAACTGTCTTGGAGCGGTTTGATCGCATGCGGCTTCTTCTCCAACCGTGGTTTATGAGGGCCCGAATCCAGCGGCGACAAGGGTTTTTTGAATTGAAGCTGAGGTTTCACCATGTGCAAACTTTTGTTGAATGCCTTTCTCCCTTCTGCTGTCCGCTTCTCCGTCCGAGCCGACTTGTAGTTGCTCTGCGCCGTTGTCGTCTGCATGATCCCTCTCTTCACAGTTCCAGTATATTCGTCCATACACATATCCTATATGCGAAACAATTGTAAGCTTCTGTAATAGCAAACAAAATATGGAAGGGTAGCAATTTCATACCGCTTTCTCTAACAAAAAGTCAACGACTTCAGAGATAACAGACCATCGTGTCTCTACACTATCTGAATCCTCGAAATTTTCAAACTTCACATCAGATCCATCGGTAGCGTTTCGAACCAAGCTATTGATCAAGCCTAAAACTTTGCTGTTTGTATTGTCGAGAACTGTGGAAAATTCTGCATCTAGGGATTTGTTGAAGGCGATATCTCCTGACGAAAGAGTCTTCACTGTCTTGACGAGCTTAACCAAGCCGAGGGAAGCATCCTTTTGGAATGTAGCAAATTCCGTGGGCTCCATGCTCGACAGCGAAGAAAGATATCGCTAACGAGTATGTCTGCTTTGTTTGCGTCGGTGGTCTCGTGTGCGTCGGGTAGATCAGCAAGTATTTGGGAATATTTCTTTGTCAACTCAAGGATCGCCGCGACGGGACAAAGTGATAGTATTATTCGAATGGATTGTAGGATGTGCGCTTGTATCGTCTAGGAGCATATTTGATTGATCCGAGGTCGAAATGATTGTGTTCTGTCGTCGACAAATGGCAAGTCGCGAATGTTTCTGATTCGATGGCTTGGAGAGGAAAAATTTCGGGACCGATTGAGTTGAGTTGCTCCTTGGCTTGGCCTGGGTGCTTACATGCCTGCAAGGCACAGTTCTCTCCTTCGTTTACCATACCACCATACCCACTACTTTCAGCACCTTGTTCCAATCAAATTCAACATCAAGTTTTCTGCACCTTTTCATAAAAATAATTTTAAATTTAAGTTTTAAATTTTTTTTTGGATTTGTCTATCTTTTTTGGTTAGGTGAGATGTCAGCGAGTCTGCTACCCGAGTGTTTACCGGCAAAAGAGAAGTACGATGCTTGTTTTATAAGATGGTATACCGAGAGTAGGTTGGTTCTCTCTCCAGAGCTTTTCTTTCACGATACTAACCTCCAGTTCTATACAGAGTTTCTTCGTGGTGAACGATCCGAAGACGAGACGTGCAAGAAACTGTTCCTAGAGTACTCACATTGCTTAAAGGTTAGACGGTATATTCATTTACCGCTATCGCTACTCGCGAGCTATTGTCGGCCACGAACTGACCAGATGATGTACAATACAGAAAGCTCTTGATAGCAAAGGAATCAGCAAAATGCTTGATGAGGCTAGAAAGAACACAGAGGATGGCGATTTGAGTCGGCGAGAATCATGATGATATGTACAGGGTGATATCCACTAAGAAACGAAAAGGAAGAATAAGAAAACAACATCTCCACTCTGCCTGGACCTCGCTCGGGAAATCGACGGAAGGTAAAGATAGCTGCGCCTGGAGATCCGGCATGCGACGAGCCAAATGAACGAACAGGACACCGTACTTATTGTACGAGGTACGCTAAGCGCGGAACGGGAATCGAATCAAAAACCAAAGAGACCTAGTAATGATTGTTTGATATATACCTAATCAGAGAATCATCGGGTATGACCATGGCTATGGCTATGGCTATAGAGTGGTTTAGTGGGGAATCCCGTACGCCCTGGTTGGTGCAGAGGTTTATTGCTACGAGCTGTAGGTGTCAATATAACTAAGAGGTCGCTCAGAGGATGGCGGTTCTAAACTACACCCGATCCTCCGTTGAATCCTAGACGTACTAAGTACTCCCTTACCTGCCTAATACCTTTTTTATTTATTATCATTACTGTTATTATCATATATTTATATATACAAGTATATATAAGTACTTACATATATATTATTTTCACGATAAGAGTACGAACTTCAGGATTTATATTATTTTAATTTATATATTTGACAATGAGAGAGCGTGGGGCTATCGGAGTTCGTATTGGTTGGTGAGCTCGAGCATTCATGTTTCAATGGTCCTGTGACGTAGAGGCAGATCTGTTTTCTTGGTCCGCATCCACCGCCCTGCAACCCAAATGCTAAGTAAATACCTAGGTACCTAAGTACTGACTTACCTACCACTTACTTACTTACTTTACTTACTTACTTACTTACCTGGATCTCCACTATTGGCCTTCTCTTCTTCACCACCCTCATCTTCCGCGACAAGGACGACCCATCAAGTTCAGAGAGTCTCCTCTCCTTATCCGCCGTAAGCACACGACATTATTATTATTGTTTTTCACCAACTGCGGCCTTTTAACCATCAATCTCTGATCCTTGTTCTGTGTATCAGAAAAAAAAACAAAAAGTATAGAATAGAAAACTCTCCAGCTCAATCACCATTCATGTCGCGACAGCGTCCCACGTCATCCTCATCCCCCGCTGTTGCCAGTAACGGAGGTTCGTATATGCCCATCCATCTTTGTAACTGTATGTCTAAGTGCTGGCGATATGTTGCTAATATTTTGAGTTGGGCTTGTTAGGAGTCGACACCAAGATGAAGGAAATAACAAACGATGACCGCCACTTTTCCATGCTCCGGTACTACCCCAGACTTCCCTGGTATCTCTCGCCCTATCGCGGTGCTGCCCGTGGCGGCTTGCTGTCGTAACTGGGTCACTGAGGATGTATTTCGCTGACGGTTATTATTTCCCGGAGCTCGTAGACAGCTTCACGCTGCAGACTTCATTACTGAACTAAATGGTATGTTGGAACTTCTCAAGGGCAATCGCATGGCTGCAAAAAACATAACATTGGCTGACTCGGCGTTCCTATAGGCTTCTGTGGCATCATGTCGGTGTTCACCTCACTGCGGTACTGTCTCGGCGAACCTTCCGACCTAACAAACATCTGGATCGCTCTCACCTTTATGCCATTCGGTCTCTTCTTCGACTTCATGGACGGAAGAATCGCTCGGTGGCAGAAGAAATCATCTATGCTTGGCCAAGAGCTCGACTCTCTCGCTGATTTGGTACGCTACAGTGCTCTTCGATTATGTTGAATGATCAACCCTAACGGTTATGCCCAAATTCAGATCTCTTTCGGCGTTGCGCCTGCTTCTTTAGCCTTTGCCATCGGATTTCGCAGTTTCCTCGACACTGTCCTATTATCCTTCTTTGTGCTTTGTGGACTCTCTCGCCTGGCTCGTTTCAATGTTTCCGTCCAGTATCTCCCAAAAGATGCATCCGGAAAGTCAAAATACTTCGAGGGAACGCCCACGCCAACATCCCTCGGCTTGATGGCCATCGCGGCATGGTGGGTTAAGAATGAATGGATCTTAGAGAATTTGCCATTGGGAGTCATCCTTAAAGGTACAAATCTGGAATTTCATCCTGCAGTCCTTTTGTTTGTGGCTCACGGCTGTGCTATGGTGAGCAAGAGCCTGAAGGTTCCTAAACCTTAGACGATGTTACGAATTCAAAATCTTTGATTTCCTATAATCCTTTCCCCGACTCCTTCTCCCCCCTTTTTCTTGGGCGAATTGCCAGCCTGTTGTTTATTCTATGTTGGCCTGGTTTTCTTTTTCGTTTTTTTCTATATTACCCCCCCCCCCCCCCTCTGTGCACGAGTCCAGCGTCCAGGCTTGTATTTTTGGGGCCTAACCTCGTGCACTACTGCGAATGGAATAGTTCTATACAGTCTCATGATTAAACAATACAATAGGATCATTCGCTTGAAATTACAACGGTCTTCAATGTGTTTATGTATACCATATGCTCTGAACTCACCCCCTAAACTTGCAGGTTGTCTATACGTAGCTAGATGCCTTAGTGTCGACTTTGTTTCAACGTTTTTCCTAGCCTGCACGTGCCAATCTGTAGAGCCGTTTGACCATGCGAGAAGGGTTTTTTAATATCTTGGTTCGTTTCTAAAAATGCAAACTGGTTCCCATTATTAATCGCGGTTATTAATCCGAATTCAAGTTTAAGGTTGCTTAACCTTTCTCGCCTGATCGATTTCACCCCTCCGAACGAACCCATCTCAACATCTCCTCCAAGAACCCCACAGCCCCTCAGTCAACTAACCCTCCCCTCTCACCGAATACCAAGCCCCTACGAAAACCATGGCCGAAAAATCTCACTGCCTATACTGCTTTGACGTCCTCGCTTCATCGTACTCTAAGAAAAGGCCTCTCACACTCTCTGAAGTGGAAACAGCCTACCATGACCTCGAAACACATAACTCATCACTCCCAAATGGTAACAGCAATAGCAGTAGCACAAATGGAGTGGTAACTAACGGTGTCTCCATCAACGGACACGTCTCATCTACAAATGGAGTATCACATCCGGAACGGCCGTTATTCGTTACGTGGAATGTGGTAAGGTCTAGAGGGAAACAGCTGCGGGGTTGTATTGGGACTTTTGAGCCGCAGAAGTTGGATGAGGGGCTGGCTTCGTATGCTCTGACCTCGTACGTTTTTGACCTTCCTAATGAATATATATACATATGTATTACGACTGAGGGAATTAAATCAAATTACTGAAACGTTCTATGGCAGAGCATTTGACGATACCAGGTTTAACCCGATAGACGCGAAGGAACTATCGTCATTGGAATGCGGGTAATTATCTTCTAAACTACCATCACATTACTATTACCAAGGAAGGCGTAGCATATCCCTAACTGTCATCATTGCAGCGTCTCGATCCTAACCGATTTCGAACCAGCCTCAAGCCCATTCGACTGGACCTTAGGCACTCATGGCCTTCGAATATCATTTACGTACCACGGCCGTCGTCATGGCGCTACCTATCTCCCCGATGTCCCGGTAGAACAAGGTTGGACACAAGAAGAGACTTTGGTCTCGCTGATGAGGAAAGCTGGGTGGGGTGGAAAGTCTTCGGAATGGCAAAAGGTGAATTTGCAAGTGACGAGGTACAAGGGGACTAAGTCGAGTGCATCGTATGAGGAATACAAAGAGTTTAAGGAATTCATAGAAGAGCTGAGGGGGAGTGAAAAGGAATGAAATCGGAGGTCTATATGCGGCTTTCTTGGAGAGGAGTTGATCGTCCCCGGCTCTCTCTAGCTTACTGGGTTTCGAGGGACGGGATCTGGGGACCAGGGAATTAGGAAATCGGTGAGAAGGTGTGAATCTAGGCGTTCTTTTTGTGGAGTTTTTTTGTGAGTAAAGTTTGTATTGGAGAATATGCGTTATGGCCGGCAGGGAATCTGGGAAGGCTAGGAGGAGTCAAGGTAACAATTTCGATCTTGGTTATAGCAGGTAATTTTATCAAGCAAGGCTCGATTGGGTGTGTCTACGGAACATCTTACATAGGTAGGTAGTATTATTTATTTTTTAATCTCGATACGACATATATTATTCTAATATATCTGAATATCCGTCGATATCCTTCGTTGCTTCTTATCCTTTGTTCCTTGGTTTGCGTATACGATATTGCTATTTTGAAGCTTTTTTTAAAAAAAGATCTAAGCTGCCGGCACATGTGACTGGATATCGATAGCGCCGACGCCTTGCAATAGGCTAGATATTCTTGGGCGAGTACCCGAACGGGTACTCACACACCCAAAATAATAACGGCAATACTGGGATTGATATCTCAAGTTTCCATCCTTCTTAGTTTCGTCATGTGTCTATCTGTCCTGTAGCTGTCTGTTTTAGAGGAACCTAATACACGCGCTGCATAGGTTTTGGAGTTTCTGGGCCTGTGAAGAATACCCTGCATGTCAAATATTTTAAATTTCTGGTATGAAAAAAGATAAATGTAGTAGCGCAATGCAATGCAATCAACACCGCCTTCTCCTAATGTACCGGACAAAAGATCGATATATCGCCAATTGGAAAAAAAAAAAAAAGAAAAAAGGAAAAAAGGAAAAAAAGGTACGGAAGAGAAACGAAGAAAAATAAGACCTCTACTCCTTTTTAAAACAACGACGGTGGTATCAAAGAGATATCAAAAAAGAGGCGAATAAAATCAGTAGGAAAGAAGAGAGAAGCGCGGCAAGGAAATAGAAGGTGGGTAAATGATGGTGTAGGCTTGGATGTTGTTTCAGAAAGGTGAATATACAATAAAAGAGGTAGGTAGATTAGCAAATGACTCGCTCTGGAAAGCGGAATGGTATAGTATAATGACGATAAGGCCGTTAGTTTTTCAGGTTGGAACAAAGGAACTTCGAGTGATCGGGGTAAGGCTGGCAGTTGGCGGTTAATAAAGAGTAACAAAAAACAAGATAAATAAAATAAGGAAATCGACTGGTTAGTGCGCATGATAAGGTATTCGGCAGAGACTATGATGTAAAATAGTAAAACAGTGGCCTTTTATTAGGTCACATTGAATACTGGTGACTTCAAAGTGATAGAGATGATCCGGTTGATAGACTGTTAATATGCGGAAGGGATATTGTTCACATAATCGTGCAGCAAGAGAGCTTGCTGAAGAATCCTTTCTTCTTCTTGCCGTTTGCATCGCTGGCTTGGCCTTTCTCGTTATCTTCGATAGTGGTGGGGTAATTTTGTAAACCACTGGTTGGAACATTGGCTTGTCGGGTAGGGGGTGCTGCCTGGCCCCTCCTTGCGGCGACCACTCTGCGCACAATGACTAGGTATCATATTTCAGTTTAATCCAAAGCTTTTGGGTGGGTTGAAGAGGGCTTACGAGCAAATGTTTCTTCGATATTAACCATATTCCTTGCGGATGTCTCCATAAACCTAACAATAAAGTTAGCAAGCCTGTCTTGGTATAATACGTTCTGCTTCCAACATACCCGCATCCATGATCCCTCGCCCAGTTTAGCCCTTCAACACTAGCAACTTGTCTATCATGCGCCAAGTCGACCTTATTCCCCGCTACAAATTTGATCTGTGGTGGTTTAGCCGGCGACCGCTCCTCAGACTCCATTTCTATCAGGTCGTTGAAATAATCAAGGGCGACGAGGGAATCATGGCTGGTGATATCGTATACTAGAAGAAATGCGTCTGCATCTCGCGTATTTGCCGCTGACCACAGGCCACGATATCTGTAAGTGTTGAACAGTCAGTGGTTGCATGTTAATCTATGGTTCGGACAAGTTCGCACTCTTCTTGGCCCGCTGTATCTGTGAGGTGTAGGTGATATGTCACGCCATCGATAACTCTAGTGACGGAGTAGCTGTCCTCTGCATGGTCATGGTATAAACATAAGCATCTGCTCCTCAAATTGTTCATCGAGTTCCATCGGAATACCTATTGTTGGGTCATAGCTACAAATTGAAATACCACAACCAATTAGATACTAATTTCGTAGGTAATACCCAAAGAATAGGGGACCTACTCATGTGTCCATTTACTTCGCACCAGTCGTAACGATATCGATGATTTACCTGCGACAACGAAACCAGGTTAGCAAACCTCTCCAAAACCGCATATGCAAGGCCCTCTTCTTTTCAAGGATTATCAACAATGTTAGATGAACGTGAGACATTGGTGCAGACAGGAGCAAGCGTGCTGTTCGGGTGCGTGTGGCAGATCGAATCTGTACCTGTTCCACCATCTCCACAAACGGTGATAGCTATCCTATTTTCGTCCTCCATGTGCGGCCGCGCACCCAAGATTGGATGAATTTCAGAGAACTCCGGAGCTTGGTTTTCTAGTGCTGGTTGTTGTCGCGCGAACGAGGTATTCTTCTTCCTTTTTTTTTGGGTTGTTTGCAATCTCTATACTATCGCCGTTTTTGGTGACGGTCTTTGTCGGCTTGGGCTTTTTGGGGTGGTGGTGGAGTAACAGAAGGCGGAGCGATTGTTGTACCAAACAAAGGTTGGGGCCAGCGGGACGGGTCGAGATGTTGACTCTCGGGAAGGGCTTGTGGACGTCTGAAGTATGTACGATGATGAAATTGGGCCGGCGCAGGAAGGAGAAATTGGAATTCTACAAGTTCATCTACAAGAACAGGAACAATTGGAAGGATAAGACGGACAGGAGAGTTCGAAGCATAAAAAGAAGAAGAGAGTCCCTGAACCGAAAGGAAAATTATCATGCGACGAAAATGTTGCCTCCTGCTGATTCGCTACAAAAAACGGTGTCCTGTACCCTGATTCGTTTTGTGCACTAATCAAAGATAAGATTTCCAGGTTCCTCTCGTCTTTTTGTGGTGGCGCTTTGCGGCGAACAGAGGGCAAAGGAATTTGTATGGTCAATTTCCTTCCCGGCTGCATGGTTGAAGGATGAAACCTGGCAGGAAGCCTCTTCCCTGTAAAGGCCTGCCCAAAGTCGTTAAGGGGCTTCCTTCGAAGATATGTTTATTGCCAAAGTATTCCTGCGTCGACAAGGGGTTGGAAAATTGGGATCAACTGAAAGCGTGAGGCCCGTTCCAGGAGACGGAAGCCGCTGAGCTGGGAGACGGGACTCGGTATGTTCCTCAAGACATGCACATGCACTTGTACCGACACTTCGGCTGGCGTGTGCGGAGGCTCATAGTTAAGCGACAGAGGTATAAACACGGTTTGATGCATTAGTGCATGTGTGTATGTATATCGACCCAACTCTACTTGCTGCAGTTGGATTTGATGCCCCTGGTGAAAAACTCGAGGCGAATCGCGTGGAAAGACATCGATTACACATGACGCAACGGATAATAGGCTCTCTCAACTTGAACTCTTAGCATGTCGCAATATACCCATGTTAGAACTGCCAAAGGGCGCTTCAGATATATGACCCCTTGATGATATCAAGGAAAGCCAGTCGAGAGGAGTTTGCCGATAACAGCGGGTTATAATGATCAAGAACGTGCCAGACCCTGGTACAGCTCTTCTCTTTGGGATTTCAACATTTCAAGTTCCTCCTTGGCTTCCTCGATCTTGCGTTGAGCAGCCTTAGGGTCAGGCGGTAGGAGAGTGTATGCCTTTACTTGACCATTCAGGCTTCGCACATGATCCTGGAGCTCGAGGATCTCATTTTCCAGCTCAACCAAATTCTCAATAGTATATCTGGGTGGGTTTCTCCGATATGCATTCTACATATATACGAGGCGACCATTAGTTGTTCGTAAAAATTTTATATGCATAAATTGGAGGGCCCACACCTGCAAGGAAGTAGCCCGGTCTTTATATTCAGCGGACTTCTGCTGTAGGATCTTTATGGTCCGTGTCCACTCAGCAAGCTTGGCTGGGAGATCTTTGGGAGTCTCATATGCCTCGCTGCAATTCATATTAGCCGGCATATTAAGAAACTGAACGCTCACAGAAATGAAGATTTACCTGTGGAATTTGCGAAGAGACTCCTCTGCTTCCTGAATATCGGCAACGAGGGTCTTAAGAGTCTGCTCCTCAGGAAGGATCGAGTGCTCAATTTGGCATTCTTCTTTTGTCAGATACAACAGCGCCTCCCGGTTTCTTAAATCACTATGTTAATGACAAGTGGGAGGCCAACTATGAGGCAACGATACTGACTCACTGTGATACGTTGCCCAAATCAGCACCAAGCTTGACACTGGCACTAGCCACAGAGTCCAAGGCCTTGCCGGCATCTCGATTCAGGCCTTCTCTAATACGGATGATTTTATCGTCCGGACGCTTTGGTCTGTAGCTACTTAGGATATTCTGCTTGAATTCGAGCTGCGAAGCTCTCTCCTCGTCGGCAGCTTCGTTTGCAGCAGCTAAGGCAGTCAGAGCCCTCAGGGTGTCCATGTTCCTTTCGAACGGAGGGACCGGCCGTGGGTGATATTTTGCCTGGAGCCATTGATCGATATAGCTCCATTCCTTTGCTACAGTCAATACATTAGTAAAATTTGAATACTGAACTCGCGATGTCGCTGGCTAGATGGTTGTTGGTTTGAATATTTACTTACCTTGATGCTGCTGCTGGCGGGCAAGAGATGGCGAAAAGACAGCAGAGGTAGCCCAATCGTCGTTTAGATGCAAATCCATCGGTATCTCATGGATGCGAGGCGCATGCACATGTTATATTACAAATCCTTAAGTACAATGGATGGAACATATGAGGTTGGTGATAACTCCCTCAATGCACCTAAAATGACGTTGAGCTAGGGATAAGATAAGGTTGTTCGGGAACTGTTCCATTAGTTCGGTTAGTTAAACCAGCACAGTCAGGAACCAAGCGGCGGAGCTAATTGCAACTTGGCCACAACCGACCCTTCGATATGTATAAACTGGCCACTTCCCCAAGCTGACTACGGAACCCCGAACATCGACCATCGACATTGACCATCGACATCGACATCCCTGAAACGTCCATACTTACTTACGCTTCCTAACACCGGCCATCTACGAAAATGCGCCTGGCACAGTCGAAGCACACTTACCTGGCCGCGGCTTTCGTCTGCGTGCTTTCACTCTCAATCCCTGCAGCCGCCAGTGATGTCCCCAAAGACGTCCCCGTCAAGTCGCTCGTTGATTCCGCCAATGTTCTACTAGCAAAGGGCCAATCAAATGACGCCCTGCAATTCTTCGATGCCGCTATTGAACGGGAACCCTCCAACTACCTTACCATCTTCAAACGGGGCACCGCCTACCTCTCACTCGGTCGCACAGCTCAAGCCGCTGATGACTTCAATCGAGTTTTGGAGATGAAGCCAGACTTCGAAGCCGCCCTCCTACAGCGCGCGAAAATGAAGTTAAGATCCGGGGACTGGGTTGGTGCTAGGAGTGATTTTAAGTCCTGTCCTAGCGACCGGCGACAGGAATTGGGCGATGTTGATAAAGCAGAATCATTTGTCTACTCCGCCCAGCTTGCTTACCAGAAGCAAGACTACCATGCTTGCACAGAAGCAGCTACCGAGGCCATTTCGTTCTCGCCTGGGATATTATCTTTAAGAGAAACCCGATATAAATGTAGACTTGCAAAGGGCGAAGTCCGGGAAGGTGAGTCTACACAATAGTCCTCTGCGAGTTTGTCAGTTAATACCAATACCTATGCTAACATAACCCCTAGCCATCGGCGATCTGGGCCATATCTCCACTCTATCTACCGCACTTACCGAGCCTCACCTTCATATCACAAATCTCTTTTACTATTCTCTCAACGACTTCGACCGAGCTATGACTCAGATCCGCAAATGCCTACACTTCGACCCAGATTCAAAGCCATGCAAGAAACCCTTCCGTCGGCTAAAAGCCTATAACAAGTCTTTGAATAAAGCGATGGAAATGCGTGGAAGACGCCAATTCATCGGTGCAGCTAAGATAATCATCGGAACTACTGACGAACCCGGTATCCTTACCGAAATCAGGGACGATATCAAAACTCTCAGGGAGGAAGGCCTCATGAACGACAACAGCCCGAACGATCTCATCCTCCAACTTGTCGAACTTGTTTGTGAAATTTACAGTGAAGGAAATAACGACAAGAGAGCACGGCCTTTCTGCGAGGAAACTTTACAGCTCAATCCTAACTCCATTCCAGCCATAATCAATAAAGCTAAGCGACTAATGGACGAGGAATTATTCGAGGAGGCTATCAGGGAGTTGAGCCATGCCAAAGAACAGGACGGCCAAAACGAAAAAGTCCATGAATACCTCCAAAAGGCGCATGTCCTTCTCAAGAAATCTAAGGCTAAGGACTATTATAAGATTCTTGGCGTAGACCGAGATGCAACATCGAGAGAAATCAAGACACAGTACAACAAGATGGTTCGACAGTACCATCCTGACAAATTGAAACTGAGTGGATTGACAAAGGATCAGGCGGAGAGGAAGATGGAAGCAATCAATGAAGCCTATGAAGTCCTCAGAGATGATGAACTACGAGCCAGGTTTGACAAGTACGTATTCCAACATGAATTACAACGTAGCTCAGGTATATAAACTGACATTTATACAGTGGTGACGATCCGAATGACCAAACACAGCGAAACCCCTTCCACCAAGGTGGCCCATTCGGTGGCGGATTCCCCGGTGGCGGCGGACAACCATTCTTCTTTCCTGGTGGTGGCTTCCCTGGCGGCGGCGGCGGCGGCGGCGGCTTCAAGTTCCAGTTCCAGCACTAGGAACCCACCCAACCACCCATTTGCATTCTCTTTTGTGCATCATTTATAGCCTTCCTCAGAGTCCATAGAATAAAGAAAATCGACTCTTTAGGTTTTCCGAGGCGGGGTTTGTTGGCGTCGATCCTTTCTATGCATTCATGTACGCGGTTGCCCCTTGTATAGGGCTGGTTTTGCTTCATTGGCAGTTTAAGGGCGGATGTCGAGGACGGTGCTTTGATTCCTATGTATATAGAAGCGCCTCGCTCCCTTTTTTTTTTTTTGGGACCTTCACTTTGTTATTACTATTTACATTTGAGGAGTTTGTGTAATATATAGAAATCAATGGTATCTTGTTGTATTTGTAACGTTGCAGTTCGTAGTTCGTAGTTGCGGCATTCCTCAATGTCTTTCCTGAATCCCGTATCGAGTTAATGTTTTTATAATGTAGTTTGAGGTACCACGATTAACGGGCATGAATCCAGGGCACCGAGTTTACACCTTGATGAAAGTCAATGCGATGGTTTAACTTATAATTGATGTGCTACCATGAACTAGAGAGGGTCCGAGGAAGGGAAGCTTGCATAGTTAATCAAGCTAATATAAAACCGGAACTTTCTATCTCAACAGGGCTTATATATTTCTAGGCCCTGAGGGCATGAGTTTGATCTAACTCCCTTGACTGCTTGAGTTCAGTCAATCGCTTGATCACATCATCGACGGGTAAAAGTGCGCCTCTATTCTGACTTTCCTGGTTATCTCTATCTCTGGCGTTGACCGATCTGTTCTTACACTCGTCCGCGCCAACAACTATACAAGAAGAAGAAGAAGAAGAAACCATTAGCTAGGAAACCTCCTAATAGGGCGGAATCGCTGATTTACGTACCAAAGGTAAAGTTGTACTGATGCATCTGGGCCTGTAAGATCTTCTTCTTCATGGTGTTGCCGCTGATATCAATATCAACATAGAATCCAGCATCATGGAAGATCTTTTGTAGTTCAATCACATAGTCGTTGTTCTGAGGAGTGACAGGCAATATCAAGATTTGCCTGGGGCTCAACCAGAATGGCCACTTGCCGGCAAAGTGCTCCGTGAGAATAGCGGTAAATCTCTCAAAGCTGCCGTAAATGGCACGGTGGACCATGACAGGAGTGTCATAAACACCGATATCCTCGCCATTCTCATCCTTTGTTGACGGCGCACCAGTGTTATATCGGAGTTTGAATCTTTGTGGAAGCTGGAAGTCAAGCTGAATGGTGGCACATTGGAATTCACGGCGAAGGGCGTCAGAGATGGTGATGTCGATCTTTGGGCCGTAAAAGGCACCATCACCTGGGTTTAACTCCCATGCGCCGCCACCTTGAGTTGCGAACAGATCCAGAGCCTCCTTTAATTGGTCTTCAGCCTTATTCCAGGTCTCAATTTCTCCCAAATATTTATCTGGCCTGGTGGAAAGGTTCAGCTTAAAGGTGAAGCCAAGTTTACCATAGATATGTTTAAGAAAGTCGAACAGCCCCATAATTTCGTCCTTGACCTGGTCCTTGGTACAAAAGATATGAGTATCATCTTGCTGGAATCGCCTAACTCTGGTCAAGCCGGTCAATGCGCCAGAGGCCTCATTTCGGTGCAGAACCCCGAAATCTGCCATCCTCCATGGCAGTTCACGGTAACTTCGCTCGCGGTGGCCAAAGACGACACAGTGACCTGGGCAGTTCATAGGCTTTAGTCCGAATTGCTCCTTGTCCACATCTAGGGTGAACATATCGTCCTTATAATTTTCCCAATGACCAGAGGTCTTCCAGAGGCTCGAGTTGTACATGTTGGGGGTGATAACCTCATCGTAACCACGTTTCCAGTATTCTTCTCGGAGGAATGCCATAAGGGTATTGTATATTCTGGTTCCGTGGGGAAGAAAGAATGCCGATCCAGGGCTGATAGGGTCAAAGAAGAAGAGTTCCTGCTCTTTTCCGATCTTGCGATGGTCTCGCTTTGCGGCTTCCTCGAGGTACTTCTTGTGTTCGTCCATCAACTTTTTGTCCGGAAAGCTGACACCATAGATACGCTGCAGAGTCTCGTTGGCGGAGTCGCCGAGAAAGTAGCAGGAGGAGTGCTAGTATGTTCTATTAGTACCATCGTATTGTGGAGTTTGCAAGGATTTTTTTCGCTCTTACCTTCATCACAGAGAAAGCCTTTATTCTGCCAGTATTTGGGATGTGAGGTCCGACGCAAAGGTCGATCAGTGGACCACATCGGTATACTGTGGAGCTGGTGCCATCTGGAATCTTGCTGGAGATAAGAACCTGCTTGAACTTGTTGTGCTTGAACATCTCAAGGAGGTTTTCCTTGGAGACGACTAGACGTTCGAAGGGCTGCCTCTCCTTGACGATCTTGCCTGCAATAGTCTCGAGAGGTTTTACGTCTTCCGACTTAACAGCCCTATAGGTTGATCTCGTTAGGGGGGGCGGTCGACCCTAGTGAATTTATTGAAATTGAATAAAGGTGGTAAATACTTACTGGCCATCTTCAGCCATACCCATTTCGTAGAAGAAACCATCGTCAGTTGGAGGTCCCAAGCAGAGATGGCAACCGAAGTGTCGCTCTGCAGCTTCACCGAGAACGTGTGCACTGGAATGCCAGAACACCTTCTTGGCTATTAAATCCAAAAGTATCAATAAGAGGTTCGGTTTAGGGGCCTGGGGGGGGGGATATTATGGGATATGTTACCCTCCATATTGTCGAAATCGAGCAATTCGACAGAGCAATCCTTCTCCAGAGGCCGTGGAAGATCCCACAGGACACCGTCGACCTTCGAGATGACAGTTTTATCGGCGACACCTTTGCCCGACTCGATGGCAATCTTCAAAGGCGATGTGACCCAAGATTCACCGACCATGGTACGACCTTCCGGTAGGATGGTGATGGTGATGGGCTCTCGTGGCTTGGAAGCGCATTCTGCATCGTACTCGGCCTTGAGTTTCTCGAATAATTGTATACGATGGTCGATATAGACCGGAGGGGGATCCAACTATTACGACAGAATTAGCACATGTTGAAAAAAAAAACGATCTCCCTTTCGAGTGTGATGACCGGTGGAAAGGCCATTCGTAGGAGAAGGAGAAGGAGAAGGAGAAGGAGGAGAAGAATAAAAATAATAATAAAATAAAAATAAAAGAATAGGAAGAATAGGAAGAATAGGAAGAAGGAGAAGAAGGAAGAGGAAGAGGAAGAGGGTAGGAAGAAGAGAATTGCATGTACATACCTCCAATGGGGCAGCGGGGGCAGCGGGGGCAGCTGGCTTCTTCTGCTTCTCCTTCTTCTCACCCTTTGGCTTCGCAGCAGCAGGAGCAGAAGGCCCGGCAGAAGAGTCACCAATGGTAACGTCCTTGACCTTATCAACGACCTCCTTGACGGCGTCCATCGTCGATTGTAAGTGTGATTATTTGTATCTACGTCGTGGTGGTGTGGTAGTAATTGGAATGGTATTTTGTGGGCGCGGAGACCCCAGCCCGGTTATTTTATATAAAAGTTATTTGATTGTGAGTCGACAGCACAGCTAGTCCACAGCGAAGTGCAGCACAGTCGAAGGTGTGTTTATTTGGTGGGGCTGCAGCAACTGCAACTGCAACTCTCTTTTAATTTCCCCCCCGCACTGTATTATACACCTACTTACCTAGCTAAGTATACGTACAAATACTTAAGAATGCAAAATGCAAGGAAAACCTGATTCGGTCGAACCAAAGAAGCTAGAAGGCAATAGTATAGTACAGAACATACGGGAGAGTCAAAAGGGACGAAATATTTCGGGTGTCGGGAACCGCGGATGCATGGGGAAGAAGATCGGTTTAGTTCTTTCCCTTTACCTTCTTCCACTTAATTATCTCTACTCCCAACGTACTTCCACCGTATAATACAACTTACGTTACATGGCTGCGCAGCGACGAGAATTTCGAATGGGGCCGGTTGGTTTCTCGATAAACTTAAACTAGTACTATATCGTTTCTTAAATTTAAAATTTAAAGGGTCTGCCTACTCTCCCAGGACAGCAAGCTTAAGGTGCTAACCGTGCCGGTGCTGGACGTCATTGCATTGCATTGCATTAATTGATTGTCTGATTGATATCTCAACATCATCCCGCATCGACCCCTTCTCATCCACCACATCCACATCCACCTTCCCATTCACATCCCTTCCTTTTTACCATGTCTACCGACGGTTCAAGTATAAATACCGCCCATAGGACCCAGAGTTCCCCGGCTATTGAGAACGCCATCGATAGGTCCGCTCCAACTTTCACCGCTGCTATCGAAAAAGATGAAACCACCTACTTTGACACCAACCCTCCGCCCCCGGAACTCGAGGAGTTCTCCCGAATAGCCGAAGAATTCGTTAACCTGCACTGTTCCCACCAGCGACGGGTTGTGCTCGTGACATCCGGTGGTACCACCGTGCCCTTGGAAAATCAAACCGTCAGGTTCATCGACAACTTTTCCGCTGGTACCAGAGGCGCTACCAGTGCCGAATACTTTTTGGAGGCTGGATATGCTGTTATATTTTTGCACCGGCAGTTTAGCCTGCTTCCTTACAGTCGCCATTACAGCCACTCTACAAATTGTTTCCTGGACTTTTTGGCAGAAGCTCCCACGGATGGAAGCAGCAGGAATACCATCGTGGCGAGGGATGAATACGCCGCCGAGATGATATCGGTTCTGAGGAAGTACAAGCATGCTAAGAGGGAAAGGCTGCTTCTTTTGCTTCCGTTTACAACCATAACCTCCTATCTGTTCCTCTTGAGAGAGCTGGCCATGAAAATGAGACCGCTGGGTGGTAAATCTTTGTTCTACCTGGCTGCCGCTGTTAGCGATTTCTTCGTTCCTAGGGAAAGAATGGCGGAACACAAGATTCAAAGCGGCGAGTTTGCCGAAAAGGACGGCGAGATGGAATTTGTCAACCCAGCTGGCCCGGGGTCTGGAAAGAAATTGATTATTGACTTGGATCCTGTACCGAAGTTCCTGAAAAGGCTTGTGGAGTCGTGGGCTCCGGACAGCATGATCGTGTCCTTCAAGGTATGCCGTTCTATGAGCTTCGCCGTCTAATAATGATGGTCGGCAACTGAGCTTCCGGGCTAACCTTTGAACAGCTAGAAACAGATCCTAAGCTTTTGATCAAAAAATGCAATATGGCGTTGAAGCGTTACTCCCATCACCTAGTGATAGGTAACCTGCTTCAAAGTCGAAAGCACGAAGTAGTATTCGTCGACAAGGAATCCACACACTGGCTCCGGTTACCGCAGGGCACCGAAGAAAATACAAATAGTGTTGGAAAGTTCGCAGGCAGACGTGATCCGGAAATAGAAGCCCTGATCGTTCCTGAGGTGGTTCGTCGACATGGGGCCTTGATATGGCATGTGGTGGCGGCTACTCGGTCCTCCATTGGAGGCTTGCCCGACTAATTTAGGTAAAAGAGGTTATATAGGTCATTAAATTACATTCCTTTGAGCAATAGCGATGGTGAACTGTGGAGAGCATGGACTTGAGTCTATTCCCATTTTCGCTGTATGCCTATGGCCATATGGGTGGTATATATACACTTATATACCTAGTAGTTTAATATTTTCGGTTGCGTCAGTGCAGTATCATATGTATAAATATCGAAAGCTCGCCGATGGAGGTTAATTTGTTCAGCATGTAATCATAATAGATTATCAAAAAAAAAAAGGATAGAAACATTTGGATATACTTAAGTTACTTATAATTATAAGTACCTAAATACTTAAGTAGACACTTACTAGGTACCTAGATACTAAGTATATATATAATATCTACATGCATCAATATCAATGCAATCAAATGTTGAGATTATATTAACGGTTCGCTTTGTGTTGGGCAACCACCCAGCTGGAAATCAGCGGCAGGTTTAGCCGCGCTAATCGCTTCCGATTGCTTGGCGACCAATTTTTATTCCACGAAATTTTTTTAGATTTCGACAAAAAAAAACACCAAAGCGAAACTGTACTCTTCATCACGAACGAAAATCCCATTCGCTGACTTCAAACACGCCAACAGCACAGAGCGCCCGCCAATCAAGTTTAGATCGCAATTATTGATACTTCAAGTTATTAATTTTCTTTACGAATCCGACAAACCAACCATGAGTTTTAGAGGTGGCAGAGGCGGTCCTCCAAGAGGTGGTCGGGGTGGGTTTGGAGGTGGATTTGGAGGTGGATTTGGAGGTGGATTTGGAGGGGGTAGAGGGGGCGGTGGAGGATTCAGAGGTATCGTTAGCCCGATATCTGACCAAATATGATGGAATGGGATCTAATTTCAGTATCAATTGATAGGTGGAAGGGGTGGCGCCCCTCAGTCATTTGGTCCTCCAGACCAGGTCTTCGGTACGTACCAAACAGTCCCTGCCTATCCCCCAAAGATGGCAGTCACTGATTTAAGATATTTTGTCTAGAGATCGGAACTTTTGTCCATGCTTCCGAGGGCGAGATGGTGTGCGAGTCTACAAATGTGAAGATTCCATTCTTCAATGCGCCGATTTACTTGGAGAACAAGGTACTTGCACTTTCCTAGACCTCCCCAGGCTCACAGGGCTAGGGTTTGCGCACATGTGCGGTTTCCATGAATCTAATTCAAGTCGTTCGATGTAGTCAGCTGTTGGCAAGGTCGATGAGGTTCTCGGGCCAATCAACCAAGTTTATTTTACTATAAAACCGCAGGAGGGAGTCGTGGCCACATCGTTCAAGAAGGGCGATAAGTTCTATATTGGCGGTGACAAGTTACTACCGTTAGACAAGTAAGCACGGAGGCTCAAGGTCAATTCTGGGTCAGTTCGAAGACACTTGCTGACAACCAATCGAATTTAGGTTCCTGCCCAAACCAAAGCCACCACCAGGTACTGCAAAGCCAAAGGGTATCTCGAAGAGGGGCGGCGCTGGTGGACGGGGTGGACGGGGTGCACCGAGAGGTGGTGCACGTGGTAGGGGAGCTCCAAGAGGTGGACGAGGTGGAGCCCCTGGAGGCCGTGGTGGATTCGGATTCGGAGCTCCAAGAGGCGGTGCTGGTGGTCGAGGACGCGGTATCCCAAGAGGCAGAGGAAGTGCGCCGGCAAGAGGAGGCTTCAGGGGACGGTTCTAAAGTCTTTAACCGTATTATTCCGCACCTGTTTTTCTTCCGCTAGATCAACCTGAGGTACAGCTCACGGTCACCGTACCCCCTAGTGCCAATCTTGGAGAAAGACGAGTCCTGCGCATGTTCTGGAGATCTTGGGGTTTTAATGCATGGCGTTCGGGGTCATATTTCCAGTACTTTCTTTCGTCGTTCCATGGTTTTATGCAAATTCATTGTACAATAAAGAACTATATTGGTAGAATGTAAACTTAAACTACGAATAGTCTATGCACGTGCACTTTATTATCGCGCATGGTTCCGTATATTATAGTGTACGTCCATCTGAATCCACGATGGTTTCCTGTGGCAGGTCTCGAGTCTCGCACCGATTTGATCTTCAATAGGTATTTTGCAGAGCCTGAGCGGTTACCATTGGACACAGGCCCAACGTCATTTTAATTGGTGTGCGCCAGCTACCACACCAATTTTCTGCGGCTTATCCTGAGAGCTCCCAAATCATAACACCTTTCCAGATACCTAACCTCGAAACATCCAAACACCAGCGTCATCTTCTTCTCGTGAATAACTTCCACCTCAATTGTGATCGACTGTATATATTTCCCGTGTATTAAACTTAATATCAATCATCACCCGACATACATCGCCATCCTATCAGTTCGAGTTCGAATTACGACCCCTTGAAACCCCTGCAGCATACGACAGTCCTCCATACCCCGCGACCCACCTCTAGGCACGCTAAAATATACTTATTACAAAGCCTACTCGAAGTCTATAAGGGTTTCTCATATCTCGACAACGGCTACACGCTCAACCTTTTTTCAAAATTCCAAACCCTTACTCTCCGGATGCGTTCTTTTTGATGCACCCTTCTTTGACACTGACATTTATTGTCTTTGTCGCTGGGTATATTACCGCGCGGTTTTCACTCGTATCCCGGGCATTTGAATTCCTGGTTCTTGCGTGGAAGAGTGGGGTTTTTGTACGTCCTTTGGGGATCCTTTGTATTGGTGATAGTTGATTGAATTACTTACTTTTTTGTTTGTAGGGACGGGTGCTCCAGGGTGTAGTTCTGCTGACCTTGTTGTTCATTCTAATACTTGTTCCACTGGAAAGAATCGCTGCGAGGGAAACTAGGCTTGTATGGGTTTGATAATGGTTTATTGGACATTTGGAAATAAACACTCGACTAATCAGGGGTATTTAGCACTCACGGGCTAGTAGCGGTGGGATATCCGCGAGGGAGCAATTGAGGAGAAGGGGGAGCTTCTAGTGACATCGTCAGGCATGGATCCCTCGCCGACTTTGATGCGGATATTCTGGCCATGTGGCCTCCCACGGAAGGAGAACTCAGGATTGTTGATAGGCTGGCGAAATTCGGAGTATGATATATTCGTGGTTGCTCTGCTGAACGCTAAGGATGTGAGGACTGTTTCCATTACCCTGATGAATATACCTGTTGATTTGTGGGCTGTTAGAGCAAAGCAATCGATCATGCTCTCCGGAACGGTGCTATCTTCACAAAGCCTGTTGGGTCCCTTACAAAGCTCTTCCAAATGAGCAAACGAACCAGACTCCACGTTCTAGGCACACTGAACGGCCAGCAACCAAAGAAGTTTGAAGCACGTCACATCCACGCCACACTCACCGAAAGTTGTCCATACCCTGCGATATATTGTCCCAAGGAAACGAATGTTACAGTGCAGGTCATTTTGTTTGATATGCCGTCACCATGGCGGATGCAGTATATGTCTCTGAAACCCATCTCACTAGCGTTAGATGAAGAAACGTCTACGGTTAAGGTGGAAGAGGAGAAGGAAGCTCAATATGTGAAACCTTTACATGGTCAACTTTCAGATAAAATTAGACTGCATTCGGTACGAAAACACCGGCTAACGGTGAAAGAGGAGTCACTAGATGCGATAATTGGGCAGGTAAGAGTTAACCAATATCTCGGGCTTCAAGCCAATGAAATTCTAATTCTGTTATAGATCAACTGTTCGTGGGAGATGTCCACCCTACTCAACGATAACGTAAGGTACCGGATTGGGCGGTCGAGAAGTATGAGCGTTAGCGAAAGGGTTGTTGAATCCGCTACAAATCTTGGAGAGCGAGCCGTTAACAGGCTTTGGAGCTTGGTACTCTTAGCGTATCCGCTACTGATACGGTGTTTCGTTGCCTTGTTGACAGTCCAAAGGGCTGCGAATGAAGTCGTCCTTCGAATTGTGGAGTGGAGGCCGAAACCAGATCTTGCCGCCCTGAAGGATGTTTCCGCGACGGGTTAGTATGCCCATTGCCTACCAGAGCGCTTAGTTAATCGCTGACGAGTATAGCGCAGCAGTTGGATATCAGGCTCCAGCAATTATGCTACTGGCCGACTCAGTATAGGAAACTGAGGAAACGGAAAGGAGATCTAGAGAGCGCCAACTCTGTTCACCCTGATTATATACGATTTTACAACAGCTTGTGGCTGGTTGCAAATGATGTGATTATTGGGATTGCACTAGGAACTTTCCTCATTGAAAACTCCACTGGTGTGGCTGATTGGCTGGATGCCTTACTAAGAACGTATACGATTGATGGATTGCACGAGACAATATCCTGGTTGCGAGGGAAACCAGCTGGTTTGAAACTGAATAAAGAACTTGCTTTCTTCCTCGGTGATCTCTTTCTATGGGTTGTGGACTACTGGGCAGGATCGATGGCGAGCGTGCGGCCTCATCTAGCTAGGTTGATCTGGGTTATCGGGTTCTCGAGTTTCGCGGGCGCCACGATGCCAATCTCGATATTTTCGGATCTACTTTCGGTCTTGACCTTACACATTTACTCGTTTTACATTGCCTCAGCGCGGATATATCACTGGCAGCTCACAACGATCATCTCACTGTTTCACCTATTTCGTGGGAAGAAACGCAATGTGCTACGGAACCGTATCGATTCGTGCGACTACGATATCGACCAGTTACTCGTCGGCACCATCCTATTTACGCTCTTGTTTTTCCTGTTGCCTACCGTGTTAGTGTACTACCTCACGTTTGCGGTGGCGAGAATGATCATAATCGGTATCAAAGCCGGGTTGGAAACGCTTCTGGCATGCCTGAACCATTTCCCACTCTTCGCACTGATGTTGAGGACAAAGGATTCGAAGAGGTTGCCTGGCGGGGTACAGTTTGAGATGCTAGATGTCGATAAATTGCCTGACGGGGGGAGACAAAAAGAATGCGAGCATATATCTTACGTTCTGTTGAAAGTATGTATACATTCGCGTGATTGCTCCTTTGGCTGGGGTGATAATCCAACGCTTTCTCTTGCGACAATACTGATACGGGTTTCGTAATAGTCAGTGCCTCTGTCCTTTAGGGCAATGTTTCGGCAGTATTTCCAGTTGGGAGGACGCCTACGGAAACATTATATTTCTCCACGGGTGCTACTGTGCCTTGTTACGGGTCGATTTGTGAGTCCAACTTTTTCCCGATAGTGTTTTGTGTCATTGTTTGAATTGGGTATCAGAATGTCACGGCAAGCTGCGTAGAGCCTCTATTGCGCAACCTTTTTCCGAGTTTGAAACGAAAGATCATAATGCAGCATTGTTAGAATGACTTGGCATGGATATGCGCTGATAGAAGCTTGGTGTTGATGTAGGTTCCGCCTATTCATCGGAGAGATCTGTACTCGCTACAATATAGCATGTTGCCTGCAGAAAGAGGGAGTATTATGGACGTTTGGGACAATCTAATAGGACCACAGCCACAAAGTGCTCGTCAGCGATAGGCGAGCCTTTCGTTTTTGTGGTTTGAAGAAATCCTGCTTATGTTTCTTCCTTTCATCCTTTGGGTACTTTTGACGACTTGGATGCCTTATGGACATACATGCATGGCCACATTGGGGAGGGATAGGGTTTCAGATAAGATGGTATGTACATAGCTAGATAGACAAGTGTTCGCCGGCTCATGTGAGAAATTGAAGATCAAAATGTACTGGAACCCTTTTCCTTTTTATTCGGCGGGCTGGGTATATCTATATATGATTTTCGAATATCTGGAAGGGGAAACAAATTGAACCCCCTGTTATGATTACTGTGCTATAAAAGTGGTGTTTTTCAATATCGTTCGAATCCGAATTAAGTAAAATCTCTCCTCTGATACTACTCTAATATAATCCGTATTGAACACCGTCATACCGTATTGGAACAAAAAAAACTGTATTGATACGGTATCAATAACCCCCCTCAGGCTTGCGTGAGAAAGAGGCATCTTGTGTTTTTGGACTGCTAGAGTTTTAGTTTGGTGAGGAAGAGGATCGTTTAATTGACGAATATTAATGGTTACATGGTTGGTTCCAGAATGGGAGAATCGAAGAGTGGTCATGGACGTTTCATGGTAGTTGGATCGATAGGCGTTTAAAAATGCAAAGACCTATCTTGAACAGAAAAACTCGCTCGCTATTCTATACCTGCCCTACGTATAATAGATAAGAGGGAGAGCAACGTGTTTCCGAGAAGTTGGTTTGGAAATGCAAATGTGAAAAAGCTAATGCTACGTATGCGATTACCGGTTCAGCTGATTGTTCTGGCAGCCACGGACGCCTTGCTATATATCTGAAACTAGTATCTCGGGAGCCAAAGTGGATCTGGCCCGTTGGTGGAAGGAATCAATAACATGTTGTAGCTATTAAACCAATTATTTGCTTGGGGCCCTACGCAGATATCTGCCATTCAAACACTCATCGCAATTGAATTGAACATGGGAGCTTGAGGTCGAAATCCCAATCCCAATCCCAATCTCAAATTCCAATTTAATAGGACTGGGCAAAGTTCTGTGTCACCCAGAAATTACCTCCATTGAATAATATTTGAGAAGAGTTTGGTAAGGAAAGCTGTTGAGGATGTTTCTTGTGCTCCCCCACAGCGAAAGAAGGTAAGAAAGAATAAAACATGCAGCCAAGACGGAGCCGCGGCATGGGCAAGGATTTGGGGAAAAAGGGGGGTTCATATCTCAAACACGCGAAATTAAAAGAAATCCTGTTCGAGAGTTCTTTTTCATTGCTTCTTTCTTGACACTCGATTTCCATTTTGTTCCTTCGTTTTTCGTTCCTGTTTTTTTTGTCCTGTGAGAGATTTTTTCCCTCTCGTTAAAGGCAGTAAAAAGGGCCTGGAAAATACCCGAGTCTTTCGGTGTCATCTCGGCGGTCTCTTTTTTTTTCTCTCCCCTGCCATACTGTATATATGCACTTACTTAGTAATTTGTACACTGTTTCGTCATTTTTTTACTTTGAATGGGGATCGTAGACATCGACGGGTAGCCCTTAGATCCGATACATGGTGGCTGACGTCGGTGCATCTATCGTGCATTACTTGTCAAGGCGTTAGAGCCCTCGCTTCTTTCGATACTCTCTAACACAGGTTTATCGGCCCTTATGTCCTTCTGTTAGGTTTTTGTTTAGCTAGAACCCAAACCAGGGTCTTAAAAGTTAGTGAATAACGGCCTTTTATGGAAGGGAACAGAAACAAAAAAAAAAAAAAAGAACAAGCCACCGTCAGCTTCCCGCCGTTTCTGTCCCGTGCATTCGCAATCAGGACTTCAAAGTTTTGTGGCCCATGTTCTTTGGGTCGGTGGTTAGTTAGTCAGGATCAGGCACCATGAGAACGAATGTGAAAATGCAAGCACTCATTTCGGTTCGTTCGGAGGGCAACGGGGCTTTTGAATATGATACTATATATATGTACTTACATGCGCACATATTTCGGCCAGGAAAGTTCTTTTCTTTCGCCTTGAAGGAAGAAAAAAAATACCACTAGAATCCGGGTTCTTTTTAGTTTTGAGGCTATGTTATATTAATTAGCCAAGGACTTATAGTAGGTTAGTTTACCAACAATACCAGTTTGGATGTTATTGTTATTGTTATTATCGTGATGCAGAAGTGCTGTGAGTTAGAACCGCAAGGAAGTAAGTACATATACATTTGCTGTATATATAACGTTGATCCATGAATAGAAACGGGAATGGACTTGGCCGGGGCTGGATTGGGTCTTTTGTTGGCAAAAGGGTTTAGGATAAGTCAGGGCAGAACAGTATCGTGATCAGGTCACTCCGTCGTATCGACAACTTTGGACCTATGTAAAAGTCGGCGGCTGCGAGGGCCGACAGTATCGAACTGCAGTGCCACTGTTACGACCACTACCACCACCGCTGGTTGCTTACCAGCCGATTGGGAGGAGGTAATGCAGGTAACGTAAGTTTAAGAGCGAACTAGCCGTAAGAGCAATATGGTACAGTAGTACCAGTATGCGGCAACGAGTGTTATGTGAATAATTTGTATCAAATGGTTGACCTTGCATATCTCCTGGCACAAGAAAAAAATTCAAAAGCAGTCAGCAGAAGAGCCATTATATTATCTCCGTAAGCACAATCCACGCCGACCGACCGACCGACCGACCGACCTATCCAACCTGTATGAGTGCTCTTATCGTAACGACCATAGTAAAGGATATGATAGAGTTAGAGCGAGCTTACTTAGATACTTCAGTTTAAACCAAAGCCAAAATACAGCAAGAACGATATCTGGTCCGTGTGTATGACCGATGAGCGACCGCCTGCATCAATTAAGAGCGACGTTGATGCTTCCTGTTTGAGCCAAATCAGTCAGGAAACCGGACCATTTCCTGCGAGCAAGCGTGGTTTGTGTGCCAGCCAATTTCAATTTCCCGGCACATTTTCTTTTTTCCCTGCCCTCCTTCGTGGCCGACTCAGCAAGGAAGCGGTGGTGCAAGGTGGTGGGTGCATGGTGGTGCATTTGGTGGTGAGCTAGGACGGTGGTGGTTAGCAGTTCTCCTTTCCTCTTTCCTTCCAAGCCTTCTCGTCCAGGCCAAAACTCCCACTCCTCCTCCACACCTGTCCCATCATCCCATTCCATCCTCTCTCGATTCTTCAACCACCATAACCCTCACCACCAGTCACTCGCTCGAGTTCTTCAACCACAGGGTACAGCTGGCCTACTTCTCTGTTCTTTCCTTACAGACTCTCATTCGCCATCTACGGTCAACCACTTTCCTTTGCGCTTGATTTCCCTGGTGTTTTCCTTTTCCTGTTCCTTCTTTCTTTCTCTCTTTTTTTTTCTTTCCTATAATTTTCCCCCCTCGTCGTCAGCATATTTTCAGGCCACTCTCTCCTTTTGTCTCTAAACGGAGTTGTTTTTCCTTGTGTGAAATATTCTTAGAAGTAAAAAAGAGAAGAGATCAAGGGTTTGAACCGACAACCCTCTTCGACAACTATAATTCATACACATCATTGGGAGGGCATTCTGCAAAAGAAGGGTTTCTTTTATAACTGTTTTTAATCACGACAAAAGGGACGAACCAAGGTATCTTTGCTTGTAGAGGTTGAAGGCGATAATTTCAGAAGGCGTTCGAAACTTAGAGGCGCTCTTGGGAAAAGCTATCCGGACGACAAAGATATTTGTTCTCATTTGATCGAGTTCTCGACTTGCAACTTCCGACCATCGGTTCCTCCTATAAAATAGGAATAAAAAACTATCCGACAACTCCGACTCGAATTCGTCGACATTTTTGAGCGGAGGAAATTGAAATTCTCCTCACGTGGGATTTTCTTTGGGTTGAAGAACGAAGGGCCTTTTGATTGAAAGGTATGCGTTGTCCGCTAGTCCAACTTTCGCTTTGTCGTGTTACTATTGCTATGCCTGCCGTTTGGTTGGCTATGGTCGAGAGGAAGAAAGGGAAGGCAGGGGAGGAGAGGAGAGGAGAAGAAAGGAGAGGGGGATGGGATGGGATGGGAAGCGGAGAGGAGAGGAGAGGAGAGGAGGAGAGAAGCTAGAAGAGAGCAAGAACAGGCAGGAGGAGGACGTCATGAGAAAGACGAGGCATTAAAGACGGCCTTGTTACTATCAACATCCACGTTTTACGGCTTCAGCTCTCTCTCTCTCTCTCCTTCTCTCTCCCTCTTTCTCCACCTCTCCACCTCTCCCTCTCCTACCTCTCTCCTACCTCCACTTCCACTTTTTCTTTCCTCCTCGCTCGCCGGCCTGCTGATGTAGTGACCCTCTACGTCAAACTAAAATATCGTGATACTAACATGTTCATGTGGAAAATTCTATAGATCCCTTCTTCCCTACTCACCCTGTAGCATTCTAGTCGCCAATCACACCCCCTGGCTTGACTTCCATCCCTCGACAACATAAACTGTCGAGAATATCCCTTTCCTTGTCTCTCTCCCGACAATCTCTATCACATACATAACGACAATGCCTTCACTACTAAGGACAACTTTGGCGGCTTTTGTGCTCCTCGGCGCTGTCGTCCCTGTCTTCGCCAGTGATCCATCAACAGCTTGTTACGATAACCCCGGTGATACTAAGAATTATGGTATCAAAACATACCAAACAGCCAACCTCTGCCTTGCACAATGTCGGGACGAAAACAAAGCTGTCTACGGTGTCACTAGAGGCTCCACTTGCTACTGTGGTGACGTCTTCCCCGAGGACGGAAAAGTGGATATGAGCGAGTGTAACGTACGCTGTCAAGGATTTCCCGATGAAATTTGCGGTGGCGTTTCGGTTTGGTCATTTGGCATCACTGGAGTTGTACCCCCGAGTAAACCAAAGACTACGAAAACATCCTCTACATCCTCTTCTGAGAGCACAACTAGCGAAGCTCCTTCAATCCAAACCGTCATCAAGACACGTAAGTTTTTACAACCAGATTTATCGCAATAATGCTCACCTACTAACCCGTGATGGTCGACAGCCATTGTTACTCAGACTGCTCCCGCTGATGGCGACAAGCAACAAAATAGTGGCGGAGGAGGCTCAAGCAAGGCCGGTATTGCGGCGGGTGTTGTCGTCGGCGTAATCGCTGTCATTGCAATGGGTGTTGGTGGTTTCCTCATTGTTCGACGAAACAGACGACGACAGGCCGAAGAGGAATACAGAGCCGCCGTTGCAGCAAAGGAGTTCACTGCCTCTATCAGAAAACCACAGGCGGACACCAGACTAGACCCTGTCATGCTCCAGCGAAGAATGAGCGACGGCAGCATTGCGGACAACCAGGACTACTCGAGACGGATATTGAAGGTACCTTCGTCCAACCCTAATCAGAAGCGATATGATTAAACAGAATATACTAATACCCTATCCATCAGGTCACAAATCCCGACGCATGATGAACCCATGACGACACTAAAACCAATTTGTGATTAACGTCCCATGGTTTGCCTATGCGCTGCAAATCAAGCCTTCTATCCACTCCAACCGGATTTCCTTGTCCACACCAACGGAAGGAATAGATACGGTCGAATATCTGGGTACTCTTTTGATGACACATCGGGGCATTCTTTGTCTCCCGGCCTTTTTTTTTTTTTTTTTTTCCCTCTTGATACAGCTCGTTTGTTTTTTGTGCATGGCGTATACCCTTTTTTTTCCAATCCTTTACTTTGTTTACTGTTGGTTTTTATTTTCTTTCCTTTCATTCTATTATCTATTATAACCTTTTTCATTCCCTTTGCAAAAATGGATTTGTTCATAAAGCCTCCCTCTTAAAACTACTACTTCCTTTAGTGTTCCTAACTACACATTAGCGATCTGTTTGTTCTCCCCACCTGGACCCCGACGCATACACCCACTTCTTACCCTCGAAAGACTCCATCGCTATTGTATAATTTCTCCTGTAAATTACCTTGGACTTTCAAAGGCGATTCTTAACATAAAACCAATACTTAATCTGGCTTCCACACTCGTAACAATCTAGCCGTACATATGATAGTGCCACACACTTCCCTAGTGGGCATACTGATTGGTCCAATACATGTGTCTTTATCAAGGAGTATAGGATGTTATAGCCCTTATCACAAAATTTACGGCCCGGTTTCATCGCTATCAGTACACTGCCTCCTGACCTAGTTTGGGTCTACAGCCGATTTCGCCTTCTTGCGTCGCATTCGGTAATCTCTTTGGGAGTTATAACAGTGGTTCCTTGGTAGATCTGAATGGTGGGCTTAGTTTAGACTATAATAATTCGACCTTAATCCTAATATTGAACTCAACTCCGTATTGATTCCTATACCTTGGTCGAAATATACTTTGACGCATTATTCTAACCAATACTAGTTATAACCCCCTTAGACGAACTATAACCCTCTATTAAAAAGTTAAACCTCCTTTTTAGCATTCTCTCCTTAGGACTTGATCTAGTTTTAGCTGTGGCTTTTAATCACATTACCCAGGCTATTTGTTCTTTCGCAATGCATCGAACTAGATTCGGTACTTAGATGCAGGCGCCACTAATCACCAAAGCGTCGCGTCCCTGCATATCCTCCGACCTGCAGGATACAGACGAGCGTCTCGCATTGCCTACGAGAGAAAAAGAAAAAGAAAGACAAGTCAAGCTTAGTGGGTCTTGGTGTCGGAGTGATTTCTTTTTTTTTTTTTTGTTGTTGGCGTGGACATTTTCAATTGGTATCTCCGAAAGACTAGGCTATCCTCGGTCCCTTTCACCTCTTGCCCTTGCAGACTGCGCCCTTAGAATATCCCTAGGTCGGCAGTCCGAAGGACTTTTGGCAAGAGGCTGTATACGTATTGCTGCCCGAGCTCGGGTCCTTTTACAGCACTAATTCTGTGAATACGATTCACTTGATGTAATATATACGAAGATACCCAACAGATTAGGAAACTGGCACAAAGTTTCGTACGACATTCCAAGAAATATATCTTTCCCCTTCGAGATGAAGAAACGATCTTCAATTCCTAGGCTTCCCCCCGGGACTCACTAGACAGGTAAAATTCGATTCCATGTCATCATTTAGTCTGGTTGTGAGTACCATGGTTGATACCATTGCATCAGAAAATACGATTTTTAAAAGCGTCCTGGATAGAAGTCAATATACTATGCAATAGAACGCCACCAGGGTTTAACCGACGTACATTTTTCTTCTTCTGCATCTTCTACCCCGATTCTTCCGCTATTCTATCATTTATTTATTTATTATATTATCGCTGTTACTATTTCTGAAACTGTTATCAGCATTCTGCATGAATGTTTTCGTTCGTATTCGGCCTCCGACAGGCGCAAGCGCTTAACATGATTACCTCCGCTTTTGCGATCGTAGTGCTTCAAATACTTGCGACCACAACCATAGTTTCAGGCGCTTCGGTTATGCATACTTCGATACTCGAGTATGGTGATATCAAGTACCTTGTTTCTAAAAACGTTGTCGGTACAATTAATATTGATAGTACCTCTATAACCCGTCGTTCGAACTCGAGTTCTAGTCTTAATATACAAACACATGAGAACCCAGAAATAGCTAGTCTCGTTCCCAGTCGTCACAAAGGGCAGCACTCTGTTTGGGAGATGGCCATTCCTATAACGATAATAGCCCTGGATTTGAATACAGTAAGCAATAATAATATATCTTCAGAATGGCTGAAAGCTACAATTACATCAATGCTATCTGCAGATGATGTATTTGGGCCTTTCTTCCTGGAAACTGTATTGTTCGGAGTATTTGGAAAAATACAACAATCACCAACGATTTTTGAGGATGGTGTGAAAGTACTAGGAAGTCTTGGTGTGAAAGATCATTCCATTCTAAGAGTTGATGATTCGATTCCGAGTGGGCCGTATTTCCTCCAGTCCGGGAGTATCTACCAGGCAATGAGACTGTATCCCGATCCGTATGGTGCGTTCATGTATGGTGTCATGCAATCTGAAGATGGGTAAGATATAAATTTCAACGTTCAACGAGCGCCTCTATCCAGATATTACATATATCCCCGCAAAGTCTGGGCAGTTATGAGATACCGATCTATTGTAATTGAATAATTTGTTTTGTAAACATTTACTGATGCCGCCGGGATTAATACAGCTTCGCTCGCCCACATACCGAACTTATTCCTGTCCCCTCTCGACTCTATACCAACTCTTCCCTCCCCCTATCCTCTAAAAGAATAGCAGTGAAGGATATTATAGATCTCCGGAATCTCCCCACTAGTGCTTCGTCGAAAGCCTATGCGCAATATCACGGTTCCTCTAAATCCACCGCAGAAGCAATACAACATTTAATCTCTCTCGGGGCCGTTATCATTGGGAAAACCAAGACCACGCAGTTCGCAAACGGCGAAACAGCAAGAGATTGGATCGATTTTCAGTGTCCGTTTAATCCCCGCGCTGATGGATATCTGGATCCTGCAGGAAGTAGTACTGGTAGCGCGGTTGCGGTTGCCGGGTATGATTGGGTTGACTTTGCAGTAGGGACTGATTGTAAGGCTTCCTCCCTCCCTCCCTCCCTTTTTCTCTCGAGGAGGGGGTGGTAAGAAACGTATATATCTTTGTATACAAGTAAGAAAATAGCTAATATTCGTAGCCTGTGGGAGTATCATTTGGCCTGCGGCTTTGCAAGGTGTGTTTGGATTGAGACCGACGTTGGGGGTATCAGAGTTGGAGGGGGTCATGCCATATTCGAGGTATGTGGTTAAGAACCATACTTCTCATGTGATTAGGGTTAGAAGGAAGTTCTCTCGATGGTGAAAAAATCTGATAATCCGGGGGGGGGGGGGGATATATTAGCGTAATGGATACCATGGGGTTCTTCGCCCGAGATATTCAGAACTTTCAACTTTTACAGGAAGTCTGGTATGATAAGAAGGGTCAGCGCAGACAGGTAAATAACTGGCATTTGGATGAAAATTTTTGGCATCAAGTGTGAGTATTAATCAATTTTTGGTTATAGAAACCATCCAGGATAATAGTTCCTAGCGGCGTCCTCGACTCCCTCCCTTCTGACAAACAGTCAGTCATGGCGAAATTTATAGAAGATGCGAAAATATCAACTGGGATACCTTTAGCTGAGATCGACATCAATGAATTATGGAAGTCCTCCGGTCTAGCCCCTAGGGATATATCGTACACGGAATATCTACACTCTGTAAGCCTTACCGAATTCGAAACTCCCCTCCTAATATATACATATCGTTTCTAACCATTTGTAATAACAATCAGACAGTTGCCCACATTCAAATACACGAGTCCTACATCAACGAAAATACCTTCTATAATAAATACAAGCAGAAGTTCGGGAGATATCCGTATATCAACCCAATGGTAATGCATAAATGGTACGGTCAAAAAATGCAAGCCCGGAAGCCGACGGCTAGGGCTAAGTGATAATCTTCCGACATATGCATCCAAATGCTAAAAGATTTTGAGCATCTACCGTACAGGGAAATTCAACGACAAAATATTTCAATGGGGGACTATCAAGAGGCCCTACAGAGGATGGCTGTTTTCAAGGGGTTCCTTAGATCTCATGTTTTTAATGGTGGGGCAGTGATGATGCTCCCGGCTGGCAGCGGGGAGGCAACATATAGAGATGAGCTGATGTAAGTGGCAACCACGGCTTAACTTAGTCTTATGTTGCAGACGTAGTCTACAAATGAAGGCTAATATAGATGATAAATCACCATAGCGCCCCGGAAAGCATCGATGTATATCTCCAGAGCTTTGGTTTTGATAATACATTCTATAGTATTTTGGGAGGGTTGCCGAGTGTGGTGGTCCCAGGTGAGAACTATGCTGATTCTATTTATATCCCAACCAATCCCATCACAAACGCCCATGGAAGTTCGAAATAGTCGCTGGAACCAAAAAAGATATTTTCTAACTTCAAAACAAGTCGGCCAACGCCCAATAACATCGAAGGTCACAAAGGAAACAGTCTGGGAACCGATCTCTATGATGATCGTTGGACAAGCAGGTAATGATTTTCGTATATAGTTGCTAAGATCTTCGGAACTCGTAGCGCTAACCTCTTCATATAACCCTAGGCACCGAGGCCCAAATAATCGATTTTGTTCGAAAAGTGCTAACGAAATCCGGAAGACCGATGGGAGTTCTGGTTGGGGAGAAGGCGTTTTAAATGGTTCACATCTTTTTTCTTTCTTTTTTCTCTCTGCTTATAAATTTCGATTGATAGATAGGTAAACTAGTCTACCTAAACACTTAAAATTATACGACCAAAGATTTGTACGATAGGAGAGCTTGAGATAAAGGCTTCAATTCATTCACTTTGTCGCGTTACTTGCTTGTATGTGTTGATGGGGGTGTTATAATATTTGACATGAAAGGTAATAGGGGACAAGATAAAAAGGGTCAGTGGGATGGGGTAGGGGGTAGTAACTCGCGAGACATCATGATCGTATGCGTGCGTATACATCTCAAGGAAATAGGACCAAAAGTAAAATGAACAGTAAGGAAATGTAAGGAAATAAAAAGAAACAGAAAAGGAAATAGGAAAATATTTGTGGAAAGCAAATAGGGCGGGGGTGGGGTTGGGTCATTAGTGTAGGATGTGAGAAGTATTTCAGTTGCCCAAAGTTGGCCCAAATACTGTAGGAAATCTGAATAAATAAGTGGTGATAGATGAGAGGAAATAGAAACAAAAACAAACCGTGTGCTTGCTCCAGGTCCCGAGGTTTGATAAAAAGTCAAAGAGCTTAAGAAATGCCCAAAGGAAATACCCACACAATATGCAAAGGACTCCGGAAATGTAGAAAAGAAACCCAAATAATTAAGTACCTGACGCTTAATCCTCGACCTTTTAACTGCGCCACACCACTCTTTTTACTTGTCAATAACACCAAGCCATTATGACCCAAAAGGAAATTATTGGAAAGGATTAAGCATTAAAACTTATTGTGTTGATTTTGTTGGATTTTAGGTATATTTTGAGTCTCTAGAGCTGGAGTGTCAATATTCGCCCTGGAGGTTTTGCCAGAGCTGCATATCCAATACATCGCTTTCCTGTAGTAATTCTGGCTTAATGAAATCAAACTCTTCGCCGGAAAGTCCAAGGTCGAAGTTACCGTTGAGGGTATTTAAGTTTGAGAGTGAGATATCGTTATGAATTTCTTTGCCGTTGCCGAGAAACGGAAAGGTATCGGTTGATGCTGTCGCTGCGGCAGATGAAGTTTCAAGATCTGGCAAGCCAAGTATTTCTCGGAGATCGACTTCGTCAGCTGCAATTGCTGGGGCAGAAAGTCCTTCCCATTCTGGGGTATTGAAAGCGCTTGCGTATTTCCTGTGGAGAACTTGGAGGTCTGGTGACCCCTCAGGTGTAAAACTGGTGCCTTCGTCGAATGAGTTTAGTAGCGGATCACAGAACCTGAGAGCACCATCTTGTTTTGGAGCCGTTGTTGTTGTCGGAGAAACTTCGCCCAACATGTCTTCCGGCGTCGATGGAGCCGAGTATAGTGGAGACGCGGCTGGAAGTCCAAAATCCACGGGTCCAAATTCTGTAAAAGAATTAATGGAAACGCTATCGAGCCTTCCTCGCTTGTGGTCATCTTCATTCTCGGGGTCGGATGAGGCTTCACGTTTCCGTTTTCCTGTGGCTGGAGGTTGGTTTGGTGCTATCTCCGGAACTGTTTCTAGTAGTCTTAATACTGGAGATGTTGGTGTTTCCCATGTGTCGATGTCGTCGCACGCCGATGGCGATGATGCACCGATATCCGACCCTGATGATATCGATGCGCCTGACTCTGAAGACATCCCGCCTTCTGAGGGACGTTTCTTATTTCTTCTTCTCTTCTTTGGGGTTTCAGGTTCCCCTTCAGCACGAATTTTCTTTGGCCGCCCTCTCTTAACCACCTTTTTAACGATTCCCTCGAAAGCACCGATGCACATGCCACGTTGTCTGTGCCTGGTCAGTGCGTCATGTCGGGCGAAGCTGTTGCCGCACTTGCAGGGATAGGGCTTGATGCCAGTGTGGATCTTTGCATGTCGCTTCAAGTCATGTTGCCTGACAAAGCACTTTTTGCAGACCTCGCATCTGAACTGTCGGTCTCCTAGATGGGTTTGAACATGCGATTTGATATTTTCTTTACGGCCAAAGCGCTTTTGGCATTCAGGGTACAGGCAGACCCATTTATTATCGGCAGGCTCCGGTCCCGAGATGTAAGCCGAGATCTCATCGTTAGAAATTCCAGATGCTCGGACAAAGCCACCCGGGACCCGAGTTTCATCATCTTGATCGTCGAGGTATTCCTTCAACTGAGCGGGGTCGGCTGATTCGCCGGTTTGTCTAGATGCTACTGATTGCAAAGCCTGGTGCAATTTCTCGGACGAAAGAACACCATCAATAGAGTGCATCTGGGGGCTCGATGGGCACTCGGGGCTATGTCCAGCGCTTGAGCCTGATGGTGAGAAGTAACTTTCATCATCTTCAAGTTCGTCGTCAAAACTCCCTTCCTCTGGAACAGCAATGTGTGAAATCGATGTGGTTGCACGACTTGGCATTGGTGCCATATCAAATGCATTTGCTGTAACCAATGGTGCTGAGTTTGGCGGCGAGGGCAAGCTCGAAGTAGAACCCATGTTTACAAAGTACGAATCCATATTTCTCACAACGGGGGTAGTATCCACCGAATGCCTTCTCATATGACTTTTGATCTTCTCCACTAGATCGGGTGGAGGAGGTATAGATCTAATGTTAGTGGAGAGAGGCGGGAACGGCCTCTTTGCTGGTTTCACTGTAGAACCCGGAGAAAGGACGAATTGATTGCTAAGAGCTTGCTGGGGGACCTGTTGGGAGAAGGTAGGTGTCTGTTGGGGCAGGATCCCGACGAATGGGCTTCCTGGAGTGATAGGCATGAAGTCTAAGAGGGATTGTTAGTGATATAATTATCAATTGATGTATCAATGAAATAGACGTACTCATCCCGCTCAATGATCTAGGGGTTACGGTCTGATTCAATTGATGGCTGGAAAGATCTTGGGTATTCGTGATGCCACCAGTTACGTCCTGCAAGAATCCTTGTAAGTTTACCTCAGACATTGACCGTTGTCTAGCACCTAGGTTTTGTGTTACATTTCCCTCCGGTATTCTATTCTCTTGCAAGAAGTTTCCAAACTTTCTACCCATCATGGCAGAACTTGCAGCAGCGGTCGTGTACGATAAGCCATTGGGGCTCATCAAGAGAGTTGGGTCGTCTAGAAAGTTTACAGGTTGGGAACGATGTTTTCTATGCCTGGAAATTAGGCCGGGTGCCACTGTCGGGTATGGCTGGAATTCTTGTGTATATTGGCGCTTCCTAGGACGAGATTCAATATTCGATACCCGTCGTCGGTGGGTAAGTGCTGATGGCGGAATGCTGGCGTTGGCCGGAACGGTTTGGAATGTTGCGGTGGCCATTGTGTTTTGAGTGTTCTGAGGTTCTTGGTTCTGGGCGGGTAGCATCGTTTGTTTCAGACGAACTAGTTTAAATAATAGTATTTAAATACTGTCTTGACATGTAGATTATGGATCTGTGTATAATAGATGAGGCTTAGTTAGTAAGTAGTTATTTTAGCTATGCTATGCTATGCTATGCTGTGTTATGTTATGTTAAGTTCATGATCCTTGAGAATATGTGAAGTTGCCTTACCAATGTCAGAACAGTATTCGGAATGATAATAGGATAGAATAGCAAAGAGGCAAAAAAGAAGTATCGGTTGGCCAGTGAAGGCAGCCGGAATTCCTTGCCAATCAAATTTAAAATGTTGAGTATCGTTCCGTATGTTCTCGGGCGAATTCGACGTTCAATGAAGAAGTCGAGATCGAGGGCAATGGAAGGATGGATGGATATACTTGTGTTGGCGAATGTCGAGATGTTGTTGCTATTTCGTGTAGGATTTCCTCAACAACCGGCCGGGCAACCAGGAAACTCGCAGCGACGAGAATATGGCCAAGTAGCAATGAAGCACTCGGCAATAGACCGTACAACAGCGGATTCTTCTTCGAATTTTATTTTTGTTTTCTTGGATTTTATTTTTCAGATCGATGTCGTTATTTTATATCTGGGGGTTTTTTATTTTATTTTATTTTTTTTGGCGCAAAAGAAGAATGTATCGCGGGTTTTTCTGTTTTTTGTCCTTATTTTTTTTTAAAAAAAATGTAAGTTAATTTTATTCTTTTTCTCCCCTGTTGGGAAGTAAAATGGCTAAGGCCTGTTGGTCGTAGTCGTGGTCGTGGTCGTAGAGATCGTGTTGTCTGTGCGGCGATGGCGATTCGTTAGCGACTTTAGGATGCGATATCGCGATATTGTGATGCGATATGGAATCGAAAGCGCGGAGAGAGGCCGGTCGTGGGGAATTGCAATTGGCAAGTTTGATATTGTGAGAGTGAGAGACAATCAATGCGATGCAAGGTAATGCAAGGCTCTGTTGAGGATTCTCTCTTTTCGGGTATCTTGTTTCTTCTAGCGCGCGAGGTGGTAATGTAAAGTAATGTAAGGTAATTATCCTTGCGAGGGAAGCCGGGACTCGAAAGTAGTCAACGAAATTGAATTGATAACTCGGGAGGGAGGGGGGGGACTGTGCGCAGTAGCGGAAGGCCTTGTTTACTTGATCGAGACTCTTTCTTTTCTTTCTTTCTCTCTTGTTTATGGTTGTACACAGTCGAGATAAGTCAAAGTCAAAGTCAAGGCGAGAGTGTAATACGTCCGGGGGGGCACTTCTTTGTTTTTTGTTTCCCTTTCCTTGTTTTTTTTAATGGGCAGTTCCACAGGAACGACTGATACAATACACTGTATGTACTTAGTATGATATACCAAGAGATAGAAGAGGTGGTTTGATTGATATCTGAAAAGAGGGAAACGTCAAGGCGTCAAAGAGCGCTGGGGGTCATCTACTCGTAACGTAAACGTAAATGGTGCGTGAACGTAAATGGAAAGAGTGATTGAGGAAGATGAAGAGGAAAAAGAGGAGTATTCCCTACCGGGAGAGGGGTGAGGGAAAGGGAAAGGGAATAGTGGGAAGAAGGAGAAAAAGGGAAGGGAAAGAGAAGGGAAAAGGAAGAAAAGAAGAGGAAGAAGAGGAAGGGATTGGGATGGGGGACGGATGCATCAAGATAATAATAAAGCGAGGAAGCATGGAAGTTTAGTTTAGTTTCCCTTCAGTCAGTCGGTTCAACAGCACCAAATTATCAACATTACCCATTGCATTATTATGTACATTACATTATAATTACATTACATTACTCTGTACATTACAATTGCCATGACTATTACCATTGTGACTTCTTACTACTTACTTTTCTTGCCTTGTATTGATGTCTGTGTATGTATGTACAGTATGTTCACTTCAAACATTGCCGCACTTTCTGAGGCCTCTCGGTTTGGATAATCCAATCGAAACCCAATCCAATCGTTGTCCCCGGTCACAGCTGCCGCTATTCGGTCTTCTTTTTCTTTTTCTTTCGCTTTTTCTGTTTTCTTCTTTGTTTTTCTTCTTTTCTTGTCTTTTCTTTTCTTTTCTTTCTTTCTTTTCTTTCCCGAGGATATGTATGAAACTGCTAAGGAACTAAGAGTATGATACGATATGATATGTTACAAGGCCATTAAACCCGAGCTTTGTTGTTGTTGTTGTCGTCGTCGTCGTCGCCCGGGACACGGAACCCCCAATCTCAATGTCGATGGCGAATGGCGAATGCGATCGGTTCCATCCCAATCTCCATCTTGCGACTGCGACAACACGATCGCCTAAGTAGTCGGTAAGTAGACATCGAAACTAAGATAGGTACTAAGTAAAAATATGTATATAAATACATCATAATACATGATGTAGGCACTGCATACTTGGTAACTATGCATGACATTGCAATGTACATGTACATACATAGTACTTACATACACTAGCTACTGGGTGTGGTTGTCTGTATCTGGGCCAGAAGTATCGGAAAGAGTGTCAGCGGGCGCCAGCGGAAATATGCACAGCGGTTACCCCGGGCAGTAACCACCACATAACATTGGAATTCATCTCGCTTTCGCTCCTCACAACGCAGCGTCATCTGGCGAAATGAAACGAAATGAGCCCAGTCCGCCGCACAATGGAGCCTGCATGTCCACTGGTGGGGCAACTGGCCCTGTCTCATGCCGTGCATACAAACAGACAGGGAGCGGGCGTTGTCATGGCACGCGCTTCCCCAATTCGGTCTCTTGGATACGCTAGTCCCAAACCGTAATAGGGCTTCCAATAAACCCTCATCTAATCTAATCTAATCTACCTCCATCTAAAAGATCTTATCTCCGCCTGCCCACACACAAATCTGGTTTTTCTGGCCAACACACAACTTTCTCGCCAAGCTTAGAGACCTCTCCAAAGAAAAGAAAGCTCCCCGGTTCAGCAACCTCCATCAACTTTTTTCTCCCTTTCCTCTCATCATCAACCAAAACATCGAAGGTAAGCTACCCCTCCACCTCGCATATACTACGTCCCACCGCCTTTCGATTCCCCTCCTCATATTCCATTTTGTATAATTACCTTCCATCAATCATGTTCTTAACTGATCCTGTCCCTCCGTAGACGCAATCTGATTGCTGAGACCGCTTTTGGTTATCTGCTCTTTTTCTCACAACCTTTTTCCCCCACAAAATCCAGATACTCCGCTCGGTGAAAGCGAAGTCCTATTCAAGATGCAAATCTTCGTCAAGACCCTCACGGGCAAGACCATCACCCTTGAGGTCGAATCCTCTGATACCATCGACAATGTCAAGGCCAAGATCCAAGACAAGGAAGGAATTCCCCCAGATCAACAACGTCTTATCTTTGCTGGTAAGCAGCTCGAGGATGGTCGCACTTTGAGCGACTATAACATCCAGAAGGAGTCTACCCTCCACTTGGTCCTCCGTCTCCGAGGTGGTGCCAAGAAGAGAAAGAAGAAGGTTTACACCACCCCAAAGAAGATCAAGCACAAGAGGAAGAAGACCAAGTTGGCTGTCCTCAAGTACTACAAGGTCGACAGCGACGGAAAGATCGAGCGTTTGAGGAGAGAGTGCCCTAACGAGACTGTAAGTTCACATATCAAATGTTCCTCGTAGTTCAAAAAATGGTAGTTACTAACTCGATTAAAAGTGCGGTGCCGGTGTCTTCATGGCTGCCATGACCAACCGTCAATACTGCGGTCGTTGCCACCTTACCTACGTCTTCGACTCTTAAACGTTGCAAGTCGCGGCCTCCCTTTGGTTCCCTTCCATTCCGACCAAACATTCCTTCTTATTTTTCCCTCCATACAAATATAATGCTTTGACGACTCATCAAAAAAGTTTGTTCGACACTCCGATCCCAGACACCTCTCCTCCGACTTTTTCTACGAATCTTTCGCTAGGCTAGTAGAGCCATTAGGCGCCGGCATGGGAAAGGGGTGTTTGTGACGGAAACACATCGCATGAGGAGGATATTAGGACCTCGGGAGGATACAATTGTTACATATTTTCTCCATTCCTGTATCATACTTTTCCCTGAGGGGCATCAAATGGGAGCTGCCTTGTGATAATATATATTTTTTCTCCACGAATTCTTGTTGTAGCATCGTAATTTCTAGGATCGGTGGAATGCGGACATGTGAATACCGATGACACGCTATATGCGCATGCACATTTCAATACTTTCTCTTTCCTATGGCAGCAGGTACCCGGATAAATTTCCCTTCTTGAACCTGTAATTGACATTCTTCGAAGCTAAGCTGCGAAGTAATATTAAAAACGCGACATATTGAAAATATGTGTATTTGCCAAATCATCACGCTTGGATTTTGCCCGAAAAACTCCCCAGAAAGAAACTCCAGTATTTTACAGACCTCTCTACTATACACGGCCGAAAAATCGCTATTTTACAAGGCGAACTGAGCAACTTGGCTTGCATTCGGAAGCTCGACTTGGTCTTCCCGGCTCCATTTGATGATCCTTCCCAGGAATAGTCTGACAGCCTTCTCGAGACTTTCGTCCAACCCACCTTCTGCGGAGCTTCCTTTGCTAAGAATGTCGCCCAAAATGCCCACGAACCCATTGTAAACCGTCTTCTTATCTTCGGCTTTTGACCTCGCCTCCCCGAACCTTTTGAACGCGATTTTCAATGCCGCAGGGAATGCCGCATCCGCAACCTGAATTCCTGCCAATGTCTCCCTCACATGGCAGAGCAAGGCACCAGCATCCGTTGGGTAGGTTGTCATGAGGTGTACATCCACACACGCTAGTAACTTTTTCTGACACGCTAGGTCTCCGAATTTTTCGAATAGCTTAAAGAATGTAATAGGAAGTGACGGGTCATTCGGTATTGCTTCGATCGCTTCTTCGAACACAATAATCGGAATGACACCTTCTAGAACATCCTTGTTTGCTTGTTCCGCGAGCTTCTGTTTCAGTTTCTCGTCCTCTTGAGGAGGCTCCGTTTCCCCATTGAGCTCTGATTCCGTAATTGTCGACAATGCGGTATCATCGCCTTCCAGTGTTACGCTGGAATCTTCCTCGATGTCATCAAAATTTAACCCATTGGGATCAGGCGCGTCTCCAGTTTCCAGTCCTAGTATCGTAGCAGTCTTCGCTGCCACTTTACCGATGAACATACACTCAAACTTCGCATACTCCACCCATAATTCTTTTGAGGACCGCCTCGCGAATCGCAATCCCCTCTGCATGTAACTTCGAGCCTCCGCCATATTATCATTGTCATCAACCGCAACCATCGCTGCATAAATCCACAGATCCGGCTTTGTGGGATGTAGTCTCAACATACTATCCAGTACTTTTCGCAATAGCCCATAAGACTTTTGCGACCTGCAGAATTCGGCGTATGTTTTCCAGAGCTGGACGTCACCATGGAATTTACGAGTAGCCCGTTGGAAGATAAAGAATATACGGCGGGAACCGAGATGATTTGAAGCTCCCCTCATACGGATACTTAAGCGCTTCGTGCGCTTTTGACGAAGGGCGTCGAGATTCATCTCGTAGGTTGCGTAGGCAAGGAAGTCGGCGGGTTTGCAGCGAGCGGCGGCGATGCGATGTTCATGATACGAACGTTTTCGGGAGATCGATTGGATTTCTTCCTACACATCGAGGTATGATTAATAATCCAAAATTACTGAGAATCGAGAATGGAAGAAGAAGCGTACAGACTTTGGTAAATATTTTCTTGCGCTCGAGTTCCTGAAGCTCAGGAAGACCCTGCTCTAGGTAGAATCGAGCCTTATCGGACATGTTTAGTTATGTAGGAAGAAGTCGTCGCAGATTAGAAAGATTGTTCTTGACACAAAGTGCATTTAGCAAAGATACTGCGTAAAGGATTGTATTTCAAAGGTAACTTCGGCTGGTCATGTCCATGTCGGCTGCGAAGACTGGCAATGGTGATAGTGCATCAAGCAAAGCCAGGAAGTTTTTGAAATTTTGGATGTGCCATAGAAACTAGTCCTAAAGAGGCAAGGTCTTGGCATTTGACCGTGGGTCAACACAGCAACACATTTTTGGTGACAAACATGCTTCTTTCGGCCGGATACGAGAACACGAGAGCCAGGGGAACCTCACCTGGAAAGTCCGAACTACTATGGCGCCAGTCTGTTACCTTTCTCACAAGGTAAGATCGTATCTTCGGTATCAGAACACACCAGTTGTTTAGTGCCGAGACGGCTCCGGTATTCTCGGTATAACCATCGGCGTGTATTGGAGAATTTAGAAACAACTATATCGGTTTGAGACAGCTCCGATCCAATCAAATCTGCATTATAAATTATACAATCCAGGTTGTTGTTATACCAAGCCGTTCAAGAAGGATATAAACCGGCTTGTTCGTGCTTCCGGTCAGTGCAATATCCCGAGCCAAGCTGCTGACATAAGACTGTCTTGTCTGCAGGCCACTGACAATTTTGTTAGGCCAGTTCCGCTTTGTTCCTCGCTTGGTTTTCTCACTCCACACTTATCGCGGTTTTCTTTTAAAGTGTAATTGTGTTATGACACCGTCTTCGTCCTAAAGCTATTTTGCTCTTGTTTGTGGTGTTTTTGTTGCTTTCTCTTCGTTCCTGCAGGATTTTTGTTTTCTTCACGTTCACACACAACCACTGTCTTGGTTATTGGCCCTAATTGCCCGGCATGAAGGATAAGGAGGGGAGTACACTTGTCTCCGTAAGTTGATGAAGTCTTGTTTGCTTGGTATTCTGCGCCAGCGTTGCTGATGTCTCTCTTTGCGCGTGTGACAGCTTAACGGGAAATGGATATCACATACGCACACTGTGCTCGCTTACTGTACGAAATACGATTCCTCTCAAACATGACGCCCTGCAGGGTGTCCAACGTCACATTTATTATCCGGACGCGATTAGGCTAACGTGGCGTCGGTTCTGGGGTAGTGGGGTTTATCGGTGCTCTGATTGTGGGATTGTATGAAGACCCTTCAAATCGCCTCTCGGGCTTACTCGGGCCCAAAACTACCGTCATCGTTATTCAGGGTTTGGTGTCGCTGATTGGATCCCACTTCTGGTAGAAACCTGCATTTCTACAAAATCGTTAAAAACGAACATTATGTGAGTTCCCACGTGCGATTGTCGTGGAACGAGTCAGACAGATGGCTTAATATTCTATCCCTAGGGCTATCCGCAAGAGTGGTTCCCATCGGTATCGGCAACCATTGGCGATCGGTATCCCGAGCGATCGGTATTTCAGATTTGCATCGCCTTAACTTCGGGTTTGTTGTACTCCTAGTAGTTTAGGCGGTGGCGAAAATGCTAATGTGCTCCGAATAGGTCCTCGATTTCTTCTAGTTGTGCTATGGTATTATCTTACCGCAAGGCCCGGTGCCTCCCTGCCAAAATTTGTTGCATTCACGGGCGTCGCACGAACCCTCCTATGTGGAGGATGGGTTTATATCACTTCTACCGATGACCACGATTGGCATGATATCTTCATGATTTCCTACCTTGTCTTGACACTGCCATGGACTCTTGGATGCCTCGCTACCTCGCCGGTCAATGCTAAAGCCATCAAGTACCGAAAGATACTTGCTACTCTGTTCTTTGGTACCCTCGTGCCTTTAATCTACTTTTTCATTCAACATAAGGTCCATAAGGTGGCTGGTGGTATGTTATTCCAACCTCTAAGTCTGGAAATGAACATAAGTTCTAACGCTGGTGCTCTAGCTTACACAATCTACGCTTTCTTCGAGTGGTCTTTAATCTTATATGACGTTGGATTTGATGCTGTTACTGCGCTTGACTTTGAAGGCTTTGAACTGCATCTCGTTGATACTAAAGGTTTCCACAAAGGGTATGTGATGTAGATACCTCTGTCCTATCCAGACACCCTATCTTTCGCAAATATCATGACATTATCAAAGAAAATACATTTTACCAACAAAGAATATGCTCTAAAAAGTGAGACGTTGGTGAGATACAGAACCACCCAGCTGGCTGATGTTTATGCCGATGATGCAAAGTAAGCAAGACACCTCTATTATACTATCTTGAAGTTTAGTGGGGTTGACGATTTTGGGTAGGAAAACAAAGCAGCCGCTTGCCCAAGAATTTACCGGCGCCTTTTCGTGGGCAGCTTTGATTGATACCGCCAGCGATGTGTACCTTGGAGTATGTTCACATTTTCTTGTACCGATCTTGCAAGGTTCATCCATGCTAATGTCGAGCAGTTCGCATTCTGGTCCATTCTAACTGCCCTCGGCGTTGTCGTTTGGTGTATGTTGCCCTTAATAAACTACTCTCGAGTGTCTCAGGCTAAGAACTCTGGATAGACTTCCCGCTATGGCACATGGGTATCTCCGGATATGAGATCGCTATTCTTGCAACTATATCCCCATACCTTCTCGTGAATAGATCGGTGCGAAAGTTCGTATTTCTGAACATTCACATTGTCTACTCCGCTTCCCTTTTAACCCTAGTTGCCTTCTTTTTCGTTACGCCGGAAATTCGTCTTTTCCTGACAACCACGGGCTTGTTCTTCGCCTGTCTGGCTTGGGCTGCGAATTTTAGCCTCGAAAGCACAACTAGCAGGATCGATATCAAGACATCGGCCTTTTCCCTGGGCCTTATTATGTCGAGCGTCGCAAAGTTTTCTAATCATACTAATAATCCGATCTGGCCTCTAATGAACTCTGTCAATGGTGGGTGGAATAAGATCGGTCTAGTCCTTGCAGTGCTCGCTATCGCTAGGACTCATTTCAGGCGGCCAATTGCGCCAGCTGTGGATACAACGATGTATTCTGGGAAAGATGGTTCCCAATATCTGGCCTCTATTGGGTTTGGCGGGCTCTTGTTCGGTCTACACTCTCTCCTATCCGACTCTAGTACCATGATCACCTGGGTTTGGGACGGATATCCAGTCAAGGGGCCATTGGCTGTCCCTCATGGCGCATATACCATCATCGCGATGGGAGCTGGCTTTCTAATTGGCATTCTCCGACAGGAGTTTGCAACTAGCCCCGCTTTCTATGTAATAGGTTGCATTGGGGCAGCCTTTTTACAGTCATTCAATGGATGGTGGGGCTACTACGGTGCTCTCGCCCTTGCTGTCTACTTGATGGCTATCACACCTTCATTTATTCAAATGTGTGCTAGGTATCCCCCGGGCGCCACTTTTGGTACTGGTTTTATGGTTTACAACCTCCTCGTCCTCGCTCACGTTTGGGTTGTTGCCTACGCTTTCGTCCCAGGCGGCTTCCTTCTCAGGGAAAGAACATGGCTTGTCATGACTATCATGATGGCACTCATCGGCGTCGGCCTATCAGTAATCATAGGTACAAAAGCAGGAGGACCAACTTCTAAATCTCAAAACAACTACAGCAGCATCCGAAAGCCATCTCGCTCATATTTTGTCTACTCCCTCGCCTTCCTCGAGCTCCTCGCTGTCTCAATCGCGTACCTCCGTTTCCCACACCTGGACTATAAACCGTACCATGAGAAAGAGAAATTGGTAACAGCAGGTATCTGGACTGTTCACTTTGCATTGGATAATGATATGTGGTCATCCGAACGCCGAATGCGGGACTTGATCAAAGAAATGGAACTTGATGTTGTGGGTCTTCTTGAAAGCGATTTGCAACGTATCATCATGGGGAACCGCGATATGACACAGTTCCTAGCAGAAGATCTGGGCATGTACGCCGACTTTGGCCCAGGCCCGAATAAACATACCTGGGGTGCCGCGCTTCTATCCAAATTCCCAATCGTGAACTCGACACATCACCTTTTGCCATCACCGGTTGGAGAGTTGGCCCCTGCTATCTTGGCGACGTTGGACATGTACGGTACCATGGTCGATGTGCTCGTTTTCCACAGCGGGCAGGAAGAAGATGTCGAAGATCGAAGATTGCAGAGTGAAGGGATCAGCAAGCTTATGGGTGGCAGCCCTCGGCCGTTGATCCTTCTCAGCTACTTGGTAACCAAACCGAAGGAGGGAAACTATAATACTTACGTAAGCAAGGAGAGTAGGATGAGAGATATCGATTCTACAGACTGGGATAGATGGTGTGAATACATCTTGTATAGAGATTTGCACCGTGTAGGATACGCGAGGGTTAGCAGATCGTCGATCACAGATACTGAACTTCAGGTTGGGAAGTTTGTTATCGATGGGAAGCAATCGTCCGAGATAAGGGTTGACGAGGAAGATGTCCCTGAGGGATGGAGGTTTCCAGCACAGTTTAATGGGGATGGAGTCCGGGGCCATCATTATCACGTTTTTGATGAACCGAGGTGAGTTTATCTTCCTACCTTTTGGGGTATATTGCTAGTTGTAGGGATACTAATAAAGGTTGTCGGAATAGGTACTTTCGTTAGAGGAGATAAAGGAGATGAATAAAGTGGTGATGCTTAAAGGGGGTAATGGTTCGGATTCTTTCAATTATCTCTTAGCTAAGTCTTAATATATTTTATTGGAATTAACCAAGCGGAAATGTGTGGGTCTCAGATATTATAACTGTATTTATAATGAACATGAAATCACAAGCAATGGCAATTCGTAGTGTGGTTTGTTACTCGTGCGGAAGGACCATGGTAGTCCTGTCTCCCTAGCATTCTAAGCCGGCTTTCCCGGTAAAAAAAAAGGTATTGTGAGCACTGTAACCAATTGCACACTTGATTTTAGTTATTTTAATCCTCTAAGCCCGTTGACATCCTACCTCAATCAGGTAGGTTATTATCACGGTGGTAGAAGCTCAGCTAGGTTACGGCCGTACCCTTCTAAGAGGTACGATGCTGCGCTTTCCGGGGCAAAGATGGTGAGTGGAGCGGCATATGCAATTGGCACCTCGCGTCGATGCATAAACTAGGTTCGGTTCGGTTCGGCAGAAGGTTGAATTGAAACCCAGAGGTTAATTATGGCGTGTGTAACATTAAGTAGCTCTGCCACCTGTTTCCGTTTATAGACGCTTCAAACTTCCAACAAAACGATAATGTGTTGAAATAAACCTATATGCATGTATGCGATGAGTCTATCCACAGTTTAGCTCCGAGACTGGAGTCTATCATTGATTTGATTAAGTAAGTAGTCTTCTAGGAGGCGCTTTACGATTGCCATCTAGCGGGTTTTTTTTTCTCGAAGGCATCGATGAAATATAGTCGCATGGCTCCATAAGTACTTATCTATGCCAGAAATTAGCACCAACTCAGCTTGGGTCGATTGTTCCGTGTAAGGCGTCTAAATAGCAACTCCCTTAGAGAGTTTGTGATGTATTCCGTAAGTCAGGGAGATGTTTCTATAGATCTAGCGCTGTCTCATCTGTTCTAGTATCCGAGCTGAGTCGATAGTGCTTTCGTTGACGGAAAGGCCTAAATCCCTCGTACTACTGAAAAATCATTGTAATTATGCGCACGTTTACAATCTAAAACTGAAGGTATATTTATTCCTGGCCCCGTATACTATAAGAGGCGCTATCCGTCACAACCGATTCCGATTCAATCACTAATGAATTGTTGACTTGGGATTTAGCCCCCCATTTATAGATCTACAGCTCCCTGTACTTTCCCGATATTAATAGAATTAAGTTGCGCTAAGCTGTCGTCGAGCTTATGTTCCGGCTTCGGATGTAAAGTGTGCTCCGGATCATACATGTTGTATTTTGTCAGACGTTTGTGTTACTCTACATCTAATTAAGCTAAGTACTAAGTACTTTATATACGAGTGCGATGTATAGCTACGAGTTATAGTACTAGAACAACCAGACCAGATATCGTTTAACGAGCTTGATACCTATGTCCGGCCTCGAAATTGGCCAGCTGGGTGGTTTGGTATTAAGATAGACTTACATATAGTACTTAGAATCAGGCATGACCCCCTTCTCAATTTTGGGAAAAATATGTTAATTATTTGAAGGTATAGAAACTAAACGGTCAGCAGTTACTCTCACGTATACTACATGTATACAGACAGCTCAGGACCCAAACCTTCATCTATGGTTTGATAACTCTAGCCTATACACTCCCTAGGAATACCTACTAGTCTACCAATAATAATACTATACTACCCCCTCAAAACCCACAGGGACCCGGCAGAGTATTAACCCCAAAATCAAAATCCCTAATAAAACTAAAATCCTGCCTCCCGAGCGGACAAACCCCACTGGTCCCCCCAGGCTGCTTCTCCATCACGATCAAAAAGGAACACGATCCAAGATCACTACTGTAAGCCGACGCCGCACAATTCTTCCTCTGAAAACAAGCTGTACAGCATTCCAACGAATTCGTCACAAAGTTCGGGTACTCCAGGAAGAATACACCGGCACTACCGATGTCGGATGGTGGGGTGTAGAAGTCTCTAGTACACTCTTCGGGCACCAGAGTTGTGTGTATTTGGTTTATAGTCGTTGTCGTTGCAGCGGCCCCGGGGGCGACTGTTAAGGTACCCGAGGTTATTTCGGTGAATTTTCGAGTGGTAGATGTGGTGGTTGTGATTGTGGTGCAGGGTTTTGTAATGGTTTTGGTGATGGTGCGGGGAGGGGCGATTTCTAGACAGGCGGCGGATATGGTTTTTGAGGAACAGAGGGAGAGGTTGCGACAGGTGCATATTGGTGGTGGTGGTGCACGAGGCGCTATTTCGGTTTCTTCGACTGCCCTTCGACCGATCACTCGAGTTGGGCCACTACATGCGTAGATAAAGTTAGTTTGAATCCTCAATTATCTACGTACACAAGGACATGGAACATACGTAACGATAACTACCGTCGAAGAATACTCAGTGGCTATAATGTCCGGGAGAGTAGTTGTTACCAAAGCCTCACTACATATACATCCAAAATATTAACTCACGAACCTCTATATATAATAAATTAATATATGCTTATCTGCACGAGGTTAAACCTACCTAAATATATCCAAACTCGTAGTCACAAAAGTCCGAACTACAGTCACACAATTCGTCTTCGCCTTTGTTGTCACCGTAACAGTATGCGCCGAAGCGCCATGTGCACGCAGATACGATGAACAATATGATTTAGACCGAACGTCCCGTTGGATGAGTGACTTGGCGCATTTTTTGTCGCATTTTGGAGAAGCTCGGGCTTCTATAATGCTTCCAATTGTTGTTGTTAATTGCAATGCCAGGAGAAGAAGGGCGGAGATATCAAAGAAACGCATGGCTGGCTAGAATCTTCAAAGGTCCTACAGAATTATAGCATGAAAAGAATAGGAATTAAATTAAATCAAAAGGGTCGAGAGCTAGGTCTTGACCTTTTTAAGAGTCCCATGCATGGTATGCAGCATGCACAATGGGATTGGGATTAAGCCATAAAAATGCAACGCTACCCCGAAATTGAGATGCGGTTCAGCCGCTCGGTCATTTTGCCACAGATCTTTCAGATCAGATTGGAGACCAAGCGAGCTGTTCAGATGGCTTGTCAAAGCTTATTTGCGGCAAGTCCCGCTTCCAGATTAGACCGACTCGCGAACGATGTGCGGATCTTGTGGATCTTATGACGGGACAGGTTTCACACCGAGAATGAAAAAACTATAATGGAGAGGATCTTAATATTATCATAATGCCATTATGCCCTTCGCTATCGTAAAAGAAGAGAAGGAAAAGAAAAAGGTAGAAAGGCTATGAAGAAAGTAATAAGGAAAAATTGGCCATGAAAAACTTTTATGCTGCTTAGTCTATGTAAATATGGGCAGCGAATTAATTATGAATCATTAGTTGTAGTCATAATGAAAAAAAGAGGGGGGAAAGGAAAGGGGAAAGGAAATCTATTTTGTTCCCCCCTTTTCCTTTTCCTTCCTCTGTAAACTGATATTCCAATTGTACATGCGGCTGGTGTTGACCTCGAGAGTCTACGGGTCTCACTGTTAGCCTCGAATAGTCCACCGCCTATGGGGTTGAATGCACAAAAACAAATGAGATGGACTTACTGTTATTTGCTGCCTTAGGAAATCAATGTCCTCTTCGCAATTGCGAAGGGACTCTTGGGCAGCAGACAACTTTTGTTTCAGCATGGCAATAGCTTCTTCGTTAGGATATGCCAACATTACGTTGGCCTGCAATATTGTCACCAGTTAGTATATGAATGCCTTTTAGACTGATGAAGTTTGAGGAGGAAGGGATGATACGTACACCTAGCCAGAGGTAAACTTCAGAAGGGGGGGTTACGGAGGCTTTCGCATAAAGAGTGTCGGAGAGTTCAAACATAGTAGAGATTGGCTCTTCGTCGCCTTTTTTATTCTTGGTTTCTAAGAATTGCACCATTTGTAGAGTCTTTTTAATATCGGGGATTTTATCTTTCAGGCCGGCCGCACGACGGGCATTGGATTCCATCATGTATGTATATTTTCTGAACAATGACCAAAAAAAAAGCATCATCTAGTTAGTATATCATTGATAGAAAAACTCGGAGAAGGGAAGGGGGTTAGGGAGAGGAGATTTCTCATACGCAATCATCTCGCTGAATTTTCTTATGGCGGGCTCGATTTCTTGCTTGCTAGTCACGAAATCTTCGACATTTTCGATGAAGGGAGCCTCGGGGATTCCCCTAGGGTTTGTTTTCGTCTCCGCCCTACGTTATAATAAGCAGGTATTTTTTTCAAGTTTCCATCAAGGTATATACATACATCTTTGGGATCCTTCTTGTCTTTGGATCCTTTCTTGGATGGTTTGCTCTTCTTATTGCCGCTACTGCTACTGCTAGAACCTGGATTCCCTCGGCTGGAGCTGGAAGCTTGTTGTTGTTGAGCCTTTATTTGAGCGAGTGCGGTGGTTGCAGCGGTTGCAGCGGTTGCGGGTCCAGATGAAGGACGGGGTCGAAGACTCCGTCTATTTCTATTGAGTGGAACTTCAGGCTCGACAAAAACTACACTTCGTCGTCTCCTTGGTTTTTCTGTCGCGGCAGGCGGTAGTTTTTCACCTTGGAATTCGTCGAAAAGAGAGCTATAATTTAGCTGAGGGTTTTGATTGTCCTTATTATTATTATCGTCTTTATTGGATTTTGCTTTTGCTTGATCAGAATGGACCAGGGAATCAAGATATTCGGAAAGGCTGTGTTCAACTGGAGGTGGTGAAGGTCTACGCTCCGGGGTGGTATTATCTGTGAGGTAGATAGGATCGGACTGGAAGTATCCGTGGACGCGGCTCTTTTTATCGAAATCTACACTAGCTCTTTCTTTAAGAACAGCGCCAGCGACGGCACCTGGGATACGGGAGATGGTATGGCGCCAATTTCTTTCGGCTTCGGTTGGAGCTGGGAGAGGGAAATCAAATCTCCTGGGGCCACCGGATTCCTTGAGGATGCTCGGCGGGGTACCGAATTTAGCAGCACGTTCGGAAGGCTTTGGAAGATAGTCAACGACCCTAGGGGAAGGGCGAACGGCTTTAGCAGCGTCGAAAGACCTGTATTCTGGGTCTTCGTGGTCGTTAGCGGTATGAGGAGGAGCGGATCTGGAAGTTCTTTTTGAACTTTGTCGCCGGTGAATGATGTCCCAGAACTTTCGATTGACGGTTTGACGAGGACGAGGAGGGGCGATTAAACTGTGAGAGTAGATGTCGGAGGGTGGAAGTTGAGAAGCAGATTTGGATCTGGTTGTAGCGGTTGTAGTGGGAGGAGGAGGAGGGGCAGTGGTAGGGATGTTGGTGTTTGAAATGGTGTTGGTGGCGGTGGTGGGGTCGATGTTTGGGTCGTCTTCTTCGTCGTCGTCAGAGTCTTCTTTCTGAGTGTGTTGTTGTTGTTGTTGTTGTTGTTGTGTGTTGTGTTCTTCGGGCTGAGGAGGAGGAGGAGATCTCAAACGAGGTCTGGGCCGACCTTCTCCGAGTTCAGCTTCAGAGCCACCCTGTTATTATCATCGATATTAATTATTAGTATTATTAATATTATTATTTGACAATGTTAGTATATTCTTCATATTCTTTTCTCGATCAACTGAATCGATTGAATTTGAAAGTTAATTGGAAGTTGAAATTAATGTTGCATGTTGGCCATGGAAGGTATAGGCCAAGCTAAGAACTCGCTTAAAGACTTCAAGACAACAAATTTCCATCAGATGGAATCTCTCTTTCCCTTCTTCACCATCCTCGCATATATATATATACTTTAAGTATGTATATATATATATACACACAACTTGGAAGAAAAGGGAAGAGGAAGGGAGGAAGAAAGGAAGAAAGGGAAGGGAAGGGGAAGAAGAATGGGAAGAAAGAGAGCACGGTGAAATGGACTTACACCTGGGCCAGATCTTGATCGCAGGGACCACCATCTTGTTCGACGGCCTCGACGTTCGGAGGCATCACTTTTATCACCCTCATCGCCACTGTTATCAGACTTCTTCTTCCTCTTGTTGACCATCGTTGCAGGGGGTTTGATGGGATCTGAATATGAATCCGAATCCGAATATGAATCCGAACCTGAATCCGAATCTAAATCCAACTCTGAGTTTGGGTTTGAATTGATTGGGAACCTTGATGACGGTTTTGATGACGGTTTTGATGATAATGATGATGATAACGACAATGATGAAGAAGAAGAAGGAGGAGGAGGAGGAGGAGAGGAGAAGAGGGAGGATGAAGAAGAGGGAGAAGAGGAGGAGGAGAACGGGACACAGAACATGTGCAGACCCATTTTCGGTCAATTAATTTTGGGGAGATCTCGTATATCCGTTATAATATAATGTCGACTACGCTGTCTGTATATCAGATTGGAGGTTGAAGGAAAAGAGAATGGGATGGATAGGAGTAGGTATACTATCTACGGGTACTCTACAAGTACTACTGACATATTATATATACTAAGTAGTACGTAGTGTACAAGTAGTATATTTAGTATATTTAGTATATTTAGTATATAGAGAGCTGCCTTTGGATTGAAGATGCAATTCACCAGCTGACTCTCGGCGCAGTGCCCAGCATACCTCACAGTCCCTTCTTTGGTAAATAAGTAACCTTACAGCCTCAAACAAGAATCACGATAATTATAATTATTCTTATTCTCTTCTTCTTTTGGCTCCTTCTCGTGTGACATTGCATTGCACAACATTCCTTTCTCCACAGTCACTCCCATATCAGGTGTGTGGCAGGTGGAGACATCCCTGCAGCCCAAACGGGTTCTCGCAGATATTTCCTCTAACCGAAAAATCGATCAAACAAATTCGTCCCGGAAAATTCAATTTCATGCAATCCACCATATATTATTCTGGAAGCAAAACCAATTCAGATGACCTCCACCGCGACAACCCTCGTCGCTGGCAAGGTGGCGGCGGCGGCGGCGACGGCAGCGGCTGTACGCGGGAGGCCCGCCGTTCGGGGGGTATTCACCCTTCTCCCTCTGCAGTCCAAGAAGAAGGCCTTCTACTCTACCTCTTCTGCTCCCTCCCAGCCGGACCCTCGTTATGACAGCCCTATAAATGCTCCTCTATCTACCCTTCCCGCCCATCTCGACCTCCCACCGCCTCGTAAACCCGGTGAAAGTCTCTTCGGTTACTACTTCAAAATAGGAAAGGGTTATCTCTCCTTCTACAAGACCGGTCTCAAAAATGCTGCCTGGGTCAATCCCCGTCTTGCGGGTCCCGTCATGTCCCGCTGGAGGGACGATAGAGGTTATGCAGGCATCGTCCAGAATAAATGGATAACTCGAAGTGATCTCCAGCTCCTCAAGTTAGTCTCTTTTCTCTCTATATCTATTATTGTTACAGTATAGGGATTGTATAATATATATACTTAGTGTATATATATACATACTCAAGTATATATATATATATATAAGAGAGCAAAATCAATTGACAAGACTACCAGGCGAAACCAGCACGACTTCCGCCGTATCCCCCTCTTCGCCGTCCTCTTCACCGTCTGCGGCGAATTCACTCCCTTCGTCGTCGCCCTGTTCTCCAACATAGTCCCCATAACCTGCAGAATCCCCTCCCAGATCGAATCCGACCGTAAAAAGAGAGAACACCGCATAAAGGCTTCCTTCGAAGCCTTCCTACCCTCCACGAGCGTCAACAGACCCGTCGAAGGTTTGGATAAACTAACATGGAAGGAAAAAGTCCATTGTTCGACCGTGGTGGGCAGGCATTCGGGTTTATGGCCTTCCAGGATCTTACCGCTCCCGTTCGGATTTGTCCTGCATAAGAGGTTGAGCCGCTATGAGGTCTACATCTCTACGGATGATCTGTTGATCGCAAAGGGTGGAGGTGTGATGAAGCTAAGTCCTCCGGAGTTGGGGATTGCTTGTGTGGATCGTGGCATGTAAGTCTTACTTATAATCACTATCACCCTTTTTAGGCTTCCCTACGACTCGAGACATGCTGACGTATCACTTTTCCAATCCATCTTAGAAGAGTGCTGGGTAAATCAGAACAACAGCTCAGGGCCGAGCTGCAACGGTGGCTCACCGATAGCAAGAAAGGTGTCACAATATGGGAACGGTGGCTTGCCCTCCCAACTTCATAAAAACAAAAAAAAGAATAAGAAATAAACAAAAATGAAGAATATATAAATTCGAAAAACCCTTTCATCCCTTCATAGGAGAGCGCCCAACGTGGCTGCATTGCATTGCATGGACGCACAAAGCACACATACACACTCACTCACACGTTCACATAGCACTCACACATAAATGCCATGAATGCATTAGTTATACCTAAGTACCTACTTACCCGGTACCTAGCTACCCCTTCCCCGTATAGAATAGACCGCACACTTTGTATCATATAGAACACATGTCTCGGACCGCATTATATTGTACAATAGGGCATCCCCCATCCATCTCTCTTTCTTTCTTTGTACATCTAGATCTAGTTTCTCGGCGTCAAACCAAGCATATCACAATCCTTCCCCTTCTCTTCTCCATTAAAAACTCCAATCTACATATCTATATTATCTGGGGTTTATAAATTTAAGTCTTCGTTGAGATGGCACACATTCATATAATTTGATTTCAACAGATATCTCTTCCAATCCTTTTTGCATTGGAAAGAGAATCTCAATTCCATTTCTCCTGTTATTACTTATTAATTACTACCGGGCCTTTAGCTCGGAAGGACGATGATGGTCTGTGAGCGAGAGACATGAAGAAGAAGGGAAAAAAATGTCGGTCGAACAAAAAAAATTAAAAAGTAAAAAAAAAAGAAGTCGCTCTCGAACGATTCCATTTCCTCTTTCCTCTCTTTCTCTCGTCCTATCCCATCGCCTATCCTCCTCCTCCAACCGCCTCTTTGTATGTATAATATTATTATCTTCTCCCATTCCCTTTAGACCCCTAGTTAAAAAGAAGAAAAAAAAGATTTTCCCTTTTAAACCCACCCCCCGATAAACACCATCTAATAATTATTAGCGATCCACCAAGAATCCTCCAAAGGGTTTAGAGAGAAGTGATGAAAGGCAAAGGGGAAAGAGAAGAAGATTAAAAACAAACAAAAAAAAGAAACACCAAGCCATTAAAGAATTTCAAGAGCTCAAAACGCTCTTCTAATCCATCCAACAAAAAATCGTCAAAAAGAGTTGGATTTGAAAGAAAACACCGTTTCCCATGCATGAAAAGTGAAAGGGCTGAAAAAGTGACAAAAAAGTGTGGGAAACAGGATTAAAGCATTAAAAGGTTTGGGTCTTGTTTCCTTTTGAAAAAAAAAAAAGGGTTCGACTCGCTGCAAAAGGGAGACAACACAAGAAACTCCAATGATGATGGGCCAGAGGGAGCAAAAAAGGAAATTCGTAAACAGGTAGACGTTAAAAATGGTGATAGTGGTGTGTGTTCATGACCCTGACAAGCGGATACTCCGGAACAGAAACGGGTGTGTATGGTACAGAATAAGGTCGTAACGAGTTTGGTTGGTGGGCGCAAGATAAACGTATGCCGCCCAGTAGCTCTAAGGAACCAATCTGGAACGGGAGAAGGAGGTCGTCATTAAAAAAAGGGGGGGTGTATCCCAACTCGTTAAGTCGCGAGTAATAGGATGGGGTGTAGCAAATCAACAAATGCCGGTTTTTCTTTTGTACAAACGAGAGTGATGAATTTGGGTATCATATAAAAAAAAACCTTCGCAAAACAGAAATGCGCGAAGAGTCTAGAAGGGAAAAAGAAGTTTGTATGTATTAGTGCAACCATACAAGGTGCTTCTGCAGACACCTTGATAACGTGCGAGAGTTTGTGTAGCCGATGCGATTACCGAAGTTCAAAGTCGGATTCACGATCGGCGAGAGTTTCACCTTCCCAGAGGGACTGGCTTTCGCTAGCAGGTGACAAGCTTCCAGAGTTCGACATTCCACCGACGGTCCACTCGTCGCTATCGGAGTGGTACTTCTGGCCGCTTGTGTCGAGGCTGCTGAGAAGGTACGAGTATTCGGACTCGCTCTCGCCAATTTCGACATAGTCGTAATCCCAACGCCATCTCTTGTCCATCTGGACACGGGGTAGGAACTTGGCTTTTGCAATGTAGAAGAAAACGGCGGATAGGACGCTTCCGGCGATGAGGTCGACTGCGTAGTGGTGAGAAAGATAGAGAGTAGCCCACCAGATCCAAACGATCCAGGCAATAAAGACTGGCTTTCCGCGGGGGAAGATGTGTCCAAGGAACAACGCATTCATTGTGGCGACAGCGGCGTGTAATGAAGGGAAGGCTCCAAAAACCATAGGGGAGGCAGTGAAGGTAGAGGTGTAAAGATCGACACCGAATAGCTTATCAACTCTTTCCAAACCGGCTGGCGAGCCCTGAATGCCGTAGTTAGCAGGAGCAAGACCATACTTGTTCTCGTACCCTAAACGACCAAATTAGCATCGATGAGATTGATTTTGTGTATTTAGGGGTGGTGGTGGACAAACATGGTGGAGCATTTGGGAACACAAGCTGGGTCGCGACACCCAAAGCATTCATGTATCCGAATGTTCGCGAGTAAACCGGCAAACTTCCGGGGCCTCCAAAAATGAACATGACGGCGGCGGTAATGAATGGGGTGGTAAAGTGCAAAATTCCGTACGGAATCCATGCGAGAATATCAAGAAAAGCGTTCTGATGCTTGGACAGAATATTGCTCAAATTTGCTCCGTATACGATGTTTTCTAGGGCAGGGAGCACGCGAACCCAAATATGGGGTCTCCATTCGGCTGGGATAAACCTAGGCGGAAAGTTCGGTGTTAGCAACACATCGCTGGCTTGGGAGAAGTCATGTAATTTTTTGTGTTTATTTTAGAGTTCAGCAGACGGGTCAAGGTCAAGATTTTGTTGATCCAGAGACAAGTCGGTGAAGAGCACGGTCCGTCCAAAATGGTAAGACAGTTTGGCGTCATCAATTAAGCGGGAAAAGAAAGGAAAAAGAAAAGGTAAAAGTATACATACTTGCAGGAGTAGAACAAGATAAGATAGGTCAAGACCGGAAGAAGCGGCAAGAAGAACTGTCTCGTGAGAGGGATTGTGAGAGAGGATAGAAGGAGCGTAGCTATCAAAGTTTTCAGGAGAGGACCGGGAACTTCGATGACAGAGAAGCAGAAGAGTCCGACGACGATTATGATGAGATACTGAGCATCGTAGAATGACCATTGATGCGACCGAAGAGCCTTCAATGTGTCTGCAGGGTCAATGGAAGTCTGGAGTCGAGCCAAAGATGAAGCTGGTGAGGATCCGCTCCTGAGTGTCGACCTTATTTTTCTCCTGAACCTGTGTGGGATAACAGCACCCATGGGAACCGAAGGCCAGTGTATGGCGATTTTTGGAGAGAATAATGTCGGAGAGGAGGCAGCATCTTTGAAAGATGCAAAGTACTTGGTAGTACTGGTGGTGCTACTACTGCTGCTAGTCATATTGTCTGTCTATTTGTCGTAACGATATAGTTGTGTGAAGTAGTTCGTGAGAGAAAAATAGATGGTGGTGGTGGTTGTGGGTGTGGGTGAGTGGATCTGTCGGAAGTTGCGATGAAAAGGAAAAAAGAGACGGACGGCTCGTCTGTGATGTAATGCAAGCAAGCAACGGCTCGTCGTCGACCACAGACCGATTCTTTCGATCTTCCTCTTCTCTCTCTGTCTAGTAAGTCTTGTCCAAGCTATCGGTCGCGAGAAGGGAAAGACGAAGAAGGGCGGGTGTGGAGGTGGAGGTGGTTGAAGGAGAAGGGCGGATGGGAGTGGAAGTGTGAATGTGAATGAATGGGTGAGTAAAAAGCGAAAGGGAAGGGGCAAGCCAGAAATTTATTTCGGTTGGTTGGACGCCCGGGGTCTGGCTGCGTCGGGCTGGGTCAGCCAAACACCACGTCGTCCCGGGGGGATCCAGGCGAGCGCTGCTACTTTCACCCTCCCGCGCTAGCCCTATGTATCTCCCAGGCGAACTACGTACTACTCCGTACTAGTAATTTTGGATCTCCTTGAGATCCGGATCCGACTGCTGGTCGATTCGACAATTTTAAAATTTTCAATTTTCGATTTCTTGAAGATCCCGGCTGCCGGAAGCGTCTGAACGAGCGATGCGCGGGAATGTCTATGAAAAAATATGTGTCGGAAGAGAGATATTGTTTGTTATATCGTTGTAGGTAAGTCGATAAATAGTATCTACATGGATATCGTCGACTAAAAATATAACCGCAGGCAGGAGGATCAATGCATTTTAAATATCTGCTCACGTAGCAGGTACTTCTGCTTCTGCATCTGCCGGCCAAGCTTCTTAACAGTGTATACCTACTAAGTATATAACATGCAATGACGACGAACGAATGAACCACAGACAATGTACGACGTACGAGGATGGCTCGGTTGGAAACCCAGACTCAAACCGTTTCAAGAAATCCAAATCCCGACCAGTTGGGTAGATGTACATCCCATCCATATGTAGTGTATGTATGGACCTGTGTACATCTATTCATACACGGTATACTGCAATACATACATACTTCATACATGGAGACGGGAGGAGTCCGCTAGTACATTACCAGTAAGCTACTAACCAGCCGTCGACGTCGACGGTTGCATGCACTCCAGACAAAACTCTCTTTCAATTACGGAGCATCAAAATGAGGGGAAACATCTCGAATCGTCCTATCCAAGCCGAACGACATCGACGGGCACCTATCTCTTGCGTCGATGGGAAACTTGAAGCGTCACCTTCGATGGAGGAGGCTTTGCACGTCAAAGTAAAAAATAAACCCGAGATCCGAAGCCTTACTAACACCGCTGAGCCCCGCCTTACTTCCACGAAATGGTCAGAGTATCGGCTCCCGTTGGCTACTTTTGACGCTGCGGTGCGGGAGAGTCGTAATGCCTGCCAGGTCCGACGCTTGGTACGGCCTGCTTTGATTGATTCTCTTTTTTCTTGCTTCTTTGTAGCCCTGCTTCCCAAGCCGTTTAAGTGTTTGAGATCAATTTCCAGGGCGGTTCCAACTGCTTTACCCTGTCAGATTGCTGTCGCGGAGGAGAAAGAAAGGCTCACTGTAACGGGATACCTTTCGCAACGTCAGGCAGACTTTGGGAACGAATTCATATGAAAAGGAAATACGAATATCTGATATCTGATACAAGAAGAATAACAGTAGGGGTACGGAGTACATATGGAAGTAGACATTACGCAGAGATGACCCGGAGCCTCGCGGCAATGATCGATGCCAAGATATCACCACTGCAGCTAACGCCCAGCCCTCTCTCCACTCCTTGACCAAGCTCATGCACACGTACTCAACAGGATAAGCGGTACAGGCTGAGAAACATTTCTTCGACTGGTTGCTATTCTGTATTCATCGATACAATGGTTTGAGGAATATGGTCTTTGCGTGGAGTAGAATCGTTCGGATATCCTTTATTCGAGTGCAATGGGCCATTGAACATCGTCCGTTTTGTTATCATCTTCTGTTCGCACGACACTGTCCATCTAACGTGGGTTAGGGCATGCTTCATCCCGCAGTCAGCCAACCAGATCCCGTCGGCCAGCCTTACCTCGCGGGTCCCGACAAGCTCCCACCTACGTACTACGCAACCAACCGCTAGGTGTGATTGGCCGATCATCTGCAAGCTAATGACAATTCTCCATCATAAGCACACAAAATGTCCTAACTTCGACACAAGTTTGCCATTAGCTCCTGGATTGCATCTACATATGATAGCCACGTCTTCCAGGCGTAGGGATGATAGGATCCCAGCCTCGCTACTTTGGAAACTACCGAAATGTGCGTCGACGAATCACAGCCCTCTTACCAGCTGACTGACAATATATGTAGGTGTCCCCCCGGAGCTTAACGGCATATTTTCACATCCCGGGGCACTGACCAGCTTTGATGACAAAATGCTCACCCTACGTACGAGTATTTTTGGAAGGGCCCAAATAACTACCGTTCACCTCCGTTTATTTGGAGTCAAGATAGCTTATGATAGTCGAGCTCTTCTAAAAAGCCTGACTTCATAAGCGTCTTGAACAACGGCCATGCAAAGCGCCGTCTATCTAATTACACAAAAGGACATTTTGTTCCCTCAGAAATAAGAACCCAGCGGCTCCAAAACAGCTGTTTCTGACTTAAAAAAATTGCATCGGATCTTGAAAGCTCCGAGACCTGCTTTTGCATCAAGAACACCCCTGCGAGCTAAGTTTTTTGAAATTTGAAGGGAGGGCCTCGGCTGGTTTTTGGTTTGCTTGGCCCGACATAATTGCTAAGCAGCCGGCGCCAATGAAGCCTCGAAAATGCGCAATCGAGGGAACTGCCCTCTTTGCTCACGTAATGGGGCTTTGGGCTAAAGAATGCGACTCCACGAAGAACCCTTGGGCACTTCTGGTTCTTGGAATGCTTTACCACCTGTCAGCCCAGGTGGTTTTACTTGATTTGAATGAACTTCAGACCACATCCTGAACACAGGGTTCTCGTGGGAACATGGTGAGGAATTCTATCCCGATTTGGGAAAGAATATTATTGTCCATACGCCGCCAATATCTTGACACTTGCGATTAGAGGTATTATTCGATCCAGGGCGAAAGGCCGCGCAACCTTGGGTTCCCCAATCTCCAAGGAAAGAAAAAAATCCTGCAGCCTTTCACGGGCTACTCCGCGGGAACCGTGGGGACCTTTTACTCTGTACACCTGGGTCGGACCACTCTCGCTTTTGAATTTGAACCAGAATATCGTCATAGTTGCATGCCAACCGAGCAAAACCGGCAGGCTAACAAGCGCCTGGATTAGAGGCTAACAAGAGCCTTGGTTCAAAGTGCATATATGTTTGTGAAGGAGCAATAGTCCGTAAGCTTCCCTGACACGTGCTGGGACGCCTTTGGATCCTCAGACTTTAAAGCATCAAGCATCAGTATAGATGGGCGACATCTACCAAGGCTACATACATACATGCCGAAGATGACTTCGCATTGTTCTAGGTAGTCCCTTGCTGGTCAGCAGAGAGGTTTTTTGGGGTCCGTGATGTCTCCAATTAACGGCCGCTTCAAGACTAGGATCGGACTCGTAGATACTAAGCCCTGCATAAAACTTGGTCAAGTGTCTCCGTACGAAGTATCACAGCGGCCGATAGAACTGTCCGACTGATGACTTTCAAGCTTATTCAAGAGAATTCGAAACATCGGATGAAATTTCAAAAATGCGAGGGTAAAAAACCTCAAAGGTAGAAGTAGTCGGAACCACAAAGTTTTTTTTTCCCTCCTTTTTTTTTGTTCCGCTCCTTCTGACTTTGGACGCACGTACCAAGAAATCAGAAAAGTCCCTTGGTATCTTGGATCAATCAAGCGAGCTGACAGCGGGCCAACAGAAAAGTTAGCCATCCGGATGCAAACGGCTCCGAAGCATCCGTAACTCTTCCAACTTTGATAACTTTTTTATTCCCCCGAGCTCCGTGTCCGAGTGTGCATTGTCTGGCCCTTCCAATTGTTTGTTATAACGTTACCAACTTCTGACCACGACCCAGGCGGCTTTTAGCGAATAAACCCCCTACCCCATGAACGCCATTCATATGGCCTGATCACCCTTCAAATTATGTACCAGGGTTTCCAAATCAAAGGAGATTTTGACGAGAAGAACTTTCAACTAGCCGTATACATACAATCTATGGCATCTTCGTGAATTCAAAGGCCCACAAACTCCTGGTAAAACATGTCCGTCAGCCCAATTATCATGCATTCCTATCGACTTATTATCCTCCTTGTCTTTAACCCCCAAAGGTAATCTTAAAATGCCCCCAATCAGTCGGATACCATTTTATCCGTTCGTCAAGCACAAACCCACGTCCCGGAAGACGGGCTTGCTTTTTAAGAGAAATTAAAAAACGGAAAAAGGGAATCCCCACTCTCTGCCGAGGGTTCATCGGCGGTAACATTTTTCAAACAACCTGTTCTCACGACGGCTAAGCTTCCTTTTCCCTCTTATTAGCAGCGTCTTATGCAGACTAAGCTTTGGGGAGACATTAAAATGACCCTGCACCATGATTACAAATTTTCAAGAGATTTGTCTTCCGTACTTCGTACCGTGCTGACTTCAACACGACTTTTATACTCATCCCCTGGTGTTGAACGTACGTGTGAGACCAAGGCTCGCTCACACGAGTAACTTCCCTTTGTCCTTTCCCCAAATGTCGTGTGAGCACCTCATCGAGATATTAGGTGGTTTATCCATCAATTGGTTCCTGTACGGGAAACGGCAAACCCGGGTCGTGAGGGGCAAGACAATGCTGTGATATCAAAAAAAAAACCTTCGTGATGGTGGTGTCTTGTGATACCCGCCCGAGAACTGCCACTGCACGTGTGTTGAAGAATTCGACGAAAAATGCTCCTCTCCTTCGAATGGGAGCTCGACCTCAAGTTTGGAATATGCGCCATCCCTGTAGGTGCAGAATGCACGGCCAAATCTGCAGCTAGTAAATCCAGAGGTCACACCAGGACATTTTAGCTAGCGAGCTCGTGCAGACGTCGAATCGACAGCTGCATCGCTCGAGTGGAAACTGGGTTTTCCGTCTCTCTTTGTTTGATTGATATGATGTGAGATTTGATATGAGATTGATAAGATTTTTTTTTGTTTTATCGACAAGGGTTTCAATTCATGAGGAATTTTTATTTCAAGAAAGTACAAGCGACGACCGTTTGGCAGGCCGGTATATGGTAATCGATAAAGGGTCCGTTTTCTGCTCGTGATCAAGGGCGGGGTTTGCCGTCGACAAGGTTGATTAGCTACAAGCAAGCTATTGCTTAAGTACATAGGTAGATACTTCTTGCTAAGTTCTGTTTTTGGATATATCAAAGTACGGCAGATTTTGAGCACGAGACGCACCCCGCAAACCATTGTTAGGAATAGCTGCAGCTGTAAAATACAAAGACGCACATGGATATCATAAAACAACAGAATAACGAAAATCAAAAATAGGGTTTATTTTCGGGATTCGAGGGGGGGAAACGCAGTATGTAGATCGAAACCGGAGAATGTAAACTCTTTTGGTTATTCAGGTGATCATATATCATACTATATAAAAAATAACAATCCGAGGCCATTCCGTTGCTCCATCTATTGTATGCTATGTAAAACTGACCAAAACAACATTTAAAGAAGAAACTTTTGTATAGGAAGGTAGCATGTGATGGAAAGAAGCTGTTTGTGGACAGCGGGGAGATAAGATAGTATAGGATGAGAAGCTGACCCCGATGGGGGTGGGGGGCGACGGGAAGCTAACGCCCAGGAGGCCAGTGACCGGTTAGTTGGTTCATAATATTTTGGACCTGTTGATTAGGTTGTGGCTGTTGTTGTTGTACAGTTCCACTGTTTCGTGGAGGGTGTGGGTTCAGGCCACCAAGTAGACCGACAAGAGCAGGATTCTGATAATCGATACCGGTAGCTAGGCTACCGTATGTCTGCTGATGCTGCGGAAGCCCGGCGGCTGCCCCGAGCAACGCCGAGAGATCCGCGGGTTTCTGCAGTTGCTGGGCTGCTTGCATGTAAGGGACAGTGACCTGCTGCTGCTGTTGCTGCTGCTGGAGATGTGTGAGGAGTGTTTGGAGTGTCGCGGGGTCGAGGTTCTGCAAAATGCCTGTTAAGCCGGCTTGCGCTAGCTGTACGGGCTGCGGGTTGGGGTTATTAATTGGGTAGATTGACTGATTGCCAGAAACATAGGCAGAATGAGGTTGACCGTGGTATGCGGGAGGTTGCTGAGCATAACTACTCTGAGAATGCCCGTTGTATTGGGGTTGGGGTTGTGGCTGGGGTTGAGGTTGAGGTTGGGGTTGTGGCTGGTTTCCAATTGCCCGACGAACAAGCTCCGCTGCAGAATCGGCTGGTATCATGTCGTATTCTGTAGGATGATAGGTTAGTCGCGATATCTATATCTATTCGGAATTAATTTAACCGAAAGCTTACCATCATATTGGCCAGCAGCACCGTTGTTGCCTTTAAAGATCTGGATGGAGACTTTACTGGCTTGTTGGGTCGCTCGCGTCAAGAACACAAACGCCTTGCACCCTTGGACCACCTGCTCCTTAATGTGACTCTCTAAGTTGATACGGGGCATCATATGGAACACATCCGTCCGCAGTCTTCGGTCTCGAAACGTGCCGTCTACATATTTTATATAGGCAGGGTCCAATTCATCGAAAACGACTATCAAGGTGTCAATGGTTTGAGGGGGTTGGGAAGGTTGAGGGCGAGGGCGGTCAAATGAGCTCCTGTGGGGTGGGGACTGGCTTCTATACCGACCCCTGGGAGACCTGGAACGGTCTCGGTTGTAGTCCCGACCATAGTAATCGTCTCGCTCGCGAACGTATTGAGGTCGCGGAGAGGACATTCGGCGTTCACCGACTGGACGATACTCATCACGACCACGAGTCCCATTATCTCGAGAATTACGAGATTCACGATCTCTGTCCCCGTATCCCTGGCCACGGTAGCTAGAACCCCTATTCCTTGGGGACATCGGCTCTTCAGGCGACCTTGACCTACGGTTGGTGCTAACCCTTGCATTGACTTGGTCGCCGCTCCTTGAACTGCGCTGTGGTTTTGAGATCTCGAGGTCTAATAGACTATTAGTCCCAGGGCGGGGCATCTAGAAGGATTCAAAGTTTGTGACTTACGCATCTGACGACCTCTTAGTGGAGTGCCCTGTTCCTGACGCAAGGCCTTCGTGCAAGAGGTGACATCAAAGAATTGTACGAAACCATACGCTTGCTTGATTGATATCTGCGCCAACTTCCCGTGCTGAGCGAAGATGTGATATACATCGCGCTTATTTACGCGATCAGCTGACAAGTTCCCTAAATACGATATTAGATTCAATGTTATCCAGACGAAATTGATGGTGATATTTACCGATGAATAGACGAGAACCCACTGGAAAACGACCCCACTCCCCCTTAGCCACGTAGTCGCGCTCTACCGCAAGGAAGTTCTCGTACGCCCTCTCTTCTTCAGGGGAAAACGTGATCTCTCCTTCATCTATCTCACTGAAAGGGATATTTGTAGGATTCTCAGGTAGAGGATGCCTTAGGTTAGTTGGGTGACTAATAGAGATCACCCCTTGGGCGAGTGGGTTTGGCAAAGGATGGGAGGATTTTAAGGACTGAAAAGTCTGCGACTGGATGGAAGATGTGGGGGAGAACATTGGCGGAGATGCACTGCCTACGCTCGGTTGGCCGTTGGGCATTACGTTAGCAGGCATGTCGATTTGCTGCATGGTATCGGCGTTCTCTACAACAGGTTTTGTTTGGCCAGCCATACTAGCGAGCAAGGCCTGGAGGTTGAGGGATTGAGTGGCTGACATCGGTTCAGGCAAGGCATCGCTGTTTCTCATCTCGATGGAGGAAGAGGGCTCTACGGCGAGTTGAGGCGGCATCGTAGTCATTCCGGTCATAGTCGTGTCAACATTATCCAAAGCTAGACTTATCCCTTCAGGGAGAAAACTCTGGACGCTTGTCGACACGGCTTGCTGGGGGGTTAACTCTGGCCGGTACACAGGTTGACCAGCTGAGCCCACTCCATTGATAGCGGAGACGGCTGCCGTTGCAGCATCAAGCAAAGTAATGTCACCGGTTGTCTCATTACTGCCTTCCTCAATCACCCCAGACCCAACCAGCGATGGGTCGCTTAGAGCGGACCCTATATCAGAAGGAATTTGCTCTTCGTTTGGGATTGTTCGGCTAAGAGCTGGGTCAAGCAGAAGAGGGATCTTAGAAGGTTCGGGGACGTGGAGTGGTACCGGCGATACTGGTGAGAGTTCTTTAGGAACAGATGTAGTGACTGGCTGCTCATCCTCGGATTGGGCATCGGTTTCCATGACAAGATTGATGTCGACAATTGGTGTATATGAGGCTTCATTGGAAGTGCCCGTTGCCGATTCTTCAGGCACGCTAGTCTCATATATTTCAACGGATTCATCTTGATTGGGATCGGTTACTGACTCTTGGGAAACAGATGAAGCCGAGGAGGAAATGGGCTCCGTAGAACCTGGCCGTGGTGGTGTGACAGACATCAGGGCTTTCAACAATAATAGAAGTATAATCTGGTGTGTTTAGGGATGGATGGCGATGGAAAGGTGGGAGGCCAATCTTGGGACCAAGCGAAAGGCTAGGATTCAGGAACTAAGGAATCTAGTCTGCAGATTATTTTACCTTCACAGCCAGAGCAGCAAAATCTCGGGCTGGTGTTTGTCTAGAGCTCTGAACAGTGTGTGGTCTTGCCTCTCAGTGCTTGTGTCATCAGAGCTTGGGTTGGTTATTATTGCGATTTTAGCTACAATTTAAGGATCGAAGCGGTGGCAGGAGGGAGAATGGAGCAGACAGCGAACAAAGGCTATAATCGTGAAAACAGAGGTCGTCTTGTAGAGCAGAGCCGTAGGGTGGTCGATGGTCGATGGTCGATGGTCGATGGTCAATGAAGGTTGAAGGTTGAAGTAGGTGATGTGGCTGAACGGTGTGAGGTTGGGATGTTGGTGAATTGATTGATTGGATGCTTGGTTAGTTGATTGGTTGATGTTGATGTTGTTGACGTTGTGGCCGGCAGCGTGATTGAGCAGGTTAGGAAGCACTAGCCACCTGGTGGGAAGATGGAACTCCCTCCAGCCAGCCCCACAGCACGAGCACAGCTCCAAGGGCAGAGCTGCACAAATGGTGTGAAAGAGGAACGATGCTGTTTGAGGTCGTCGATGGGAGGGAGAGATACAATGATATGCGATGAGATGGAAGGATGGTCGATGATGCGATGGTGGTTGTTGGTTGATGGTTGGATGCAGCGGTGGAGGCGGAGATGATATGATGTCGTTGCAAAGAAAGAAAATGAATGGAATCGGCTAGCTCCAGACGCATCCCAGCCCAGCCCGGCTAACGCTCCAGTCCCAGTTCCAGCTCCAATCCCAGGACCATACTTACTTGCTTGCACAGACTGTCAGTACTTCCATCCTGCAAGTTTTGACGACCATCATCTGATTAGACAAAATATCGATATCTTCTTCCGCTAGAGCACGAGTCACACACAGGGACGGCGACAGGCGCAAGTACAAACACATGATCTCTGTGGAACTCCAGAGAAATGTATAATCATCGCCGTCTGCCTGATCGAGCTCAAGACTAGACTTTAATTAAATCACATCGCTTGATTATTTCTGCGTCGCTTGTCTATTTTATACTGGACTATACTACCGGAAATAAAAAAAAAGATGATAGGGCGGTTAGCGTTTCGATTTCAACCATTCCGTCCCCAAAGGCGCATACACGTGCTCCAGGAACCATCCACCTATCTTCGACTGATCTCGGCAAGAGCGTATTCTAGATCGCCCACCCTCTGCTCGTCCTCTAAGAATGAAAAAGACGACGGGTATCCACATGCACATGATGGCCGTCAACATGGTGACCGTCAATATGATGAAAATGATCTCAACTGGGCTAGGAACTGGATCGCCGAGGGCGATGTGAAAAAGAAACTTGCAAAATTCCCTCCCAGCATCGGCGTGATAACTTTCTCAAGATCCTCAGGACCGGGAGGTCAGAACGTCAACAAGGTTAATTCAAAGGCCACACTCAGGGTGCCCCTTGAAAAGTTAGAACCCCATATACCTCGAATATTTTTCGGGGCACTGAAAAGAAAGGTCAGCATGAATCGCCTAGGGCTCTTATATGGCGAACCACACCATAAGAATCAATGTCGCTAAGTGGTATATATCGATAGGGGTCAAAATATTTAACTGATGGGGGGGATATGGTCATCTCATCCGACTCCTGCCGCAGCCAGTCGACGAACACTAAGGACTGCTGGGAGAAACTTTACCGGGCCGTAATTAGATCCGCTCAAGTACCCGGTAAAACAAGTCTAGAAAAGAAGGAACGTGTCAAGAAACTGTAAGCAATCCTACGTTTCTAGATATAAATAATTTTAGTAGAGTTCCTATTTCGACCAAGGCTGACCAGCTGGATAGCATAGAGAAGTCTGAGGCAGTGACGCGGGACTGGAAGTACAAACTGGCTAAGAAGAAAGCAAATCGTAGAGGAGGACCCGTGGGCGAATGGTAGAGGAGGTATGTGGGATTCATATGCATAATTCACTCTACGACCCCGCTGGAATGTACATACATAAAAAACTCTTATAGAATAGAGGAGGTATCATTTAATAAATCAATACGTACATATAGAATACAAGGAAGAATAAAAATTGCTGAGAGAATACTATGAAAATGATATTCAAGCCGCTTGACGCGAGGGGCAAGCTACTCAGGCCCGACAAGATGCTTCAGTTAGTATAGGGGTTTCGGTACATATACTGGGGCTGGAACCTTATATCTTCTCAAAATTGTCGAGTTTGTTGAAACCGTGTCATTGGAGAAAACCGGGGGACTGCTGATGGTGGGGACCGCAGGAGTATCTTCAGCAGAGGTCGTAGGATTGACTTCTTCAATGGAAGTAGTTGTGGCAGGGGCCGCAGCTGTAGTAGTAGCTACTGAAGTCGGCCTGGTGAACGATGGCCTGGTCTTCCTGGTCCTGGTCTTCCTGGTCCTAGTATTCTTCGACTTGGTTGTTCTTGTTTGGAAGGTAACAGGTCTAGCAGGAGTCGGTCGCCCTGGCTTTACAGTAGGTCTCGCGGTAGGGCGAAGGCGGGTGGTAGTCGCGGTGGTGGTTGGTCTATTTCCACCATTGTTGCCTCCATTGTTCCCGCCGTTGTTCCCGCCGTTATTGCCTCCATTGTTCCCGCCGTTGTTCCCTCCATTGTTCCCGCCGTTGTTCCCACCGTTATTGCCTCCATTGTTACCACCATTGTTACCTCCATTGTTCCCCCCATTGTTCCCGCCGTTATTACCTCCGTTGTTTCCACCATTGTTTCCACCATTGTTTCCACCATTGTTTCCACCATTGTTTCCACCATTGTTTCCACCATTGTTGCCACCATTGTTGCCTCCGTTGTTGCCTCCGTTGTTACCACCGGCATTAGGATCATTGTCACTCGGTGTAGGATCAATATTACCACCATTACCATCCTTAGGCTTAACCGTAAACCTCTGGCAATCGTCCTGTGCACCCCTTTGTGCCACAGGCATGATAACAGGTTGGTGGTTGCTTGCAGAAGACATGGAGCAAACACGATACTTGCCGGCGGGAAGACCACCGGCAACTACAGCAGATAGGATGTTGTCTCCGTCCTGTGGTACGTTGATACCCTTGAAGAAGGCAAAGATTTCAGCTGGTGGTGGTTGGCCGGATGCATCGTCGATGAGCTGGACGGTGACGTGAGTATGACCGATGATGATCTGTAGGTCAGGGTCCAATGTTTGGGGAGCAGCGTAGTATGTTGCTTGTGCGTCTGTAGGCAGTAGGTCATATATTAGTTTGGTGGTTCCTGTTGCCAGAGTGGATGCATGTTTAGAAGAAATACCACATACTTGTGAAGAATCCGGCTTTCAGGTTATTTGTCCTCAGGCTGATGGTAAAGTCATCTCCTTCCTCGAGATCTGAATCTGGGTTCGGGAAAAGCAACAGTGTAGAAACCATCTTGTTCGCCGCTGGGATCTCGCCCATAACGATCCCGTTACATGATCCGGTTCTGATTTGGAGACCGTCGGTCAAGGTTTTTCCTGTACAGAAGTTTATGAAATTGGAATCGTCACTGTATTGAAAATCTTACTTATATCAGTATATGTTTACTTATAGTATCCACAAGGCCAATATGGATGTGAACTTAATGGATTGATATGATTCACTTACGTAGCAGACTCTACTTGACCCGGCGTGATATCACCAACTTGTCCGGTTTTCGAGCTAGCATTCTGAACGTTCGCAGCTAGAAGGACTTTGTCTCCATTCTAAGATTCGTGTTAGAGCAGGGGGCTTATAAAATATACAATGGGTTATAATATGTCATCATACCTGTGCAGCTACTCCCCTCAATGCGAGCGCCGAAGCGATAAGAAACGAGGTAAAACCCTTCATGGTGACAATAATCCCAATATCAAATCAAATATAAGACTGAAGAATGTAATCCCCTCTATCAAAGAAGGTAACTTTTTGAAAGAATGAGAAAGAGAGAAAAGAAAAACAAATAGAGGAGATATCAAATCTGCAGAAAAGAACGACCAGCGGCGTGCAAGGGCAATCAATGCGCCTTGATAGGTAAAAGATATAAAAACGCAAAGAAAAGAATGACAAGAAGACAAGCTTCAGTTGTTCAAGACTGGAACAATGGATTAGGAAAGGGATCAGAATATTAGGAGGACAACATCGTTATATATTCCCTTATTCTCCTGCACTTAGTACTTTTGGACTAATCCGGGTCCCACACCACTGGCTCCCAATATCGAGCCCGACGACTTGAAACCGAGCGGTTCGTGAGGAGATCATCAGCATAACTCCAACCACGGGTGTGGCCCATGGAAAGGCTAGGTCTGAAGCATCCCCTTTAAAAAATTTAGTTCCTGGTCTCGGACGGAAGACTTTCGAACGGCAGGTTTAAGAGCGAACGAGACCGACGTAAGTGCGGCCTTCCAGAAAGGTGTTTCTGTTTGTTTCGAGGTCATCAATCCATGACAAGAAAAGCCTGTTTGTGTGGGCATGCTCAAGCTTCATAGTACACTTAGCTATGAGGGCATAACAATAGTGGGGCCTTATTACAAGGCATCATCATCGTACTCAAAATAGTCACTTTTTTCGGACGCTATCGGCAGTTCTTTCTCCTGTATGAAGAAATCTTGAGGAGACCTTCACTGTCCATCAAATTAAACTGGGTTAATAACAATACCACGATCGATTATAACTCGTGGCTCCGAGGGTGTCATCAGAAGTGGAGCGTTTTGTGGCACTCTCAAGGATGCAGCCCATGCTTGTTTGCTCGCTAAGGCTCTAGAGGAACGCGAACTGTTGCGGATTTGTTTTCATACCTTGAGCTAGAAGCATTCTACGTCTGGGGTAAATTGAACATCTTAGTCCGGAAGGTCAGGAAAAGGGTGGATAAGGCGCTCGTTTATCTGTGTGTCCCTGGCCTGAGATAGCTGTTGAGGGATGAAGGGGCTCATTCGGGTTGTGGAGCATGTTGTGGAGCATGTTGTGTTTCGCTTCGTTTGGAGTTTTGTCTTGGCATTCTGCAACGCTAATTTGTGTTGGATAATGTTCCCCACCACGAATTCTCGTGCGAATTATGAGATGGTGGATAAGGACCCTTGATCATAGATCCCAGAGTTCGGTATCCGGAACGTTTTGTGTATTTCTAAAACCGTATTGGATCATTTACTCGACTGGACAAGCTAGATCGAGCGCCTTCTTCGTGAAGACTTGCTCTGCAAAAATCGGTATTTCAAATGGGTATTTTAATAATCATCGAGCTCGGTTCGAGTGCCGGATCAACAGGAGGCTATTGTTGCATACCCCTCTACCGAAGCTAAGCTTGACGTGCTGTTAGGTATATGTAAATGATAAATTACCTTCTAAACAAACTATCTTCGAAAGATCCACTATCGCGGAAATGCGGCACCTACACAGTCCCACTTTGCCTTCATATTGAGTTCTTGGATGATATCATGATGGTGTCAAATGAAAGAATGCAACATTAAAACTACTAGGTATATTATCTAATGATACGCTGGTGAATGTATGATATATACAACGATACGGCCACCCGTCATTTTTAAAGCGGCCGCTTCATGAATTCGAATTCAAACATTGGGAACCTCCCCAAAAAATGCTGTTAAGTCGAAAAAAACCCAATAAGAACGCCAACATGCATGCATTAGAAAGAATTAGAGAAGTCTGGCTTCAAGTATAGCGTATATCGCTGTATGGATACTCCTTTTCTACGCCAATGTATTAACTATTACTCTGCCGTTGTTGAGATTCCGACGCATGTACACGCGGTCCCTGCGGCGAATATCTCTCCAGTCTGTTTTGAGCACTGTTGTCGAAGACTAAAAGCTCTGTAAACCCGGTAAATAATGCATTAGTTCCCAGTCCTAATAAAAAAAGGCTTTATTACGGAAATTACACAAAACTTACTCTCCAATAGCATATATATTCTCATCCATGCCAAACACATATTTTGTAAGTCTGTTGGTTGCACAGGATCCGCCTTGGGTGAAGGAAACTTCGAATGCCCACCCACTGTTGGGCTCGTTAGGATCTGAAGTTGTTGGTGGAGTCCCGCGAACATTGCTGAAAGTGCTTCCTTGAACATCAACACTAGAGAGCGTGTAGCCGTCTTTAACGCTACCATCGATACGAACGATATAAGTTGACGTAGCAAAGCAGTCGATGACGCCGCTGCCGCCCAGATTTTCGGGATCATTGCACGATCCTCGGCTCTCGGAATATCTCAGACTGAGTGTTCTTTGACCAGTCGTAAGTGCGTATGGGGTGTAGGTGCCGCCGTTATCACCACCGCCTCCTCTTGTGCCATTGCCACGATCGGTACCAAGATTGTCATTTTTGTCATCACCGTCATCCTTGCTCGAGAGGACACCTCCTACAGCACCACCGATACCAGCTAATATTAAAACGATCACAACTATCAAGACAATCCAAAAAGTCTTCTTCTTCATTCCTAATATTTTTTTCTCACCATCGCCGGCTGGTGGACTATATGCAACAGGCGGTGGGAGAGTTGCACCCGCTCCCCCAACTTTGTCGTACGAAGGAGCCGCAGTATGTTGATCCGGGATAAGAGTATTCGCATTACTGTAAGGTGTCGGTGGTGGTGGCTGACTAACCCCATATGTTGGTTGGTAGTATGATTTTTCCGCCTCAGTGGCATTCGGTGCCTGCCCGTATTGTGCATTTTGCATCAAGGGTTGGTTTTGTCCGAGTGGGGGTGGAGATATAGCATATCTATCGTAAGAGCCCCCTGGCTGAACTGGTGATATCGTCTGCGCGGACTGAGGGTACGCAGATGGTGGACCAAGTCCCTGCGGTGGCATTACCTCCGGATACGACTCATATTGGTCTGGTACTGCGCCAGATCGAAAACTCATGGGGGGATTTGATGGGTCCACGATCTGAGGTGCTGAAGAAGGATCATGCTCCATTGCATTTGATGGCTCTCTAGGCCTTGCAGATGTAGGCTAAAAAAAATTGATCTTGTCATCAATAATCTGGGGGGCGGATGGTTAACTGGTAGCACAAAGGAGGTACTCACAGCCGTAGCGTTCCCCGCATTGTTCATTGCTTCGTGGTTTACTTCCATCTTTAGAAATTATAGTGTATTGTTTCGAAACAAATGCCGAAAACAAGAAGAGAGAGAAATAAATCACTGTTGCCCCTTTCGTTAGTTTATGAATATATCGATAGGGTTTTGATAGGTTCCACGAACATTGAGAACCACAAATTGGCCAAGGAAACTTACAACAACAATCTATCAAAGTTTGAAGGAAGTATCGATCGAGCCTTGAGCGCTGACCCTGTGAATAGATTACAAGATAAAGGGAAAAGTCTAAGGCCTGTTCGCGGAAGGGGAGTGAAAAGGGTGAAGTTGGAGAATCCTCGAAGGGAAACCCGACCCTTTTTGTCTCTTCCCATAGAACAAGAGGCTGAACCTGCGCTAGATCGAAAGAACACCTGCAGCAGCGTTTCATTGTTGTTTTTCACGGATAATGGGGTTACTTTTGGTCGAATGCAGGGCTTAGACGCCTGCTAGCACCCATGCTAACAAAAGTTTCCTCTGTTTGGAGCAGAAAGGCCAGACGGGCATGCATTGGCAGCCAAGAGCTGGAGAGGCGGTTCAGTGGAGCCGTGGAGTCGCAATTTCCTAATGCAGATAGAACTGGAAAAGTTGACCTGTTCGGGAAAAGCTTCCAGTCTCCTGGCAAAGGATTCCAAATCCAACACTCATTTCCCTACCTTGCAAGCTGATCCCTCAGTTTCGACACAGGGATTTCGGCCAGCGTTAAGATGGCTGCGATCTGGTTCTGATTGGTTCAACTTTGCCAGAACTTTAGATCCGAATTGCCACAATTGAGGTATCTAACATGCGTTGTCACCGAAATCTCAAGGCTGCATGTTGATTGGCCTTCGGCGGACTGCAGCGGCGGGTAATTCACGGAGGTATTAATAATTGAAGCCAAGTTTGCATTCGCTTAGCAAATGTGCTGAATATATTGTACGGAGGGAAGAAGTGGGTTTTTTCGCCCATGGATTTTGTGTAACGAAGGATGGGCGAATGCTAACTAAAAGCCAACGTTCGCGGCCCGAGAGCAGGTGCATATTACCCCTAAATCAAGACCTATGCTTCATGGGATATAATAGAATAGAGCTTCTTTGTGTCAGAAGAAAGGGAAGGTGCGGCGGCGGCGAATAGCTGAACCACCACTAATGGTCAGTTATAACGGGGTTATAAACATAAAAGAAAAGGCCTACTAAAAAATAAAGGAAAGTCTAGTGTAAGCTCCCAAAAAACGTACCTGTTAAGAAACTGCTTTAAAGAAGGACATGCCTAGGTTGTTTGATAGTGGTTAGCTTAACATCTTGTTGAAAAAAATACTATGTATACACAGAGCAAATGAAGCCTACCTATCAGGAAGAAACGTGAAAGTGGCACGAGCGAAACCGTCCTTTGGTTTTAGGAAGTGCAAAGCCTGCACGGCCCGTGAGACTGAGAGGAATTCGAGTTCGGCAATCTCGGTCTGATTTCCGGCCATCGAGCAGATTGTATTAGTATACACAAATTTTCATCACAAACGAGGAATTGTCTAAGACTTACATCTTGATCATCTCGATAGATACGGCCATCATATATATGGTTTCCCAAACAATGGCGATAATTATCAAGGCTCCAAGTCAGATTGGCTTCTCTGATAGTAATCGGGTTTCGGCCATGGATACATAGGTAGCGGGTGGCCTAAGCATAGGGTTAATGCTAATCGCAACGGGGAAAACCTAGTTTGGAAAAACTTACCCCCTTCTCAATATAGCCACGAAGAGAGGGTTTAACAGGAACGTACACCCCCCAAGGAAGAACTCTAGAACGCCATTCAACCCTTCCAAGCTCTTCATCCTCATACGGGAACGTAATGAAGCCGGATTTCCACTGGGATAGAAAATCCTGCGCTCCCGCAGGAGTGAGAAAGCTGAATAGCGCGGCATATGCCTTAGTGAGCTTTATTTCGATCACCCCTGTGTTTTTTGTAGGTTCAATGAGGTCGAGGACTTGCTTGACCTTGAACCCGTAAGGAAGCCCCGCGATGATAACAGAACGTGAAGGTGTGGCACCTAGACTTGTTAGCTTTGTTTCACTCAACTTAACATTTAGAAAGGTAGTTCTTACCATCACTCTCGAGGGGGCTAGCAGCTACTGAGGCCCTGGAAGATTGCGCGGTTTCTTCAACAGCGACTTTTGCTTCGGTAGTTGCATGGGCAAATACATTTTGAATAGCTTGAGGGAGTTTGTCATACTCGCCTTCAAACTCCCGACCATTCAAATCCACAGCATCCCTAGAAGTTGGAGGAAATGGATTCTGGGCCGTAACCTGCATAGCTCCAGCTCCAGTTGGTTTATCCGGTCCCCTATTTTTGACCTCGCGAATGACGACTCTCAAAGCTGGACCCTGACCTTGGTGCGTGTCGCCTTCGACGTTGAGACTAACAGTGGAACCCTTCTCAAGGAACCCTCCGTTCTCAGGAGCCATGAAGTCATGTTTTTTGTCCAAAACAAGGACCTTATCGAGCTCAATCGAAAGTTTGGCAACAGCCTTTATCGTAGGAACATCCTGGAAGGCGCCGTCCTTACTATCGACGGTACCCCGAACTACACATTCGATATCCTCTAAGTGAAGGATTATCTTGGATTCTGTTTCTTCACCGTGATGCCAAGTCTCGTGGGTTCTAGGGGCGGGGTCCGCCTGTAATTCTTCAGCCGACTCTTCGATGGTTGTAGCACTAGTGATGTTAGGACGATGTCCAAATCTACTAAAGCAACGATGGGAATAGCAGCTCTTACGTTAAGCTAGAGAGATAAGGCTCGGAGGACCCAGCATCAAAAGTGTCGGGGCTATTAGCGGGAAGGTCGGCGGAACGCGAAAGTCCCAGGCTATCGTTAAGTTCAGTTTTAGGGGCTAGAAAGCGTAGAGCTGCAGGACGTGGGATTGCAGGGCGAGGGATTGACGGTCGTGGAATTGACGGTCGTGGAATTACAGGGAGTGGGATTTCAGGACGCGAGATTACTGGACGTGGATCGGATGAAGTTGGGCCAGGTGGTTCAGGGCCAGGTGGTGCAGCCCAGCGCGAAGCACCTAACCCGCTGGGAGGAGGCATTGACTCACTCCTAGGAGGCATCTTTACGGCTTTAATAAGGGATTTAAAAGGAGGGTTTGCGATATCTTTCGATTAAAATGAGAGAAGTTTGGCTTTTCTGATTCGTGAAAGTTAACGTGATGATGAAGGTAGAGGGTCGAAGATGCTGAAGATGGGGTTGAAGGAAAAGTAAAACACGGCATGGCTAGGTAGAAGTTCATGATAACGTCTACATCGATCTCCGCCACCAGCTGCGGCCCACCACGGCAAGCCAGTAAGACCTTTACCAAATCACTCTTAAACCGATACAGATACCACTTGACCTTCAAGCTAGCCTCTCTGAGCCCCGGTCAATCAACTATAGTCATATTCTAGCTCTGGCAATAGACCCTCTCATTGAGGTAGATGAGCTAAATTGTAAAATGCATCTGTTTCCACACAGCGTAAAGCCCTTTCCGATCAATCAATATTTGGCCATCAGGTTTCTGGCGCAGCTATAGACACCCGTTTCGCTCAGTGTTGGATCTGAGTGGTAGCAAGCTTTCTCGGCTTCCTGGCTATATAATTGGCACCCAAGGGTCAACAAGGAGGGATGTTCTGTTCCCGGACGGAACGTATGAGGCCAATTAACTTACGCAGAATGAGCACAGGCCTCCAATGTTTTTATCTGTTTTTTGCATTTATGCACCCGCTTTTTATGCGAATATCTAGGGAAACAAATGTCCCAGGCATGAACTTCCGATCCGCAGAGTTCATTGATAATCTATACATGCAATACACGTTAGTCAGCATCAAATAACCCCCAGATCAGACGACAAATAATTTACTTACTGGGAGATACCCCGCCCCGTCGTGTGCATAGATTTGAACAGGTTTGCGGCCTTCTTGAACTGAGTCCCATTTCCTTATAGCTGTCGTAACACCGGTTACACCCCACCAGGCTATGATCATTCCAAAAAAGATGACCCAGACGATTGGCCGACGTAGTGCACGGAAGATATGGGCACCGGCTTGGCCCGCGGTAGGGCGATCCGCGAATGGGGTGAAGTTATCAGCCCTTGTCCGCATTGTGGTCTCTAGGTTATAGTGAGCGTCACTTGGAACTTTCGATGGAAGTCGAGAAGTAGGATGTATATGCCATGCATGCGTGTCGTGGAACGTGGTCGTGTGGTCCGTACGGATCTGGCCAGTGTAACGCGAGACTGGCCAGTGTTGGATTTTTGGGAACAACACCGTTAAGGCTGATACTTACGGGACTGGGCGGGCCCTATAGCCATACTTCAATCTTGAAAAACAAGCTTATTGTCAAGGACTACCAATGGATGTCATCTTACAATAATATCGATTAAGAATATCTAAGCTCAACTTCCAGGGAAAATTATAAAAAGTGGTGCATCAAAGGTTTTTCTTTAACATTTGCTATTGTTACTGTACATTAGGGTTAAAGAGGTACCACATAATACCTTCGTTAACTTTACATATTATATATTACAATATATATTTACATGATTTACAAGATCTTGCTCTCTGGTGGGCCCAAGTAGCTAGGAACCACACTGCCCTGGTCAATGACGAGCTTCTCAAGCACTACACCTGGCTCAAGGGCCCAGAATTTAAGAGTGTGTTTGCCCGGTGCTACAGTATGGGTAGTCTTGTAAGTCCAAATGTTGTTTGCAACAGCAATAAGCCATTCTGGTGGAAGATTTCCGGGAGAGCTCTCGTCAGGGACGTATTTAACCACTTTAGGGGTTTCATCGTCGATGGCGATAGCGTATTTAAGAGGTCGTCCCGGGTAGTTATTCAATCCCGTGCCGAAGTAGGCGGTGATATTGGTGCCCTTGGCTGGCGAGCTAAAGGTAAAAATATCATACTCCAAAGCAGGGCCACTTGGAGCGCTTTGTGTGCTAGCTGTATTGTCCTTGAGTTGGACACCAGATTTCGTTCGGCCGAAGCCGGGAATTACTTCATATGCAGAGCTCTTTCTTGTAGCGTGTTCGGCTTCTATGGAAATATATCCAGAAGACTCTGCAAACCCCTTGAATCCGGAAGACACGGCGGTTTTGCTAATTGGCAAGTGGATAGATGGCATGTTGAAGTCTCCATATGGTGCGGAAGACTCAATATCGATGAAGGCGATATTGTATCCAGCTGGTGCATTGGCCCAGTCAACAGAAAGCTCGACTCTGATGTCAGTGTTGCTGGTTTGAGAGGGAAGAATAGTTCCAGTGGACTGGGAAACCTTGATCCATGGGTTATGTGGCTTGATGGTAAAGTTAAAGGGCTCGTTTCCTTTATTGAAGATTTCAATCCATCGGGACCCGACAGCATTGTAAGTATCCAAGACCGGGAGAACGATGGTATTGTTGTTGAAGGTTCCAGCATTGTTATTATCGTCTCCGGGGATGGAACCGTTGCTGCCTTCTCCAGCTACACCGAGAGCGCCTGCGAGAGAGTTCTGCGGGAACTGAACGAAAGAAAGCCCACCAATGGTGTTTCGCATTGGTTGTTGCCTAAATTCGGATCGCGTTGTGAGTTAGCAAATCGTCTACGTTTATTTAAGCCAATGGTCGGGAAGTGATGAAGACCTACCAGTAATTGTACCCAAAATGAGTTTGATCCAAGAAGTGAATCCATTTCCCGTCAAGAAGCTCGTCCCATTCCTTCTGCAAATCAAAGTCTTCTTGGAATCTCTTTTGAACGTAGGAGGTCAGGTAGTTGGCAGAGTTTCTTCTTTGAGCGGCGTATCTTTGATTTCTAGCAATATTGATGTAAATGTCATAGACGATATATCCCGCCTTAGCCTTGTGCGAGACAAGTTGGAAAAAGGCAGGCTTGTACTCGGCGGGGATCTTGCTATACAAGGCTTCGGCCCTGTCAGAGAGATCTTTCCACTCGGCAAGGACGGTCTCAGCCTCTCTGTAGTTGATAACACTGTAGATGCCGGACTCTAATAGCTCATATTTTCTCCTAGCAGTCAAGAAGGAGTATCTCTCCAAAAGCCCGGCGATTTCTTTAGCGTATTGGGACCCGAAGGTCTTGGCTGCGAATTGCTCGAGGTATCCGTTGATACCGATTGATGTAACGGATGAAACATTATAAGCCAAGGCGAACCAGAAATCAATTGGGGTTTCCTATTACCGAGGATAATCGTTTTAGTATATTTATCATGGTGGTAGTGCGTAAATTTCTCATAGGAAGTACTTACGAGGGTCTTCAGGTCTCCAACGTTGACAATCCAGATTCTGTCTGCGCCACGGTCGTAGGACAGCTTCATTTGTTGGTAGGTTTGTGCGAGAGATACAGTGTCAATCCACTTGTAGTCACGTGGATCGCCGACGTAGTCAAAGTGGTAGTAAACACCAGCACCACCCTTTCTGCTAGGTTCATCGCCAATTGGTAGGCGGCGAACATTGCCCCAGTTATCATCAGCCCACAGGAAGGTGATGTCCTCAGGGACAGACAGTCCCTGCTCGGGGTATCCCTGGACTTCCTTATACAAACACCACATCTGGGGGACTTTATCGACTGGAACATCGAAGACTTCATCAATAATTTGTCTCTGTTTAGAGATGACTCTCTCAAGAAGAGCAATATGGTTAGGGTTGTCTAGAGCGGTGTCACCATTTCCACGCATTGCCATTGTAATAAGGTTTTCCCAAGGCTTTGCGCGGCGAATAGTTTTATACCAGAAATCAACAATGTTCTTGTCATTGACAGAAAAGTCCCACGTGCCGTTTCCGAGTGTATTCCACTCCTGCAATTATTGTCAGAATCTTAACATGATAATAGGGTGGGTCATCTTCTTTATTTAGTCTTACCTTGGTAGAGCTAGTCATGGGCTCAGTATGAGATGCTCCCATAACAATACCGTAATAGTCAGCGGTATACTGGTTTTCAGGATCGTCGACAGCAAACATGGAGTTCCAAGTGGTTGGCCAGAAATAGTTGGCTCTGAGTCTCAGCAAGAGCTCAAATACTTTGGAGTGGAATTCCTTGTTGAATCCAGGTCCATATTTTCCTCGTGGGAACTTGGCATTAACCCAACCGGTCAAAGCGGGCTGCTCGTCGTTCAAGAATAAACCACGATACTTAACAGATGGCGACTTTTGAACGCGGTCAACATCCAATGCATAGATGTTGGTGCGCTTAACAGTAGGAACATCTGCCCACCAGTACCATGGAGACACGCCGATCTGTTCGGAGATATCATAAGCGCCAAAGATTGTGCCACGCTTGTCAGATCCCGCAATAATCAGAGCCTTATGAATTCCCGGAGCAGTTGCGGGGCGAAGGAGAAGTTGAGTAGTATATGATTCCCATGTTCCGTTTATCTTGGAAACGTCTAGGTCTCCTTTAGCGATAAGCCCATCGATAAAGGCTGATTTGCCGATTGTTCCAATGATAATGGCAAATTGGGTCTTTGGAAGACCCTTTGTTGTATTTTGGACATGGTAATCGAGATCGGTTCCAGTCACTTTTCCAAAATCTGCAGCAAGATCCTTTCCTGCTCTAATGACACCCGGCCAATCTATAAAAAAAAAAATAGTCGAGTTAGCAACAGATCTAGATCCCTACATATAAATTGGTCCGTCGACGGGTTGTAGCAGAACTAGAGCTCGAGCGTGACACACAGGGGGCTGTGGTAAGGAATGTTTGGAATACGAACCTCGTCCGTCAAGCACAATGATAGCATTGTCGTCGGGTCCAGCTAGCTGGATACTTCCTCGAGAGGATGTAAATCCTATAACTGGAGTCTGTCCAAGTGCATTGACGAGACTACTGCTAACTAAAGCAATGGTCGCCACACGCACAATATCGAAAAAGCGCCGCATGATTCGATGATCAATAGGTGATTCGAAGAACCACGGTTTTCGTCGCGATGTCGCTGAGGACTAAAGGAAGCCCATGCAGAGGGGTCGAGAGATCCCCCTATCTTTTATACTTCCACAGGAAGCTCTTTGATGGGCTAGAAAAACTATCCATTGGTTATTCTTGTATCTATCCTTGGACCAGAGCCCTTTTGACAAGACCCTAAACCTTGTCAAAAGAGTTTTTTTTTTTTCGCTATATACTGGTTTTTCCCTGTGAGGAGAAAGTTGCGATCTCCCTCTGGGACAATATAGAATCCGGTTGAATGATTGTATGCTCATTACCCCAGATCACGGAAATCCTGGAGCTAATTTCATAAATGGTGAGCAATCGGTGGAGAGCATTGCCTGATCTAGAGAGAAACGTGCTGAAGCTCTTACCATGGTGGACCATGTCAGCGAGTGCATTTATCCAGGTTCCGATGATGGATGTTGCTGCGGATCGAAGGTACCGCTGCTCAACAGCCGTAACCCGTATATTTATGGGATCTGCGAGTTTATGGTTCTCGAAGCTGGCATGTACGATTGGCTTGTACTACTTATAGCGACCAGGGTGTTCGGGGCTAAAATGGAGTACCGGCAGAATTGAAATTCCAGCCGAAAAACGCCATGCGGAGAAACTATGGGCTAGAAAAACACCAATTAAGAAGTTGCACATTATACGACTCGAAATCTAAAGCCAAAATGTTCCTGCATGTCTCGTCATTATCGGAAGGCGCCGCCTCGTTGTGAGGAGCGAGTTTAGGCACCTGTCAGTCAAGACGTCCAAGAAACTATATATCCATACTAGTGCTAGATTTTCAGGCAAAAAGACTTTTCCAAGATACTTGACTATAAACGCCACTGCAAGTATCGATCCAGATAATATGTAACCGAACCTGCCTCAGCGGCCCCGCGTAGGATTTTGTCATCGTTTTCTGATCGGTAAGTGTTCATATTTAGCCGGATATATAACCTAACTTCTAGAAACTCTGGCTTAGAGCTAAGCCAGTGAAGTCATAAGGAACGGAAGCTGGTGCATAGTGGGAAGTTAGTAGAAGGAAAAGATGATGAATGAAAAGTCGACGAGTTTGCAGATCGCTGGGAAAGCGAGATTTTAAAAGTTATTCTCCTGTGAATGTTGCTAACTTGTTTCACCGGCAATTTTTACTCATAGCTGTATAGGCGAATATAATAAATCGTACCTAACGGGTGAGATATATAAATGCAAATGCACTATATATCGAGCGCAAAGGCAAAATAAGAAGGGATTCCCTTGATGATGCATAAAAAGGTAACGAAGGATCCCTCGACCTTCTCGTCGGCTAAAAGTGCGGGCATCGTGCTGCTTCCATAGCGGACATGGATTTCTGTCGGGTACATCGGATATACGATGTGGGCACCCATATTGCTGATCAATCTGCCAAGATGAAAGTTTTCTGAGAGTCTCTGCGAAACTCTGAATCATTATTCCGTCGGGAGATATGAAGTTGAAATCGATGACTAGGGATACCAAGTGCAGGCGGCTAGATCAGAACTATTAACCATTGAATCTGAGGAGGTAAACCTGCCCCCCATTATTTAATATTCCGTAGTATAGCAAGGGTGCACTTCAGGTTAAGCTACAGGATTGTAATATATGTAACATAACGTCAAATTTCATGCTTCGCATGTTGCAATTTGATATCAACAATATTATAAATGATAAGTGAGCTGAACCTAATCTAGAGTTGTCAGGCAAAGGGTAGGAGTAAGCCTGCAACATGTCAGAAGCCCGCGGGAGTAAAGGCGCAACATTAAACGTTGATAAAGGAAAAACAGGACCAGCAAAATCTGGGAGAAAAGAAAGAGAAGAAAAGCAGATAGGAGAGTGAAATCGGTATAGGGGTATAGTGTTATCCACAAATATGTACAAGAAGAGGAAGATAGAAACGGGATAGAAACGGGATAGAAACGAGATAGAAACGAGATAGAAACGAGATAGAAACGAAATAGAAAAATGACGGGAAGATTACCGTTGCGCCTTCACAAAGACTAGATTTAAACCATTGGTGACAAAAATTTCAACTCCCTGAGAAGCACAACGCTATCCCGACCTCCCCATCTGTGGTTAAAACCAAGGTGTATATATAAATATGAAATATCAAACCCAATAAGAAACGCAGTCAGTCCTTCCCCCAATCCCCAAAGTCCCAAGGAAAAAGAAAAAAGAAAAACAGGAACTGACCCTTACCCGAAACAGGAAGACAAAACAAGATAATAAAAAAAGGGCCCAGAACCATGGGTATTCAAAGAAATAGATCTGACGATATTGGGTATTTTTGAGGGGATCCCCCCTTGTGATATTTGAAGCATCAAGAAAAGAAACAAAAAAGTGTGGAGAAAGTAAACCATTCAAACACCTGGTATGCAAACCTTTATATCGCAAAAACGTAAAAGAAGTCGCTAAAACAAAATATGAAATATTAATATACTTGGAACCTTTTTTTATTTGCGGAACACTCCGGAGAGCCATCCGCCTCTTTCTTTGTGGGTGTAGGTTTCGTCATCAGAGAAAGATGTCCTACGCTTAGGGATTTTCTTTTTGGAAATAGGCTTGAGTTCTGGTTCATCTGCGTAGTTGCCGACGCCGAATCCAGCCCCAGTTCCAACCCGTCCTTTTGTTTCGACGCCTTTCGCCGTGACTTTGATTTGCATATTCTTATGGAAATTTCGCATGTCGCGACGATGCTTATTGTACTCATGCGGCGGCATGGAGTAGCCTCCAACCATAAGATCCTTCCAATAGGTTTTGTCGGGTGGGGGTTCAACTGGCGTTTGTGCACCACGGAAGCTGATACTAGGTCGGGGGATTTTGAGGGCCAAGGTTGATGGCCTTGCCCGCGGCTGTTCTTGGGCGGATGCACGGGACTCGCGTTCGAATCGCGGCTCGGGTGGCGGCGTAGGTGGGGATCTCGGTGACTTTGGTGCTGGGGGCAACTGTGCAGAAACAGATCTCGGCAGCGTCATACTCTTTCTCGTTGACTTGGTAGATGATGGTATTTTCGAAGCAGTGGGGATCTTAGACACTGATGATTGCTTTGAGTGTGAGTGCTTCCTGGGACTTGGTGTTTCCTTCGGAGTCTCCACTCTATCTTCCCTCTCCCTCTCCCTCCTCTTTTCTCGTTTAGAATGGTGTCTTTTATGTTTTCCGGAGCTAGATTTACGTCGCTTATGCTTCGTCGGGATTGGAACTGGCGGTGGCACGTCCGATTCCGAATCAGATATGAGGGCAAATTCGTCCTCAGATCTGTCCAGTGTGTCATCCTCGAAATCTGATTTTGCGCTTGAGGAATCCTTCAGAGGGAAAGTAAAAGGAGTCATATCGGCGGCCGAACGTTCATCCGGGCCCTCCTGTGGAACCGGAGACGGGGTAGCCAACCGAATACGCATTTGAAGTTCCAGTTCCCTATTTCGCGCCCGGAGCTGCTCTATTTCCTCCATAAACTCGCGTCTTTCGCCGGCTTGAATTTGGAGCAATTCTCGGGTTCGATCCAGTTCATCTGCAAGATTTTCGACTTTGTAGTGATTGATCTCAGCATCATCTTTCATATTGCGGTTGTCGCGAATAAGCTCATCCAGATGGCTTTCCAGCCTGACAACTTCAGCCCGGAGCAGCGTATCCTTCTCCCTTAAATCTCGAGTTAAAACGTCTATTTCCGATTTCAACTTCAGATTATCGGTCAATCGGAGCTGCTCTTGTTCCCTGAGCGTGGCAATCTCAGCCTCTAGGGCAGCGGTAAAGTGGGTGACCGGAGGCTCTGCGATTTCTAGCAACACGGGATGTTCAACTGAGGCAGGAGCCTCGATGACTGCCATCGCCTCTTCTAGCTCTTCAGAAACTGTTTCCTCGGGTTCTTCGACAACGTCCGCTAATTCTTCTTTAGGAATTTCAGGGAAGGGAGACTCCGAAATCTCAGGAACACCAGATACCGGAGCGGGCTCGTAGGAATCTGTTTGGACACCGATTTCTTTGACCTCCTTGATCTCTTTGACCGCTGGGACCTCTACGATTTCCACAACAGGGGGCGGCAGGGTTTGCGATTCCAACTTGGCTTGTAGTTCCGCCCTAGCTTGTGATTCCGCTTTGGCTTGTGATTCAGCTTCAGCTAGTAATTCTGTCTTGGCTTGTAGTTCTGCTTTTGCTTGTCCTTTTGCTGCCTCTGCAGCGGCAAGAGCAACCTCGAGTGTCGATATAGAATCTTCATGGCGAGCATTGGCAACACTTAGGTCAGTGTTCAACTTCTGAATCTCCAAAACGCAGACATCCCGTTCTTCTCGTGCAGCATTGACTTCTTGTTGCAAAATCTCGATTTCCCCCTGCAAATCCGTGCTCAGAGTCACGATATCGTTTTGCAGTTTGGAAACTTTGGCGTCGTGCTGGCGTTCGATCTCGTGGAATACAGCAGTAGCCGTTACAGGAGGTGGCGGTATATCATCTAAACTCGATAGTCGACTGCCAGGGCGAGCAGACATTCGGGATCGAATAGATGCTGCAATTGATGGAGCACGGTGCGAGGCAGCAGACGGGGCCCGAGACCGCCCTCGGTAGGGGCGACCAGATGTGTCTAACCTCAAGGCAAAATCCTTTAGGTTCTGCTTTGAGGATGAGGCGACTGAAGCGGTATCGTCGTCAGCTACTATCCGGGGAACTTCTGGCGGTTGTTCTGTTTCTGATTCGTTATCTGCTCTCTCAGTAGAGTCGGAGTCTCCAGAACCGTCGGAGTCGGCATCCGATTCGTACTCTCCATTCCATTCCAATCCAAGCTCCTGGCCTAAGGATTGTTTGTTTACGGGCGCATGCGAAGATGTGCTGCTTCTTCGGCTGCTCGATCCGTAGCTGCGCGCGCTTTCTGCTATAGAGCTCATGCTCGTCCGGGAGCGTAAATTCTTGATGCTAAAATTGCTGTCCAGAGCATCTTTAGCATGGATGAATTTCTCTAATTGACCTTCTAGCCAATCTCGCTCTTGCTGGACAGCATCGAGCTCGTTTTCCGTTTCCCGCAGTTTTGCACTCAGATCCAGCCACGAAGTCGGTCTTTTCTTGTCCGTATTACCTCCAGAACTTCCAACTCTGTTACTCGACACAACGTGCAAATGGAGCGCCGATGCCACCTGTTCCTCCAGCTCTGCGACCTTGTCCATGAGCTTTCTCCGTTCATCCTGCTCTCGTATAACATCCCTCTGGACGCCTTCGTAATCTTTCTCTAAAACCTCTCTCTCCGTTCGTAATCTCGTAATCTCGGCACCACTTATTCGTAACTGTCGTCGCAAGGAATTGATATCCTTCTCCTGGGTTTGCACATGCACCGCATTGTCGTCGAGCTGTGCTTCAAGATTCTGGATACGATCGTTTAAACGGTTGTTTGTGCCACGGAGCGTTCCGAGATTCGACTGCGTCGTATCCAGCTGGGCCTGCAGCGAATCTATTTCCGCGTGCAAGTCATCTGTGTTTGAGGAAGTCGACAACCTTCGTGAGCGGTGCTGGACAACCGGCATCGCTTCCAACCGGAGTTCGCTCGACTTCACGCGTTGACGGTCAATCGACACGCCCCCGCGGCTCCCGAGTTTCGTAATCTTGACGACGGTGAAGTCGGGGACTAGGAAAGCCCCCTAGCAATACTAGACAGAAATTTTGTAAGGATACCGTCCTCGGAACTATTTTCATAGAATAAAAATAGATAGTCCTCTGGACTTTTTCTTCTTTCTCTCTCTCTTTATTTTTTTTTTNTTTTTTTTTTCGTTTCTTCTTTCTTTTAAGTTCGTAAATCGCGGTTTCTGAAGGAAAGACAGTACCAGTACTCAAAACAAATAAAAAATAATAAAAAAGAGCGTCCCGTCGTCAATAACAAAAAACCTATCTCAAAAGAATGTTGGTGTTGAAAGTCGTGTTTAATGTTTAAAGGGGGCGTATTCCGAGAAGCCCCGCAGAAAACAGGTTTAAATTTGTCGATGGCAACCGGTGACGACGGTTGCCGAATCTGCACGGTCGTACGTAGTTGGGGCAAAGCGTAGTCGGTCCTCAACAACGACTACCCAACCGTTACTCTGGTGGTGGTGATGGTGATGATGGAAACTGGTGAAGGAAAAGACTGAACGAAGGGGTGGACAAACAACAAAAGGAATGAGTCGTTAGTCATTTGGCTATTTCCCTGACACTGCCAATTTTTCTGATTGGGGAAGGAGTTTATTATTTTTACCTTTCCTGGTTGAGGTGTCCATAAAAGGGTGGATGCGAGATGAAGCGATGCGTGTTTTCCCACTCTTCGGTTTCCCAGCTGCGCTGCGCTGCACACTTGATCCGAAAGAGGTTTGGAAAATGTATTAGGCTTGGAGTTATTGCGAATGATAGGTCTGTTAGTGTCGAGCTTGGCTGCAATATCTTCAAAATAGGGTTAGAAGGTTCCTTGTGATCGAGTTGGCTTCAAGGGATGCTGGCGTGGGTTATTCATTTCCTGTGGGAGGATGAGATATTTGCGACAAATGCACAAGGTTGATACTGCGAAATGCTCATGTCGATGCCGACAGAAGAAAAATTTTTTCGCCGGCGCTGGATTTCGATTTCGATACGCAGGCCACGGCCGCGGGCAGCTCTTCGCTAATGCCCTAATAGCTAACTCCAATCTTGATGATGGTCGCCTGACGTACTCTTCCGTCGTACCGTGCTTGTGTCTGTACATGCACCATCCGCCTGTGGTACCTTCGATCGAAGTTCCAAGCCATGAGGGGCCCATAGCCATCTTCCCGTCGCAGCTAATTATCGCTGTGGCCTGTCGACGATCATAATGTGTAGGCACATCTCTCTTATCGATCCCGCAGCATTGAAAATTTTCTTCCGCAGATAGTATAGCGTTGTTCACTCCCCTGCTTCCAAGCCTGCTGCTGATTGATTCACGAGATCAATAACGCAGGTTTCCTGGAGGTCGCCCGATTTCATTGGAAAACTTTCCCAAATGACATTCTTGACTTATGCAAGAACATGCAAGAACAGCTAGGTTTGCAGCGATTTGGATGCTAAGAGCTCGACCGACTAAATCACCCCTCCTTCTGCTTCTCGACATATATACTGAACCGCTTCATCTGATCTTCCCCCCTCAGTTCGAGGTACGGAGTAGGAGTATGAGAGCTGTGTTTGCTACTCTCAACGTTTTTCTTGTTGCCATGGTCGCTGTTGCCATTTCCTGCGCCGGTGCGCGGAAATTGAACCGTTCGGATTTCGTGCGAAGTGCAATCAATTTCGAATATTTCCCGGGCCGAATTGGGATGAAGGGGATATTCGGAATGAGATATTTTCGTTGTCGGGAGATGTCGCAGCAAACTTTCCCTTAATTTTCTTTCCTGTTCCCTTCACCCATCTCAGGAGCAAAGGGGCCAATCATTTGCGACTTCCAGATCTCGTTTCCTGCAGTATCTCCCAATTTATGCTGCCAAACTTGGTGGAAAGGTGCGATGATGACCCTGCCGTATGCAGTTAGCCACCAAATAACGCTGACTATTCGTTGAACGAAATGTTTGACGGCTTTCTGGAAACCAATCGCAAGAAAACCCTGAGGCCTGACAAGGACCGCTCGGGCCAGACTGCAGTATACTGCTGCAGCGCCGTCCTGTGTAGTGGTTCCACACACAGAGTCGGTCCTACATACCTTCATTCACCTTTCCGTACTGGGTATCTCCGATTGATTCGGCCGGCTTGCTTGTCCCGCTATTCGGCAAGCCGAAAATTCCAGAAGCTGATTTGGAAAAAAAAAAAAAAAGGAAAAAATAACCAGCACCTTCGAATATTCCCTAGCCTCAGCTCAAGCCACTACCACCGTTAGTTGGCCTGACTTGTGTACTTGCTTCCATAGTATGATTGTGCTGTGCAGAATGTAAAAATATCTTTCTTCTTGCTGGTTAAAACATCACGCCAGATAAACGCGACCGACTGCCTATTCGTGACAGTGAATCTGTTTATCCTACCATCCACGCCCGATGACGTCTGCCATGGTTAGCAAATTTTGAAAGGTGATGTTCATTTTCTACAAAAGATTGTTTCGCTCAAAGCCGATATTTGAAGTTTAAGCGGTTGTATGTCGTAGTACCCAGAACTAAAGAAGTCAGACAATGTTGCAACCTCTGGTCGATCTTGGATCCGGACACTTCAATAATCTACATTTGCGAAGCTTGAAGGGATAATGGATAGTATAGTACTATAGTGATCATATACTTTGGTTTAAGTTCCGATCAGATCTCGTTTTCTCTATCTCTTTCTCTCCTTCTTTTTCGTTTTTTTTTTTTTCTTTCTTTTCCCTTTCTTTCTTTCTTTCCCTCTTTCTTTCCCTCTTTCTTCCTTTCTTTTTTCCCTTCCCTCTCCCTATGTGATTCTGTGTGTATGTACGATCTAGACTTCAAGATTGCAATAAGAACAGTATTATTACATGGGGGATATTCCCAAAAGGTTTACAATCCGCGAGCTTGGCACCGACTAAGACAAGATAGCACGGCGGAGCTGCATGTTAGATGTGGTATGGTATGGTATCCTTCCATCTCCGGATAGAACGCAAGCAAATCAATCTCTCGTGTCGGTGAATAGTTGGTGAATCCGGACCCGTGAATAGCGCGGAGAAACTATACTACATAGTAGAGAAATGTCAGAGCACACCCCATGCACCGATGAACAGGGTTCGACAAGATGGCCTTAAAAAGGTTACAGTGCAGAAGCCCTGAATTAAGGCATCCGCCAGTTTTTTTTTTTTTTTCCTTCTCCTCGCCAGAAACAGAACATAACCGGGCTTCCAAGAGTGTGGAGGGGCTCGCCTTGATTCCGACTAGCTGCTGCGACATGGCTTTATTGCTAAGTCGAGCAGAGAAAAACATTCCTATGTTGGCGAACATTTCGACCAATTTTGATATTCCAGACTCGACTCTCATGATAATATTGGGCTGACGATACCGCCGCATGCAAGTTCGCAAAGCAAAGCATGCAAAGCATGCAAAGCAAATGCGGCAAAATTGACAACAGTTGTAGACATTGTCTCCGGCTCAGCCCTGGCGTGCAGTTAGGTTGCATTTGATATTAATTTAAGTGATTGTGGAAAATAAAAGGAATAGTCTACATACTATGTACAGGTCACCGATACTAACTGCCTAGCAAGTAAGTACATTACATTACATGTACATGTACATATTTACCTAGTGATTACGGAAATCCCTTATCAAGATGTTTGTCAGATTCGGTATATATGCCCAATACTTCGAGTTCTCAGCCAGGTTAATTACCGTTAATCCACGTTGGTGGTATCGTACATGGGGAAATGACCTGGTGGCGAGCTCTGGACCGACTAACGTCGTCAAAACGGCTCAATGCCTAACATGAAAGACACAAACAAAGGCGGATTATTCTCACAATGAACAAACAGAATTCAAGCTGTTGTACTATGTATGTATGTAATGCATGCTGTGCATGTGGAGACGTTATGTGAATATCACCGGAAATATACCAAGCTCTGCCGCTCGTACGCCAGATATCACCTCACCGAAAAGCTTTCTTTCGGGCAGTTAGGTCCATTTCTGATGTCACTTCTCATGATCTCGGGTTACATTCGTTAAGCATTTCGCCGGTTGAGTTCATAGGTTGGAGGCAATGAAAGGAAAACTAGACGACACTATCCCCTAAATGGCGATTACGGGCCATGTCCGGCCAGCCCGCCATTTTTTTTTTGTAAAGGTTGTCTTCGCTTGTGACGCAAAGAGGAATACTGAACAACGAGAACTCTACTATTTTTATCTTACCCTAGTCCTTGTTCGCTCGACAAACCTTGCCTCGAAGTAACCTCACGGATGAATATTCACAGAATCCCGTGAGCATCGCGATCGAAAGTGGTGATGGTAGACTAATGCGGCGTGGGAGCCATAGGGCTCCGAACTGTCTGCTCTCAAGTATATATAGTCATTGAATCTGCTTTGGAATTGACTTTTTTTTTATCATCATCAGCATCATCATCATCATCAGCATCAATACATTCGCTACCTTCAAAACACTCAATATAATCTTTATATTTTATAACCTTCGTTTTTAACGAACACTTTCAAACAATAATCAAAATGTTGTTCCGATTCTTCTACACTCTCCTCCTCTTGGTTGCCTGTGCTTCTGCCAGCGTCTTGAAATACGATCCCAACTACTCCTACTCCAGGAATCTTCCTCTTACCAGCTTTGCTTGCTCCGACGGTTCCAATGGCTTGATCACAAAGTTCAAGGGCACCGTTAACAACCTCAGCCAGCTCAGGAGCAAGCTCAAGCCAGGTGTCCAAGTTGCTGCCCACAAGTTTGTTACTTCCTGGAACTCTCCATCCTGCGGTGCATGCTTCCGCGCTCGCAACCCAAAGACCAACCTTTCGTTCAATTTCATTGCCATCGATGTCGCCAGAGACGGTGTTGAGACTGTTATCGCATCTCCAGAGGCCTTCGCCAGCGTCTCTCCGAGCGGTACCACCAACGAGGGTGTCCTCCCTGTTTATATCACCTACTTCAAGGATGCCCCAAGCAACTGCTGGGCCTAAATACAACGAGATTCGATATGAGAACCATTCTACGGTGATCTAACAATCTCAAAGATCCTTCAAAGATCCTCAAAAATCACAACCTAAATGGTTCAGTTCATCACGATTCAAAAAAAGAAAACTTCGAACGACGAATACGAGACGGATTTCCTTATGAGCATATTACTATAACATACACACACACACACACACACGCTCCTTAATGATTAATTTTAATTGATATTGATTAGTTTCAGGATATTGGTAATGGTTGGAAGTTAAGTTGCATGGAATTCAATTTTTGTAGCATAGCAAAGCATAAACTAGCATATTACGGCGTCAAATAATAATAAAACCCAGTCTTTCCTTAATGAACCTCAAAGTTTCCCCGCTCTATTCTCAAATAACAGTATACATAGACGTGCTCTGAGAAATCATTATATTCCTGCTGACCAGAACTTTTACCAGGCTGTACTCCGCAGGAGAAGAATCCATCAGCTTTCAAGCGGATACATGTTGTCGAGACGAACGGGATACTCCACCTTCCGGAAGCAACCGATAAGCTGCAGCCAAGACTTGTACGTCTCGTTTAACCCACATCTGCCGGGATCTTGTCGTCATATCGGTAAATGCAGCCGGACAAAAAAAAATATCTTCATGATTCAGATATTTAGATCTAGAAACGCTATGCTGAGATAAAATACCAGTGCATCCCAGCCTAGTTATTTCCGAACTGCCGAGGAATCCTGGAGAATGAAGATATTGGAATATAGCAACATGCAACATACTGCACATTAATACCACTGCATCAGGCTAGTCGAAAGGATGAAGACGTCAACCACGAAATAGGCCGTCGTTTAGATAAAAATCAATATCAGTGTGGGCTTTAGGTTTTTTTCCTAACAGTAGATGCACACGCATCTAGACGGTTCCCGTCGGCTCCCGCAACTTCTTTCGGTCATATGTTACGTCGATATTCAAATATTCAGCTACCAATTCAGGACTTGAAGGCCGACGAGTGGGTTAACGGATGAGTTTGGGTATTTCTCATTTCGGAGTTTAGTTGTCCTTGCTTCGTCCTACGACGGCGAGTGTTCCTGATTTAGAACATTCCTGTGTATCGATTCATGGCATATGTGGTATTTTTCGTCACATGAACGTTCAAACCTTAGATCTATAATCTTTACTGAATGGGAGCCAAATCTTTATTACACATTGAGCAAATCCAGGTAACAACTGGGGGTTCAAACGTTGTAAACTAGATCGATTCTTAGGGACTTGTTTGCAGCAAATTTTGTCAATAATGGGCTCCTAGAGTCCGTCCTAAAATTTTGTCGTGCTTGCAAGTATCTTTCAAAGTCGATACTCGAGTATACTCGTCTTTAATCAAATTCCATGACTACAACGGCATTTCGGGCTTTCCGGTACCGGCTACCCAATATTGCAATATGGAACTAATCGCAGAAATAGCTACTACCCACAAACTAAGTCATTAGCTTGTTGATATATGTGGCACGAAATCATCGGTCTATAGATCTAGACCTCATTAGCTGCCACCTTCAAAAGTTGCGCCGACCATGTATATATAATTAGCCAGTTTCAACACATATATAACGTTGGACTCTGCCTCGTAACAAGAGCACCTGGGTTCGAGGTTAACGTACGTTGGGCTACAACAGGATGCTCTAGAGTCTGAAACAAAGCTGCAGCCTTACTGCCCCGCAAAAGATACCCCTACAATTTTCGAAACCACTTCCCTATAAAGCAAGTGCCTGTCGGCTTTTAGGCGAGTCAACGCCGGTGGGCATTCCAATTTCGAGGAGACGAGCTGCGCCCTATTTAGGATTGGAATAGATATTAGGCGACTCGGCAGAAGCTTGTGTTACGCCTTCATTAATTAAAATCGCATGTTTCTATGTAACTAAGTAAGTACCCAGGTAGCTGCCCGCGTCTGCGATACGAGACTAGGTAGCTGCTGGCTAGTCATGTACAAGTCGCGAAGCTTCAACGGCATGCATCAGGTGTATACGTGTAATATATTCGAAGATAAGGAACCATAGGTTTTCTTACTTTGTCATGAATCGCACCATACATTATCGATCTTCATTGGTCAATACGTACCTACCATGTAGTAACGTAAGATACGTAACTGGTATATACTAAGGAGTATTTAAACATAGCGAACCACTTCGGCCGTCAGTGCAGCGCTCGCCAGTGTTGCAATTCAATCCTAAGGGCAATTGCAAATTAATGACCTTGTGTATTCGTGTAACAGCGACCCCTTAGTATGCTGGAGCCTAAACAGGGTATCCTGGCACCTGAATAGACCATTAACTAGGGCATCGGCCAGTCGATCTGACCGAGCTCACCAGATCGGAGTGTGTTCGGATTTCCTACAAAGTCCCAAGTTAGATCCAAACATTTCTAACTCGAAATTAACTCGAAGTCCGACACACGCGCTGTTGTACAACAGAAGATCCGATTTATACGCCTTAGAAGTATCCATATATGCATAAAAGTAGATATACCTAGTGAAATCACACCTGGTGACAAATTGCTACCGCGTACCACAGCCTCGGATCTGCCTAGAGTACCATAGGTTGCAATTTCCATAGAAGTCCTAGGCCCCTCGAAGCCTTAAAAGCCGCTACAAGAACCCCCATGTATCGACGGCGGATGGTATATAGGTAAAAAAGAAATATACTCCGTCACGTAGATGGGCAGAGGATATGAAATGCAGGAATATTACGGAACATTCGCGTCAGCCCTTCATGCAGTATTCTACCCACCGCAATGCCTAGCCGGAGATCCGATATCTCGGCTTTCGGAACATATGCAAATGCAAAAAGCTTATCACTGATACCCGCAGGGAAGATGCCTACGGGCGATGTACGTTTTGTGGGGGACTACACAGTATAGTTTGATTCCGACGCCCAAGTCAGTAGATCGGAAACTGGGGTATGTTACCTGGAAACCGGGCTCAAAACGGCTCAAAGGAAAGAGTTGGTTATATGCCGCCATGAGTTCCCGGGGTTACTCGAGAATAATCAATAGATCCACATCAAAGATTCTAGCGATGGTGTTTATTTCAGAGCTGCTAGCTAGGCAACAGCTTGGACTCTGAAGCTGGTGTTTCGTCAACCTGAACTTTAGCTAAACCCACTCAAAATGGGTAAGATAACCATCGAGTTGGTTAGTGCCATAACGTGAAGTCCTTATTAAGAATTAGTCACGACTTTTAATCGATATCTCGGTATCTATCAAGTGAGAGCTTTCTGAGGGAAATTTGGAACGAATACTTAGGCAACATTGAACATGACACCACGAATTAAAACTTGCCGTGGCTAGCCTTGCAGTTTACTGATTCTAGACCCAAGAAGTAGAGGAAGAATAGAACTTGTACTTGAGGAGGCGCCTGGGTACCAAATTTGCCCAAGAAAGGGACGGGCATTATTTGTCAAGGTACTGTGGCCACGTTACGCAAAGAGCTGGGTAGCCCCGCACCAACTACTCGGTATCTCAAGAATATGGATCCAAGCCAACGATCGTTAATGAGACTAATCGAATGTAAGTTGGTCTCAATCAAGCCCGCTGCAGCTAGCCAGTACCTCCATACAAAAACTATAACACAAGTTCTGTGTTGGTTGCCACCTGAGAGCCTTGCGCAGCTAGACAGGGAACATTCTACTTGGCGTGAGCCAAGTAAGTTAGTCGGGGAACAAGCAATTGGCCCAGATATCGGTAGCATGATAAGTTTGAAAATCTCCAAGGGATGGTAAGCCGCTGATGTAAATGGAAAGGAAAGAAAGAGAAGAAGGAGGGGGGGAAAAACAAAAAATAAAAAAAGAGGAAAATAAAAACGTGGTGGTGTATGTATCATGCAGATCACCTGCGGCCTCGGGAAGTCCGAAAAGAAAAAAGAGGCCGTCTCCTATAACACTCGATGATCTCAGTATCTTATCGACATGAGACCCAAACGTTCAATAATCATGAATTAGTGTGGTTGAAATCTTGCCCAATCCAAACAGGACCCTAAAGGTGGCTGGCCAGAAAATCCTGTTATGGGATGGCTACTTTTCGATGCATGCAAGAAGAAAAACCTGCTCTGATTATGGCACTACCTGGGCTGCAGCGCATTTGAATTCGTCGGAGAGCGGAGGGAAGCCGTGTGTTTTGCGTAGCTTTGCGTGTGTGGGGCTTTCGCTTATCTTCGAGGTCTGAACATGAATATGAGAAAGACTTTCGAGGTTACTGGCATCAACGAGTCGTCCCATCTTGGTAGTGTGGTCCGAGAGGGTGCATTTGAACTAGACATCTCGGGCCAATGGGAATTCGGGTATTGATTGCATCGCCGTTTACATAAAAACGCTATAGGTCAAATAATCTGGGGAAAGAGGCGTCGGCTGCCTAAATTCAACCTGGTCGCGTGTTTAAGAACTAGCTCCTGTAGCGATGCGGAAATCTACTGGAGAGATGATGTAGATGTCTGCCATAGGGGAACGATCGGTTACGAGATGAGGCCGCGAGTACTTGCCCATATCAGTTACAGCGAGTTCTATATCGGGTCAGCTGAAAGAGCCACTAACTTGAAGCTGGCCATCGGTGCAATCATATTGATGTCGTGATACATTTAAATTTATGCAGTTCACTTCACATTAAAAGGTTTCTTTTAATGAGTACCGGTATCCTAGCGCGGGTGCATGTAGCTGCCGGGTTGCGAATACGAGCCGTATCATCTTACCCCCCACGTCCACAGAATTCCAACGAGGGTTCAACGGGGCCGCCCGGGACGAAGATGTGCATGTGAGCCTCGCATATTGTAAACCACATGCGATGGAACCAAGCTGTCAGAAATGATAGTGGGATAATTAAATTAATATAGACAATATAATATAACTCAGCCGGCAGTTACATACAATGGCGAATATTGAAAATGGTGCCGGCACATACGATAGGCTAGAAGGTAGAACAGCACAACGCCCTAGAACCACTATCACCTGCCGTATTAAGAGGAGGATGGATGATATATCTAGATTTCCAGGCCTGTCGTGTTTCGGAAACGAATGAACATCTCGTTATCGCGAAGTGTGATAAGCCATGAATTCAGGACGGCTCTGCACAATATTCCATATAGAATGGCATCGCAGGCAAATATAATAGGACTACAGGGCACGCGTTTGTGGCCTGCCTCATGCTTGCAATCTCGAGTTCTAGGATTTACAATCGCCGGCTTGAAGCTCGGGATGTATTCCCACTCAATCTTTATCAGATATCGCAAACGTACGTTGACATCAATATTCGGATAACATTGCTACATCCCGAAAGATACCCGGCCTTACAACTTCGCAGTCCAACAACAAAGGTGTTAAAAGGGCATGGGAAACAGGGCCCCGTGTGTCTGCAGTAGTATTAGCGCCAACTGTTGATTCGCTTTCAGAGAACAAGCTTTACAGCCGTGTCCAAGCTCATGGTCAAGAGAATATAAGCAATGCAAAGAAATGTCCAGTCTTCTTGGGCAACTCCAGGCAGCAGCAGACTAGACCCAGGTTCCTTAGATATGGGTGGGTCTCTAACAGTCCAAGAGTCCTTGGCGCCAGAAAGCAACAAACCGAAGGTCTAGTCTTCTCTATCGTGATGATAACGGCTAGATATTCAGGAAGTAAGCAAAGATATCATAAAAAATGGTATGATCCCCCACCAAAGGTATCCTCACAGTACGAGGACACCGATAAGAGTGAAGTTAATTTTAATTCTCCACTGGTAGTAAGGAGGCAAAAGATATGTGTGGTTCGCGTGTATTTCAAGCTTAATATTTTTGCAACATCGATGGGGCAAACCCACCGCTTTGCGTGTGTGGGTGAATGGCTTGACGGCATCTGAGGCCAAGCTGCAAATACACCGATGAAATCTAGGCAACAAGCTTGGGTGGCGTAAGTTGGGTGTCTTTCTTGGGTTGCTTTGCACCCCGTAGATATCCGATGCGTTAGAAATCCATGGGATTTGGATCTTTTGACAGGCGGGTGCTAGCATATCTAGAAGCGTGGGAGCTAGGAATCATCAGAGATGCCATTCTAGGTATCGTGATTCGTTTCAGAAGACCTAGATCATGGTAATTTAGGATCACCCCAGAACCAGGAACGAGGTGCTTTGATGGCAATTCCTCTGTGTTGGAGTTTATTTGCCTACCATTCTGAATATTTCGAACCGAGGTTTTCAAACCATGGTTCCACAACGCCGCAGATGAAGTATTCGATTCCTAGTCTGTATAGAAATTGATTTCCAAGCTGCTGACTGACGTCTGTGTAGACGATTACTTTTCGAAATAAGACAAATTGGAAGCCAAGCCATGCAGAATTGAACGAATAGAACCAAGCAATTTTTCGATACCAAGCGGAGTTTTGTTCATGCCAATGCGGAGGCCAGCATATTGGCTTTGCTTGTGTCGATGAAGCCTCGTCTAATCCCTGCAACTGACGGCGGTGGGCCGGAGCATGGGTTTGTGACGCATGTCTCTTTCTTTTTCCTTGACGCTGCTGCCTATCTGGGATCCTCATGTGGGAATTTCGAAGGACAACATTGAACCTTCACCTTCATGTCAAATCCAACTTTTCCAGCCCATCCCGACGGACGTGCTGTAACCAAACATTCTTGCCCGAGAACTGGAAACCACATTATTTGCCGTAATTTGAAATGACAGATAGTTCAATGAATACGGGGCGTTGATTTTGTACCATCTTGACCCCTGGGGATTTTGTTGAAAACGGCTCCTCTGAAGGTATAGGGTCTTCAAATGTTCTGTGTCGATGTCTGTGGAATACTTCCATTCTTCATCCAAGACATTGTTAAATTTAAGACCGAGGGCTCGATCAGCAAGTCGGCATATGAAATAGCAGACTTTGCCCGTTACCTTGATCTGATATAGCCACCCGACGACGCGCCTGTCCTGATTCTCGCCTTTTCCGTTCAAGTTCAGGTTGGTAACACCTCCGGGGTGCAGCTCGTCCGCGTCCTAGCACACAATATGAGACCTTCGGGCGTTAGCTTGACTTTTCGGCAAACCAGTAGTATTATCTGTTTCGCTATTTCCTACTTTTGCGACATGCATAAGACCCTTCGCAGATATGTTGCTTTTTTCTTCTGCCCGATAGAATCCTTTGCTTCTTTTCGGTGTTGGGCAGCATGGGTGGTGGTATCGTGCAGCAATCGAGGAGAACTGCCTCAGCGGTTGTCGTAGTATGTAAGAAGTATCTTAGGATGGTTGCTTGTACCTTTGTACCACCCGTTGCAGTTGATTGAAATCGGATCGCCACCTCTTCTGGAGACCCAGGTAGTTTCCTGTTACCTCTACACATCTCGAGTTTATTTTATAAGAAGCCTCTTCTCGCCCTTCTAATCCCATCAATCCCCCCCATCAATCTTCTCATCCTACTCTTATTGTTCTTCCTCTACGCTTTTACCTACAAAAGCGAAACGCAACATCAATTTTCCACAAAGAGGCCGTGTCAGTCAAATCGTCCTCTTCACTGAGCAGACCGTCTTGGGCTTTCGACCAATATGTCAGACGACGTTGAGAAAAACGTTGAGAAAAACGATCATCGCGCCAGCGAGGTTGGCGTCAAGCCAGAACGATCAGAAGTTGCTAAGAATGAAGCAGCCAATATATACCAAAATGCCGAGGACTTCGAGAAGTACGGCTACGTCGCTCGTGGGTAAGTACTTAGTCATCGCCTTATTCCCATTTTTTTAAATGTTTTTTATTGTGGACTGCAACTGACTAGAAAAAAATTTGTAGCCTGAAGTCTCGTCACATCCAGTTCATCGCCCTCGGTGGTACCATCGGAACGGGTCTCTTCTTGGGTGTTGGCAGAGCTCTTGCTGGCTCCGGTCCTCTTTCTGTCCTCCTCGGTTATTCATTCACTGGTGTCGCGATCTTTGCTATGATGCAGTGCCTCGGCGAAATGGCTACCTGGTTGCCTCTTCCTGGTGCTATCCCCCAACTGGCTGATCGTTACGTCGACGAAGCTCTTGGCTTCGCTGTCGGATGGAACCAATGGTATAATTCAGCTATCACACTCTGCGTCGAAATCTCTGCTGCTGCCCTCGTTATTGGATACTGGGACCACAATGCCGATCATGCATCCATTTATATCGCGGTTATTATTGTTCTTATTATCGGTCTCAACATTTGGGCAGTTTCGGTATACGGTGAAGCTGAGTTTTGGTTCGCCAGTATCAAAATCATCACGATCGTCGGTTTAATCATCCTTGCTTTCATCCTCGATGTTGGCGGTGGCCCAGACAGGCATAGGTACGGCTTCCAGTACTGGAGAAATCCAGGTGCTATGAAGGAGTACATTGGTACTGGCGATACTGGTCGTTTCCTTGGTCTTTTCAACACCTTGGTCAATGCAGCTTTCTCATACGGCGGTGTCGAGATGGTCGCCGTCGCTGCTGGTGAAGCCGAAAACCCTCGAAAGAACATCCCCAAGGCTGTTCGTCGTGTCTTCTGGCGTATCCTCTTCTTCTATGTTCTCGGAACATTGGCCATCGGCGTCCTCGTTCCATACAATGACACCAAACTCCTTCAAGCTCAAGCTGACGGTGCCCCCGGTGCTGCTCAGTCCCCATGGGTTATCGCCATTGACCGCGCCGGAATCAAGGGTCTCCCCCACATTATTAATGCGGTAATCTTGACATCCGCCTCGTCGTCTGGTAATGCCTTCCTCTATACCGGTTCCCGATACCTCTTTGCCATGGCTCAGATTGGACAAGCCCCACGATTCCTCCTCAAATGTAGCAAGCGTGGTGTCCCAATCTGGTGTGTCGCAATTACCGCCTCGGTTTCCCTCCTTACTTTCATGACTGTCTCCAGCGGATCCGGCAATGTCTTCAATTGGTTCTCTAATATCGTTACCATCGCCAACTTGTTCACCTGGGCTACAATCTGCGTGGCTTCAATCCGGTTCACCGCCGCCCTCAAGGCCCAAGGCGTTGATAGATCTACCCTTCCATTCCGTGCATGGGGACAGCCATATACCGCATGGTGTGGCCTCGTTTTCTTTTCGATCATCATCCTTTTCAACGGCTTCGCTGTCTTCACCAAGGGCAACTGGAAAGTCGAGGACTTCATTATTGCATATATCGGCATTCCAATCTTCTTTGTCCTCTATGTATTCTGGAAAGTCCTGAAGCGCACAAAGATCCATACGCCTGCTGAAGTCGACTTGTACACCGGGAAGGCAGCTATTGACGCAGAATACTGGCCAGAACAGATCCCCAAGAATATGCTTCAAAGGTTCTGGTACTGGTTGGTCTAGTTTCCGCCTTTTCATCCGTTGTTGTTTTTCTTCTTCTTTCTTTCACAAGGAGGGTTGAATCGTCATGGTCCCTGGAACTGGCAAGCCCTTCTCTCATTAGCTTTTATGATTTTTCTTACTACCTATTTATGATGTATCAAACTTTTATCACGGCGTTTGTTTTCTTTGGGAAAGATAGTACTCACTCTGAATCGGAATATATACACTCCCATTATTTCATTAATGGCACCTCTCCATCAGTACCTATCCATGAGGATTGTACAAGAACCCTGTATAACCTTAAGCTTGTTAAGCTAAATTTATAAATTAAGGCCTTACTAGAGAGAAGGCCTGAATTGAATCGAAGGGGTTTGATGATTGAACCGAACTAAAGATCCACACTGGTACCAGACAGTCGTAGAATAAATTGCAATGTTGCACAGCAGAAGCTTTGGAAGAAGAGAATAGGTGGTAGAGAACTAAATCTAGTACTCCCATTCTATTTTATGAGCTTCATGCTACTTAAAACGTCTTCCTGCGCAGGGTGGTTAAACGTAACCATGCTAACCAGCGCCAGGCAATCCGCGTTGAGTGAAGGATCCATATTCCAGGTGTCCCGTTCGGTTGGCTTGGCGTCACCATGTGCTTCGGTTCTGACCATGATTCGGCTACACAAGTTTCCATGCGATATATTCGTAAAGACATTGTTGACTCCTGTGAAAGGATGGGAGGAGGCTTGCTAGAGAAGCATATATAAGTATATATCCTCTAAACTCCTAAGAGCTCGTAGATATATAGATTCGAAGCTGTTTGTCGAATATAAGAAACAAGATTTACTGACACAATGCCGAGTATTCAAATTTAGGGCCTCGAATGGTTTATATAACCAATCTCGGATTGGGACGGCCCTGCCGGACCAGCAGTGGGTCTTATGGCAACAGTCATACTAGCTTCAAACAAGCTTTCCGGGGTCTCAATGCCTGGAGAACACTCAGAATACCCAGAATTGTAAACCAAACATACGTACATAAGTCTCTACTAGCTATAACGTTAGCAGAGCTCTCCACGAGGCAAACGCCACGCCAATCAAAAATTCCGTGATATTATGTAACGCGTGTGAATAGCTTCGTTGCAAATATTGGGGGTTCCAGGAGGCGATAAAGCAGTACCTCCCGTTTAGTGTACCGTCCAATAGAAAGATTTATATACAGCATGCATCTAAGGAAGCCACACGTATCTGCGTTGGTAGCCTTGGAGGCCTTTTGGGAGGCCTTGAGGCGAGAGGGACTTCGAAGACGCAGATGGTTTACCGAGTGGACCCAATACCAGGGTACTAGCGACCAGAAGCCGGTCATCGGCTCGTCAAAGCACGCCCTACGATGTCGAGTGGTCTTTTGTTTATTTTGACCACTCTCTTGCCAAGATTTAATTCCAACTCTCAAAATGTTATAACTTGTACGGATATGGAGACTAATGTAACCCGGTGATAGGCATCAGTTTATGCACATGCATCTGCAGAATTATATCGGGCACGTGGTGATCCTATTCAGCGGTGTCTTGCGTACCCAGTCTTGCTAACTATGGCTCGCCATCAGCTCCCATCGGTAGCCACTGAGGATAAATGTCGTTTCGGATTGGAGTATCTTTGCTATCTTACATTTCTCACTATACCCCGAGACTTTTCCAGTGGAGATAATATTATTGGTAACCAGAGCTGATAATTAAAACCGAACGGGACCGGATGTCGGCCCCAAAACGCTCCGGGCAAAATGAATAAAAACGAAATACCCACCCGACCGGCGTATAGCAAACCCAAAAGATGAAGGAATGAAGAAAGGAAGAAGTAACGCCGAAAAATGATGCACTTGTTTCGGAAGAACGTGAACTTCAACTACACCCACAGCGCTTGGTATCTTCAATTCTCGAGGGCTCGAAAGCTCCATGCTTTTCCATAGTTCCCGCTCTTACAATCCCTTCCCTGATTTGCGTTCCCCCTTGTTCCTCACTTCTAAACTTCACAACATCCCATATCTCCTCGGCACTCATATGCCCTGCCGTATCTGGCATCCTGTGGCCCCATTCTAGTTTTCCGTTTCTTATAAACCATTCCCCACCAACTTGGCTCATATCACCTGCTTCCCATAGCGCCCCACCATGCATTGCACTTTTCATTACATGTTTGAAGGCCTTCAATCCCATTTCTACTACGGTAGTCTTTACATAGGCCGGCTTTTTTGCTGGCCCTTGTAGAGTTCTGCCCATCCCAAGGGCTTTGAATATCGCCCTCGAATGGTCGGTGTATATGGGAAAGGGTGTTCTGAGTTCTTCAGCATATGGCTTGATCATGCTATAACCACCACATCCTATTATTATAAGTCGCGTTCTTTGTAATTTAAGGGTTTCGGGTGTTATGAGGGGTGACAGTGATTCGATGTAGTTCTTGCAAAGGCCGCAGAAAAAATGACGAACTGTCAGAAGTTAAAATGATTATTAACAGGTTTCCAAGGACGGCAAGTTTAAAAGTCGGGAACGTACCGAATATTACAAGGACAGTATCGATCTCATGGTCCGTTTGAATGAGGGACCCGAACGAGTGTATTTCGCCATTCCTGTCCACCATGGGTAATGATAGCGCTTTATCCCATTCGGATTGTGAGGGTAGCTGGGATGGAGAAGGTGGTAGTCCGCTCGACGGACTCTGGACCATAGGCTTGGCTAGAACCACTTTCGATTTTGGGTTTGATGTTGCCGCAACGGCCATTTTGCTTATGTAACGAAGTTATTTGAATTGAAGGATTTTTTTGTTTCGTGAGATATGGGAAACGCGGCCGTAGACTTGCAAGGGTGTCTTCTGAAAATATATAGTGTCGATGGTATATGGGTGGATCCCTGGTAGTTGTGTTGATATATCGTTACCAAGATCTGATCAATCTCTCGAGACGGGAAACAAAAATCTGGAAATATGTCAAGGAAGAAAAAAAAAACTTTAAAGGAAAAGACCTTCTTGAAATGCTGTGGGGAACTGTCGAAGACCGCGTTAAATCTATCACGTTGGAGTATTTTTGGGAGGTTTCAAGTATTCTGTGTGATACTGAAACCGACCTCCTGGAAACGTTTATATAAACGAAACAGAACGACAACGGGAGGCGTTACAGAGTGTGTTATATACCAGTTTTTCGCCAAAAGCTGCTGGGAAAGCGGATTGAACCGTCGAAGGCTCCTTCGCTGAGCTTATAGCTTTTCCCGTGCCTCGAAAATGGCATTTCCCCTCAGACCACCTTGTCTATCTCCCTCCTTGCATACGGGGAGGACGAGTGGCCAGCAAATATGCAATTGGACTCTAGCTCTACCACCTCGAATTTTCCCGCATCCTTGGTCCATTCCGCAGGTAAATGCACCGAGAGTTTGGATTCCAAGCAATTTTATTGGATAATTTCAATGTTGTACCTATCATTCGGCAATCTAAAAGCGCTAAGAAGGCAGAATCCGTACGCAATCGAAGCAAAAGTCGGACCTCGAAGGCCTTGGGAGGACCATGTGAGACATAGTTATCCCATTTTGGGGAGGATTGTTGTCAAACCTTGGTCTCTTTTGGGAAAGACCCCTGTTGACTTTGTTCCCATCATGGAAGTGATTGTCCATTTTGCTTGCTAAAGCGGAAATAATCCCTGTTGATTTGACTACATCGGGGCGATCGCCGAGCCCAATGTGTACCCTGTAGCACAGGAGGCTGTAGAGCTAGCTGAGGCACATGCACAAGTACTTAATGTACTTGCGTGGTCATTTACCTTTGTAGCTGTTGAGTGACATATAACCTCGAAGGTGGGACTTGGGTGAAGAACTCGGCCGAGCGCTGACTAGCTTACCTGCAGCTTTTCGAAGAGATCAATCGCATGGCAGGATAAATGCATGCTAGCTGCAGCGCTGTTGGAGCTCTGGAGTTGGGTATTAATATTATAATGATTGGTAACCGGTTGAACTTTATGTAATCTGTTGGGTTAAAGGCCTGTGCGATGCCTTTGTCATGAAGGGCCTCGGAAACTTGCGAAGTCAATTATCAATAATCTATTTGAGACTCTCGGATGGCCAAATCCTCCCATGTTCTAAATATTTTCGTCTTGAGGTACAAGCCGTTCGACCAGGAATCAATCATGACAATGCAATAACAGTGCACATTTTAGCATCTTATTGGATAGTAACGATTCTGTCATACCCGGTCACAGCCTTGGATGGAAGCCTCGAACTAGCTCTAGGAACGGAGGAAGAATCGATCCTGAGCTCGGGGTTTTCTAGAGCTGTGTACCTTGCTGGTGATCCTTACCCGAGTACAACGCCGGCTCATCAACTAAGATTAACATATATACTTAAGTACTTATACGTACCTACTTAAGTAGGCATATAAGTAATTTTATACTAGCAGATCCTAAGAAGATTTCGGACTCAACTAGACGTGCATGGATAGAGGACTGGCATCTCAGTACCCCACCACGTTTTTGACGCTATGAATACTGCTCCTACAAAGGAAACCTAAGGCAGCACCTCTTTCGAACATACATATGTAATTTACGCTTAAGTTCAGTGTAAAGTGACTTGCTAGAATGTAGGGTTGCTAACATTGCATGAACAATATTGATGCAGCTTCGGGATGGCCGTTTAAGTTGAAGATACAACTGTGTTGTACAATATGTACCATGCTCTGCCCATGATTTAAAATTCGCGATAACTCTTCCTCAAATTTATCCTCTTCTTTCCCAAACGGTTTGGTTTTGAATGCTTAAGTACTAGTGGCAGTAGTATTTCGCTACAAATAATAGCTCGGCTTTGCACTCGAAAACAGTCTGAGTTTTACATGGAAACTCAAAGAGTCACGGGAGTTGGAGTTTCATCTGTGGCGCAACATGGAACAGCGTTTGCGCCACATGTTGCAACACGACGCCGCGGAACTTTGGATTTTGCGCCAAAACTGACGAAGTCCTGTATTTACTCAACTTTAGCTCTGTAGCTCTACATACGAAGCTGGATAAGTGAAATGCCGCCTCCAATATCCACAATAAGGGCCCGTGGGTTATTCGTGATACCTCGGTATCGGAACCAATGGGTATGCCCGTCCTGTCTGACTCAATCCCGAAGACTCCATGCCGAAGCAGCCAAAACACCCAACCAGTCAACCCCCCCACCTCTAGTTGGAAGATCTCAGTCTGTGAAGTCTACAGTTAAGGGCAAAGAAAAAGATAGCGATAACTCAAAATGGGAGGTTACAGTTGGATTGGAGATCCACGCACAGCTCAATGCTTCTCGAAAACTCTTTTCTTGTATGTTCGGACTCATCTACCGGATTAATGTATCATGTACTGATTAACGATAGATGCTGCTACGTCTTTCAATGCACCTCCTAATAGTCGGGTAGCACCATTTGATGCTTCAATACCTGGTATACAGCCTGTCTGTTCTACCCTTACCCATCCTCCCTTATCGTAAATCGGCTGACGAAATTCCGAGGGAACTATAGAAACTCAACATTCCCACAATCGTACCCGCGATCCGCGCTGCTGTCGCCCTGGACTGTCGGATCAACCGCCGTAGCGCTTTTGACCGTAAACATTACTTTTACAAAGACCAGCCTAATGGCTATCAAATAACACAATTTTATCACCCTTTTGCGTCAGATGGGAAGATAGTATTAAACGAACTGGATGGTTTAGATCCATCCGAAGTCGTGGAAATTGGAATAAAGCAAGTACAGATGGAGCAAGATACTGCAAAATCGATATTTCAACCTTCGACGGAGGATACACCGGCAAGAACCCTCGTAGATCTCAACAGAACCGGCTCAGCTTTGGTTGAGATTATTACCACACCAAGCCTTAAATCCTCGAAGCATGCGGCAGCATGTCTAAAGAAAATCCAAAGCATCCTGAGGGCTTCTACAGCAGCTATCGATGGTATGGAAAAGGGAGGAGTACGATGTGACGTCAATGTTTCCATTCAAGGAAGGGGATTGCCAGGGCTGGGAAGAAGGGTTGAGATCAAAAATTTGAATAGTGTCAAGGCAGTACAAGAAAGCATCGAAGCGGAAATAAAACGACAGATAGCAGTACGTGAAAGGGGCGGTGAAATCGAAGGTGAAACTCGGGGTTGGGATGCTGTTAAAGGAGAGTCGAGAAAACTGCGTAGTAAAGAGGGAGAAGTGGATTATAGATATAAACCAGACGCAGAGTTGCCACCCCTAATAATTGACGAAGTAAGTACACATATCAAGTATGGAATTTTATTAAGCCATGCTAACATTTATAGTCCCTCGTAAACCACATCAAATCGACTCTACCCCCATTACCTGACCAGATTATTTTGGGGTTAATGAACGAGCCATTCGCCCTAACGCTCAAAGATGCCCGCACCATGGTCGACCTAGACGATGGAGCAAGAGTGAATTACTATAGATCGATCTACGAGGATTTATCGGCTCGTCAAGACTTTAAACCAGGTTCGAAACATTTAGGTAAATTGGTAGGAAATTGGACACTCCATGAACTAGGAGGTAGACTGGCTTCCAGTTTTATTGCATGGTTGGACAATCCGGTTACTACGGCTCAAATGGCGGACCTCCTTTTCAACCTCCAAAATGGAACTCTCACCGCAGGGAATGCCAAACGGGTTCTGGACCATCTTGTCACCTTTAATGATTCAAATATTCGTGTTGTAGATCTAATCGAGGAGTACGATCTTGGATCACGGTCTACTGAAGGGGAGGATGATGAAGGGCTCATCCAGATTGCGAACCATATTATTTCCGAATATCCCGAGAAAGCAGAGCAGGTGCGATCCGGGAAGAAGCCAAACCTCAAGAACTTCTTCATTGGAAACCTGATGAAGGCGACTGGAGGCAAAGTCGATGTTCAGGCTTGCAAGCAGGTTATTGAGAAGATCTTTTCCGCATAACATATACTAAACATGCGAACCACACTGTACTGAAAAACGAATATAAGATCAAGACTGTAAATACAACGACATAAGCAAATAATCATAGGCATCTCTGACCTCGTAATTGGACATGAAAGCTGAAATCCCCAAAAACCTATGTCGGCTGACAAGCAAAACCTTCCATCCTGGCTATAGTTCCCTCTCTTTATTCCGTAATCATGTATTCAACTCGACAGATAGACTTTATTTACTCTCCTTGTTTATAATTTATCGCCCTCCCACAATGACCTATCTCCTTGCAAAAGGGCTGCATTGGTGAGAGTTGAGCCCTGAGGCGGCGGTCTTGGATTTGGAACCACAGGCCTGAACCTCCCGTTATATCTAGATCTTTCATCGTAGAAGTAGCGTGAGTGGTCTATCCCATCTCCTTTGTGGTCCTCATTTTTAATATCATGCCCTTGGTTTTCGTCCTCGTCCTCGCTGCCACCGTTGGCCCCCATCATCTCATAAAGTTTTTGCCGATACTGAATCTGCCCTTCTCTATATCCATTCATCCATCCAATAGCCCACATACGATCCCTATCCCCCCCAGAAGACTCACTCAAACGAGAGTCCACAGGACTACGACGCTCGCGGGCTCCACGAAAGAGGTATGAAACCGAGAAGAAACACCATGGCAAAGCAAAAAAGGAAAGATCCCAGGCGAACAGTACAGCGATCATGAACATTGCTGAGCTAAAGAGAGCGATCAAGAACCATATAAAGAAGGCCCAGGGTATACCTGCACTCGGCTTACGTTCTTGGTAGGTGTATAGCCCGGCATCGATAACCTTTCCTGAATTTAATACCATCTTTTTTATATGGCTTCGTGACTAAAATAGTGAAGCTGGCACCTACAGCGTTAAATAGTTGACAATAAATGTTCAGAGGAATAAAGGGCAGACCTACAATGTACCAGCAAATCAGCGGTTCGACAATGTGAGATTCCCAGATTTTGAAGTTACCTTCGAACTCTCTGTGAAATAAATCAGCAAGGAGCGGGCTCAAGCTTCTAACTACAACAAAGTTGAAACTCGTAAATGGGAGAATAAGTGCAATAATAAATATCACTTTGGGGATGAGGTTAACCAACTGCAAGCAGAAATATAGAACCCGGTTTAACAGCCCCCACAGCTCTGGGAGCAACAATAAGCCAAGCTTATAAGTTTCAATCCAGTCGTCGTAGTACTGGAGCGACTCAAAGAAATTATGCCCCCCTGGAAGCAATTCAGGTCCATAAAAGAAGAAAAACCAGGATAACGCCGCGTTGCCGTGGATTCTTGAGAGTATCTCTGACTTTATGGCCGCGGCAAGCTCTGTAGATCCGAGTAGGAAGCTATATATTTGTGAAAATGGTTGTGGAAGTATAACGCTGTCAAATCGCTTGAAGCCGTTGAACGAGAAGGAGTATATGAGCCAGATCCAGAAGTAGATGTTCTTAAACGGGGATGTAATAAGTACTAGAGTGTTCCGAAAGCTGCTAGGCGACGGAAGACAGATTTCGATGTTGCTACTATTAATATTGAGAGGCAGTTTGAATCTGACACAATTTTCTATCCATTTCGGCATAGGGAAAGTGAACGAAGGGGTAGAAATGGTGATGGGTTGGTTTAGGGATATTCCTCCAGATGGTAGCGACTTATGTAGGCGAACCGCGCTCTGCATGATAATTTCCTTGGTGTTCAGAATTTTTTTTCATGGAGAGCTTTGAAACGTTGGTTTGAATACTAACAATGAAATTTCTACGCAGTGCTTTCGATGAATGTTCTAAGTCAGTGTGGTCGTTATCAAAGACTTCTCTTTTGTGTTTTCTTTGTTGGATTCTGCTATTCTCACAGACGTTACCGGATTCTTCCTAAACCGCAAATCCGAAGCAATTTTCACAAGCTTAGTAGACTATAAGTTCTCAATTAATTAATTGGACGTAGAGTTTCTTTCCAGACTAATATACTAGGCGCATAACCTGAAGCTATCGCCCCAATTTTTATGAGGCATGTGCAGTGCCCGCATACCCCAAGCGAACTTGGTTGAAGCTCGAAAGCTACGGTTGTCAAAAACTGCAAGTGCGTACCCATTACTAGCGCTGTTACACAACATCTCATTCTGAGCAGCCTCATTATGTACACTTCGCTAGTTGGCCAACCGCATCATGCAAAATTAGTTCTTGAATCCTATTATGTCGCCTTTGCGGACCATTCTCCCGCTTGGGTTTAACTTCGGCCAAAGGAATCATGAAAAGTGATATCCATTTTCTGATACCAAGCTCAATTCAACTCCACTCCCACGCCAAGCTCGATGGCTTATATGTATGATCTCGCTACAGAACAAGGGGGTGCAGTCCCATGACGTAGTTTTGATGATGTGCAGACAGGCTGTGTGAGGCCGTTACCCGATTTATCGACACAACTTGATTTCTGGTGTAAGTAGTTTTCGGACTCACACCAGTAAGATATAGAAGAAAATGGGTTTGATCTTTGTCATTTTAGTGCGGAATTTACGATTATTTGGAGTAACTAGCCTCAATTCCTAGCCAGGTTGAAAGAGTTTCGCCCAACGTTAACCTATGTGTCAATTCGGGTAGGCACCGGATGTGTGTAGCGTCATTATGTGAGTGTGAAGACGGGATATTTGGCACGTACCTCGCAGATCCTACGATTGAGCTGGTCCTTTTAGTAGTCCCTCTCCCGCTTCCTCTGTGTCGTGTTTTATAACGTCTTCCTTCCGGATTTTATCGCCACTGGAGTTTTGTTTCTCAATTTCTCCCCCAAAGTTACTCTCATCAAGCTTGCGACTTTCTCTGGCGCTGGTGATATTGAATCTTCGCGGCCCGCATATACGTGCTTTCCTTCTTCCAAAGCGCAGATTATATAACCTATCAAGTGATATCTTATATTTTCTGTCTCCAATCCATCCGCTGAAGAATCAATTTCAAACAGCGCCAGCCAGCCAGCTCTGGGTCCCAACCTCGCAAGTATCCATTGAAGTTCCTAGAATCTCGCCACAATGGAAGTCGCTCCAGGTTCCAAAGCCACCCTTTCTGATCCAGCATCCCCGGGTCCCGGGTACATTTTCTTTCGCCTCGTCAATATCGTAACTCTCATCGCCTGCTTTGCCGTCCTGGCACAGGCCATGTCCATGTTCTCCAACTCAAATTCAAGCACACCGCAATCTGTCGTTTTTATGTTCGCGGTGGGGATAATAGGTACTGTGTGGTCGATACTGATATTGATAACATTCCTACGGGCGAATAATGTATCGATCACCATCGCTTTCTTCGATTTTGTGGGGATGATATTGTGTATTGTGGGTGTGGCATTATTGACGAAGCCGGCGATTGATGAGTGCGCGGCGGCGAAGGCGGGGGACCAGAATGAAATTTCTAGGACTGATAACGTAGGTTCGGTCTGTGGGTTGTTAAGGGCGGGGTGGGGGTTAGGTATGATTTTGTTCCTGCCATCATCTTTTTAGGTATTGACGGGGCTAATTTGATTCAATTGATATAAAAGCGCTTGCGAATATCGTCTTATTCTTCCTCTGTTGTGTCGGCGGCGTCCAGATAGCTATGATGGTAGCGGATGAATACCGACGAGTTGGGTAAGCTATTGATTGGTTCTGAAATATAACCGATAAGGCCCATTATATCTATGTTCTAACATTTTAATTCCAGAGGACCCGTCGCCCGCCGTACCGTCATCGAAGAAGGATATCCGGTCCAGCCCGCTGTCAGAAACGTTTCACAAACGACCACAGCAGCGGTGCCAGTTCAGCCCGGTGCCGTATTTGTCGAAAAGGACAGGTCATCAAAGCGACACAGGACAAGCCGGAGCGGCGATCGCCATCGCCATTCCCATTCGTCATCTAAGAGGAGAAGATCGTCCCATGCATCTATCGGAACTAGAGATGATTATTACTACCCTGATAGAAGAGATTCGAGGAGGGACTCAAGAAGGGACTACTAGATACATCTTTTGAAGTTTCCCACAAGAACGATAGCCCCCCCCCATATTTAAGCCTTTGAGGGGTACATTTGAAGGGAAGATTGATACCGGCCTGGAAGAGACGTGGCTATAGATTAAATATCTAAAGAGAGTCATGATCAAGAGATGGAATATGCTATAGGAAGGACTCTAGCATATCTCAGTTGAAAGCATAAAACGGGTTGATTATGACTTATATTGCTAGAGGAAATTTCTCGAACGACCTATGTATTACGGATTTAACGTGCAATAAACGTGTGTTTCCGATAATATCTCTTCCCCTTTCCTCTTTGCGCATTGTTTCCTGTAATTGGTACTATTTGAAAACCAAGTTCTTTCTGCAAACCTTTTCGGGACGGAAAATATTTCATGCTATTACCATTGCTTTTTATCTTCATTTTTAGGTTTCTTGATGGAATAATGTTTGTATGATATATATCACGAATGGGAATTGATGCTTACGTTTATCCAGCCTCACCATTATATACTCGTGGGCTACATTTGAGGTGGATTAGTTGGCGGGCTTGAGGCTATATATAGATACCCTAGTGCCGTATTGCATATTGTAGATGCGGTCCACTAATCATGAGCCATGGTTTTATACTTTGTTCTATGTTAACCAGGTCGTCACCATGTTTAAATTGAGAATTAACTACTCCCAATCTACTGTTACGAGTACAACCTTCAACACTCCTGCAGCGTCAGAAATGCCCTCACTTACACTCACGACACGGTAGAGTATGCCTCACTAACTGTGCGACCTAAAACCCCCCCTTCGAAGACCTAGATGACGGGTACGTGTTAGTGGCTAAACCGTTGTTGATTAATTATCATGAGCCGATAATATACAGTGTGCGCATGTGCACCGTACGGCGACACGCGTCAAAGCACGGTAAAATTATATCACACCCAAATAAGGTAATTGACCCATTTTGTAATTTGGCTAGAAGGGCGTGATCCGATTTGCTACGGAGGACCTCCAGATCTGGCGATGCGGGGGGGGAGTTTTGTGTTGATGTTGGAAAATGTGTATATATACACCGACTCAGGAATACCACCGTTCCTTTAGCATCTACCATGTCAAGGTTACAAAAATAGGAGACGGTAGACATTGTTCTTAGGTGAGATACGAGCCTCACCTACGGGAAATTACCATTTTCATTTAGGTTTGAGGATTTAAATGCGGACTAGGTATTTATATTAAAAAAGTCTGGGGAAAAGCATGTATTCCTTCATGATATCATTTAAATCATTCATCAACCGTAGGGATCGGTATCGTATGCATACATGAAATGATTGGGAGGGTGTAGTTGACCCCAATCTGAGTAATAAGAATAACTGGTAAGTCTCGTAAAGCAGAGAACGCCGTTTTCCTAACATGATATCGAAAATCAAATATGCAAAAAATGAAGACGGAACCAGGGGGGTAAATGGTTGGGAAGGGGCATATATGTACATTCGGGGTGGTCATAAGGGTAACTTCATAATTGTGGGGAAATTGCGGAGCATAAGGAAAGGATGGGTATCGCGGAAGAAGCAGCAAATATTTCTAGGTAAGTGATTAAGTTGAAATTTTCGGACGTGTGAGTGGGTTATTTTGAGGGGATCTGCTGACTTTTTTGATATCGTGGAGTTCTAGCCCTCGACATCGACAATGTCAGCGACTTCCTTCTTGTCTGCTGATAGAACATCAAAAGAAAGATAGATCATATAGATAAACATTATACTATAATTGATAGTTAGCATTCCATTATAACGACCAAATATAATATCTTCGGAAATGAAGTACTCACAGTGAAAAAAGTTGGAATACGAAGGCAGCCTTCCAAGCCCCACAAAGTTGGTGCCACAAAAACGTGGACAGCTGGCTCTGCGCTGCATAGATGAGCACAGATGCTGTGACTGTTCCTGAGCCCTCGTAGCCAGTGTACCCTGGGCCGCTCGTGGTCACTACAGTCTGCGGTGGCGCCCAAAGAATACCGGTGTCGTGACAGTAATCATTCGCATTATTATTCTGATCGGAGAATAGTGCCAAGGAGCTACCGATTAGTGCGACAAGCCAGAGAACGAACCCTACGAGCGAAAATGCGAGCATAAAAAATGGGGTGACCATGCGCAGTTGGAATAGCATTACTACGGCGGCGATGAGGAAGAGAGTGATGACTGCGACTGCTAGGGACATTTGGAAGTACCTACGATATTTGGGTTAGCCCTCTGCTCTCTTTTGCTTTTTTTAAGAAAATAAAATACGAGGCGATTTCGACACAATACCCATGAGGGTATCTCGTGGTCAAAACACCAATTTGGGGAGTAATGGCGCAAAGAACATTTTTTGGGGAGAAGGTTGTACTGGTACTTACCATGGTTGTGGTCTGTCTAGGGCATTCTGGACAGCAGTAAACTGGGCATAGATCGAGAGTACGATAATGGAAAATATTCCCAGAAAAATAAGCCAGTACGTAAAGATATCCCTAGGCCAACGGTAGGACCTGTACTCGACTTCGACTTCGTCTGCCATGATAACTTTAAGCTCAAACTAAGCTATATGCAGGGCCGGGGTAAATGATGATGGTGGTGTGAAGACTGGTCGCCTGACGTGTTGTGTCAGTAGACGAGGGAATCCGATTCGGCTGGTTCGTTTTGGCTGGGAAGAGGGTGTGCTCTATTCGCACTTAGTGAGGAATGCTATTTGCCGATAGGTGTTTTTTGGCTGGAAAACCCCGGGCTCAACGGTTAGGTGCAGCAAAGACGCTCTGATTTGCAGTGTAAGGCAGCTGTGAGATCCCGAGCACTGGATGCGCTTATCCGCGTATTTTTGTCCGAGTTTATTCTAGAGTTTTTTTTTTTTGAAACTGTACAATATTCACTGGCGGGAGTAACGCCAGAAAAAGAAGCGGAAGGGGCGAGTATGGATAGGTAAGACAAGGCCACAGGCTCACAAGCCAGTGAGGAAGAGAGAAGGAGAAGGGAGGGCACAGAAAAGTGTGCCGAAGGGAGTAGATATGTATGACCGCGGATTTCGCACGCAGCTACAACCAACAGGGTCTACCGTCTTCGATCAAAGTGAAAAGACGGGAAGTTAGACAGCTCAGCTGAACAGAAAGAGAGAGAAAATTAACATCGGTGCAACCATCCGAGACGCGGGACAGGAATTTATCTAAGTTTTTATATGACCACCGTTAACAGCGATAATGGGAGGTTGGAATAAGTCAGAGCCGTATTGGCGGTTCCTGCAGCCTCCGGCCTGGGTAATCTTCCCGTAGAATCGAAGCTAGCAAGCTGAGCTGCAAACCATGGCCAGCAAGCTGCCAGCACGTCGACATGCGACAGGCTGCAGCGCGGGAAAAATGAAAAATGAGGATAAATGGAGCATAGCGTGGGGCTGGCAGCAAATGGCGTGTTGCGGTGTTGGACTGTGGTTGGCTGGTTACACGCACCTTTCCAGAAGAGGAAATATAAGTGCCCCACGCCACGCAACACAAAAACCATAAAAAATGGGGAGGCGGCGAAACCTCTCACCAGGGGAAGCGAGGGTATTCCAGCCTCAGGAATTCGGTGACGTGAAACGGAGAGAATAGCGGTGGTGACGAAATCTTTTCGTAGAAAAGGGTATAGGCTGATCTATAATTCGAAATATCCGGGCAAACTAATGATGCAGGGACCAATAATGCTTTGCATGACATTCGGAATTCGGGCGGCTTTTTGTGATGTTTCTGGGAGTGAGACTTAATGCAGCGAAGGGACAGAAGAAGCTAGGCGCCTTTTGGTGATGCTTCACAAGACTCGATGCCGACCTTAGACTCATCTCAAGCAGTGATATAGGGGTAAAATCTTCTTTCGGAAAACTTCTGGGAAATCCTTTTGCCTATAGCGGGGCCTTTACGAACGCGTGTGTACGTGTAGTAACTACTTACTTATGTGATAATCATCGCGGTCGCAAGCAATAAATATTTCAATTAATAACTTTGTAAGATCGAATGGGTAAAGCATCGCAATGTCAACCAAAAAGAAAATCAGATAAATTATCGAAAAGAAAGGCGCCAAATATCGCTATCGTACAGGATATCACAGCAGAAGCGAACGAAGCAGAGAAGCAAAAAAAGCGATTTCGTGGAGATAAAAAAAGGAAATTCTGGTATCTTGGTTCAGAAAACATTAACTCCGAGACCTTTCCCATATACATTAAATATACCCAGAAAGCGAAAGAATGGTTCCGAACGGAAATCCATGAATAAAAGTGATGCAAAACCAAGATAAGCAAGGCAGAAAGCGCATAACATAAAGTAAATGGTATCAAATCGAGAAATAGCAGATATGGCGCCGAATTTAAAACTTCAATCAACACAAGGAACTAAAACAAAGAAAGTGAGTAACATCGAAACATTAGGTCAAAGACTTTTTCCGTAAAAATATCTTTTGTCTTTCCCCCAATCTTTTTTTTGAGAAACAATCTTTTCCCCCAGAAAGAGAAAACAAGGACAATTTGTACATGACCATATTAAATGGAAAAAAAAAAAAAAAGATATGTATGGATCCTTCTTAAGAAATATAAAGGTATCACCAAGAAAATGAAGAATCTGCATCTGCAGATTGTGTAGAAGAAGATTAACCAACAGCGGTCGAAGTGGAAGGGTGTTGAGGGTAGAAAGACGAAGTCCCGCTATCGTCAAAAAGTGTCATAGCGTGGAGTTGTGAGTTATGTCGTAGGTATAGGAAACGTAACATTATGCTTTCGTTCCAACGGGCGTATTATTCATTGTCGTGGCATCAGATTTCCCGTCCACGGGCTTTGAGGCCTTGCCCTTGATGGCATCGCCCAACAAGTCCTTAGCGCAGAAGGCGAAACCTGCGGTGCAGGCGGTCATAACCATAAACATTCCGAACCAAGTAGAAACACAGAGGAAGAGTAGAAGAGGCATGAGGAAGAAGATACCCGCAAGAATGCCCAGTTGGACTGGAGTTTCTTGCTTCATAATCCAGGTAATGAGAGTGTCGAGGACGCCGAGGACACCCTCAACAGGCAGGCTAGGCTTTTGAGTCGAGGTGAACGATGGGGAACGAGAAGAACGAGCGGATGGAATATGAACTCGCATAGGGGTAGAAGTTGGTTCATCATTGATGAGATTGGAGAAGTCATTCGCCTTGAAGACGAAGTCCATTTCCTCAGGCACAACTGGCTGATGAAGAGTCATCCATTCACGGTACTCTCTCACGCTCTCATTAGTTGCTCCAGGGAGTTCATTAAGGATCTTTGCATAAGCAGCCAAAGCGTTATTATATTGTTGAAGTTTGACGAAGATGGCTCCCATCAGCTCCAGGCGGCGAGCAGATCTCTCATCAAGAGGACCAGGGGCTCTGTGACCTGTCTGGTTGAGGCCTCGGCGGGTTCGTAGACCAGCACCTCCACCGCTGCCCTGCTCTGCATTATCAAGGCCTTCAAGAATCGATTCGAGTTCGCAAATCTCATCCTGAAGGTGGAGCAAGATGCGATGGTTGAGGTTGTCAAAACGGCGATACATGGCGGAGTTAGGAGTAACAGCCAAGTGATTGGACAAGTGAGGGTATCCAAGGGCGACTGGGATGGTAGTCAAAGCAGCGTTCTTAGACAAAAATGATCCAGCCACAGAAGAGTGTCGAGTAGGAGGACGGGACTGAGCGCGGCATGGCTTGATCGCTGGAGGGCTGTCTTCTGGTGTGGGAAGACCATGTTTTTGCTTGCTGGGGAGACTGGTGTTGATAGATGGCGGCTGACGAGGATGACTTTGTTCCATGCTGGCTTCAGATTTGATATCTGCCTCAGAAAGCGGTTGCATGCGACTGCTAGCAGCGCTAGTAAGTTTCGCGGACGAGGTATCAGAAAAGTTGGAACTAAACATGGTTTGTTTGTTGGGAGTGATAGTGTTGCGTCTTCGAGTCTTTGCGGGTTTGGCCCAACTTTGGTCATCATTGCCATCTTTTCCAAGTTCGAATTCTTCGCGGGAAGGCCCGTCCGGGATCCTGTCGGTGGGTGGTCGGGAACCGCCTTTGACACTATCCGTGTCGGCCCACTCTGCGGTCCATTGGCCATGGATGCTGTTCCTCTTGTTGGGTGTTCCGAATTCACCAGAGTTTGGTCGACGTTTAGCGTATTGTGGGCTAGCAGACGGAATGCTGTGTGGTTCTTCGTACTCCGGTTCCTCTTGGTGATATTGGCCCTGGTCGTAGTATCCTTCGTAACCTCCATAGTAGTCATCATACCCAGGTTGATTATAAGCCATACTGAGATTGCTAGGAGCATGTTGTCTAGCCCCCATGTGGTTCCATCGCCCACCAAGAACAGTTGTGGCCATCTCGGAGACGTTGGAGTTAAGCATGGAACTAAAGTTGGGAGAGTAGCTGCTAACTTGACTACCACCGAAGCTCTTCCCATAACCACCGTTGAGGCTAGAAGTAGGTGGTGGTGGGCGCTGGCCTCGCATGTTGTACTGGGGTCCAGGACCATACATTGGGTTTCTTTGTTGTGGTGGCGCTTGTTGTCTGTAAGGCTGGTGCGGGTGCGGGTGCGGGTGCGGTGGTGGATATGCTTCTTGAAAGTTTCTTTGTGGTGGAGGTGGTGGTGGATGCGGAGGGTACCCACCATACATATCGTGTGCGGCTTGTGGAGGTGGAGGTGGTGGTGGGGCAGGAGCACGTTGGTTGGGTGGCATGCGTGGGCGACCGCGATATGATGGTGGTGCTTGTGGTGAAACGTATGAAGAGTAAGCAGGATAATCATCCTCGTGGTATTCCTCGATCTCGGTTGCTTCGACGGTTGCCTGCGCTTCCGCTGCGGCTGCTGCAGCCGCCCGACGAGCATGCACAGACTCCTTGAAATGAGATTTTTGCGGGGTATGGACCATAGCATTGTCGGGAGCTTCGTTAGGAAGGCTCTTGTAAGGGTCGACCATGGGAGGCATTGGCGGAGCCGGTTGGAGAGTTGGATCTACTGGTACAGCTTCCGTTGACATGTAGGGATCGTAGTGCATCGGATAGGCGCCGTATGCACCGTAAGCCTGTGGGGAAGAAAAGTAAGGATCTTGAGGATGCGCAGGCGTGGCCCGTGGGGGAAGTGCAGATGTCGGAGTGGCTTTCTTGGGGCTGGCTGGTTTTACTGGAGTCTTCGGCCGAGGTTCTGGAGCTGGGGTCTGTCTAGGAGGAGCTGGAGTCTGTCGTGGAGGAGCTGGAGCCTGTCGGGGAGGGACTGGAGACGGTTCAGGAATTGGCGCCGATACATCAGAAGCAGCCTGGTGTTCTTCTTCCTGAGCGGCTTCATCTTCTTCGCCTTCGTCAAGGAACTCGAAAACACTAGCATCAAGTCCTAAACCAGCTGGGGCACCTTGAGCGACACCAGCGATAGCAGTTTGTCGACTTGCACTGCTTGAGAAGGAATTCCTCTTGCGGTTAAGTGGCGGATATTGGTAAGCACCGTAAGCATCCTGGCCGTATGCATCTTGATCATATTCGGGACCAGTCACTGTAGCATTAGAGTAAGTCCGGCTATGGGCAGGTGGTCGAGTATTAACGTTATTCTTTGTCGGTGGGACTGCGGACTTTGGAGTTGGAACAGAGTTTTGTGGAGCGAAGCCTTGCTTTGGTTCGCCAGACTTCATACCTTCGGAGCTCGAGGCTTCAGAAGTGGCGGCAGAGCCTCTTGACGGTGGGGCCGGGGCTTCTGGCATCGGAGATTGGGCCTCGTCGCTTACAGAAGCGAAGTATCCATTATTCTGAGTTTGGAGACCGGATAACTTTCTAAAATTTGCTAGTCTGGAAGAGTCTTGTTCAAGAGAGGAACCTGACGAGCCAGACGACACTGAGGGGGAAGATGAACCGGATGAAGCAGAGACTACGGATGAGGGGGCCAGTGGAACTGGCTGGCCCGCCTTCTGCGGCTTTTTTAATGCAGGCATGGCTAGGTGGTGTGAGCTTCTATTCTTGCTTTCGCTTTCGCTTTCGCCTTCGTCGTCCTCGGATATGGAGACGGGCGTGGGAGGTTTATGAAGACCAGATATCAAAGTCTCAGAGGGATATGAAGCACTAGAGGGGTACGCAGAATAAGATCGCGGGCGCGGGCGATTCAAATTAAGATTAGGGCTGCCTGTGGTCGACGGCCCCGACGACGAAGAGATGTTCTTGGAATGCACCTGTGCAGCTGCAGCGGAAAACTTTGCAGCAAGGTTAGTAACTTGAGAGCTAGCAGATGCTGACGTAGAGATGCTGCTGCTGATAGGCCCAATCTTGGAGTCGATTGGGGGCGTGGTGGATGATGGGCTGGCAGCCGGAGTGGGCAGCGAATGATTGTTCGAGTTCTTGCTGGAGTCCAGCTTGGAGGACGACGACGAAGGAAGGCTCGTCAGGATGTGAGTTGGCTTTTCACTGGCTGCTAATAACAAACCACAACGATAATAGTAAGAAATAAGAATTAGTTCCGGTGGGACACCTTATAACGGGACTCGCTCCAGACTAGCAAGACCCTAAAGCACTAACATGGGCTTGGGCATGGGCAGAGGCATGAAAAAGGAGGCTAAGGGAAAAGGAAGCTAAGGGAAAAAAGGCAAAGGGCAGCACAGGAATAAGTTTAAAACTGCCAGAGGAACTGGGAAAATGCGGGGCGCACAACCTGGGAAAGTGCAAGTTCGGGATGGCAGTCTAAACCCCACGAGCACCGAAGAATGAAGGCGAATCTTCTGGCGTCGATACTCGATATGTTTATGAAAATGATACGAAAGGACAGAAGTGTGTTTATTCGACACAGTTTCCCTTGACGCCGGAAAAACTCCCTTCATTCACATCAAGTGCCTTTTGGTACCCTCCGTGACTGAACGAAGAACGATTGGAACCGGGACACCCTTCGCGTCGTCGGTTGCAGCTGGGCAAATGCGGATGGGCGAAAATATTTTTCTCACAAAAGGGAAAGGGAAAGCCCAGCCTGCTCCAGAAGTGGGCTGGCGAATGGGAAAACCTTTGGGAAAACTTCTGGGAAAACTTTTGTCCAATGAAAGCTTGAGCAAGCGCTTGAACAAGACAAGGGCAGGCCTCGAAACCAGAACGACTGACCACGAAAATCTCTTGCCCTTTTTTTTGTTTTCTTTCTTTCCTATTTCTTCGTCCTCTTTCTCGTTTTTTCTGTGGGAAAAAAAGGCGAGAAGGGCAAAAAAAGACTAGTAAAAAGGTTAACGGGTATGGGCGAGGGTTCCCAAACACCCATTAAACTAAATAATAGTCATGCAGTATGCATCTGCAGCTAGAAAAGCTCGACAGCAAAAGTGGATCGTGGAAGAATGCAACATGACAAACAACCTTGCCCGTTAAGACCACTTGCATGGTCCGTCACAAGCTGATAGGGAAGAAAAAAACCACAGACTCAAAATCCAAAAACAGAAGCCAGTAAGGTAAACATGCGATAGCCACACCATTGGACGATGTTGACGTCTGCAAACAAACCAGAAGCAGAGACGTGGTTATATGTAAATATGACAATAACTTCAAAAGAACTGCGTCTGCTTGCTTACCGAATCCCTGTCTCGTAGCCTCAGACATTGACATAGTCCTAATCCTTCCCTGCGGTTGTTGGCGCTTCTCAGAAGTATTCACCGTCAACGGCGGGACTCCCAGGCTCCATCTCTTGTTCTTTTCCTTGCCAGCTCCCGTACGACTGTTACCAATATTATTGTTCTTCTCGTCGCTTTTGTTCCTCTTATGCGCTGGCTTGTTGACCCATGTATCCAATCCACCTTTGTTAGGTTTGTGGTTTCCAACTGTAATTCTTTCGTGAAGGCTATCCAGTTCGTCCTCAGAGTCGATAACTGTTTCTGCCGTAGGATATGGCGGGCGTTGAATATCTAATGTTGGACCCATTTTTGAAATATATATGCCGTTTGAAGAAAGCCGGGACGATTGTAAAACGAAAGAGCTGCTGATCCACGAGCTATATCATTTGATAGATTCCGTTCAGATTTTGAAAATAGTAGTATTATTCCGGGATACTGTTGGTTGAATGAGAGAAAACAGTCATAGACCACCCAGATGATATCAGATAATAATGTCGAAATAATATGTATCTTCTCGGCTTTTCCCGTGCTCTCTTTTGATCCGTACAGATCTACTCTTTCCGGCCGGTACAACCGCTGGTACTACTTTGATGTCGACGGCGATAAGGTTATGAAGCACAAGGGCTGAACGATGGAAAGTGGGAGACAAAAAAATAATAATAACCTTCTGGAGGTTAGAGGGTTAAAAAAAGATCTAGAAGTATAAGAGGGAGCAAGAAAAGCAAGGGAGGGGGGTACGAAAAGATATTAACCTTGTGCTTCCAACCAAAGGGGTACAAACACCTTTCAAGGTATGTATGGAGTTTGTTTTTCAAATAAGGTAAATTTCACGTCTATGAACGGCCGATTATTCAGTTCGTGGAGCGCAGATGAAAATAAGAAATTTGTATTTTGGAAGGTGCGTGTGTGTGTGTTCACCGGTCGTGGGGCTTGGGCGCAAAAAAGCACGGAGCGGTGTGGTTGAAGAACGGATCGCAGATTAAAGATCCTTGACTCGAGACCAAAAGACCTTCAAGGTCAGCCCACCACTACTCATAATTCCTTTCTTTCTCTTGTGCTTTTTGACTTCCAAGAAAGATTTGTTTTTTTGGGCCACACTTCGTCTGATATTCTGAAAATAGACGATTTTTTTCTTCCGCTCCTTCTTCGGGTAGGTGCCTGTTTGTGTCGAGGACTCCACAATTATTCCACGAGAACGGCCTTTGGACTACCTACTTACTTAACATTCTCGGTTCGTTTGCCAATAAAGTATCACGACCTATGGGAATATACTTTTCGTTGACAAACACTGACATGTGGTTGAGGAAGGCGACAATTGGACTTAGTGTATTAAGATATCTAAGATCTTAAGGGTTAATATCGATAAAGAAGGACCTCTACATAGTAGACTACAAACACAATTAGCCTAGGAACCCCGTGATTCTCGACGGCCGAGGTTTTGAATGAAACCTTCGAACGTGAGGAAACATCTTTTAATTTACATATTTCTTATTATATTTCTCATTACCCACGAGGCTTTTCTCACTTCAGCTTCACATATTACCGGCCGCGATTGCATCTTACACCCCTTAACCATACACGGTTCAAGGACGGAAGATTACGAACGGCCGACATACATACACGGTACATACTACATGGAATCCCATAATTATAAGATTCCTGTATCATAATCCCCTGGGTCGAGGCCCTCTGTGCCGTGTTGTAAGATAAACGGAAGGGTGTGATAGGAGGCCACAATTAATTGCCCCTCCCCCTCCACTACGGTGCCTGATAACTGGGGTTTTCTGACCACTCGCGTAAAAAGTGGCTTGCCCAAAGGCCCCTCCATATTAATATCTATCGCAAATAAGGCGGCCTGGTAATATATCCAGGTCGAAAACGAACCTGAAGAAGCCTCCGATTCTCCTGAATATCCATGTTGATGTCGCAGTAGCAAAGTGGAGTGCGCTTCATGAGTCGCTCTGTCGTGATATAATCACAAGCTGTCAAAACATGACAGTTACAACTCCCCAGTTCCGGGGAAACAAACACCATTTGCATTCGCAAGTAGAATGCGCAACATTCAACAAGCTCACATACATACATCTGCGCATACATAACATAATCTCGGAGGGTCCTTCCCTTCGATCATGCTCGATCACTATGCAACTACGCGCGGCTGCCTTAGTACCCTTCCCGTACCAGTACCGGTACATGCGCAATGGCAAGCATTCAATTGATAGTGCCTTCTTACGATGCCTGGAAATCGCAAAAGTCTTTGATACTTCGCCGCTGAAGCCTCCGTCATGGGACGCCGATTCCAAGTGCATTTGCTTGCGGCCTTTAGGTGTCATGGGGTGGCTGATCCACAAGCCGTGTGAGTGGGGCCCCCAAAGAACTTCTGAAGGCAAGTTCGTTCTTGCCCGTCGATGGTCAACCGTTGGAAGTTCTCACGTCGTCTGACTTTTATGTGATTCGTCAACAAAGCAGAAGCTGCATGAAGACATGGATCTGCCGAAACACAAATGACCAGTGCCCATTGGCCACAGCAGGGATTGCAGCAGTCCCAGGCCAATTTCCGATCCTGGAACGTGCTGAACGAACGAAATAAGAAAAAGCAACAGCTTAACGACTTTTTTCGCCCGCCTGTCGCAGGACTCAAAAAATAGAACTCCGCTCAAGGCTACCCCTACGACCAGTTGGGAACATGATATCATTCAGCCGCCGTTCCGTTCTGATTATGCCTGCCGTCTCTGGCGAACGGTTTTACAATCGCAAGACGAAATGAGATCCGTAACCGACCCGTGCGCTCGTTCCCAAGTTTATGCGAACGGGGAACATCTGTGACAATGGTGAGGAAAGAATCATTCGAAACCTATCTGAAAAGAGAAGTTCTACCGGAAACACACTTGAAAATCGGGTTCAATGATCGTGGTTCACGTTTGAGAACATCCAGGCTCAAAGAATGCCTGGAAAACCAAACTGTTGGATTCTGGCGCAGCCAGACTCTACCCGGCCGACACAAAAACACCCTTCCTGATCCTCAAAGGGCTCCTTTTGCACGACGAAAGGAAAACCCCGGCCCGTATTTTAATCTAATCGATAAGGAAAGTGTCTAACTCGCACTACCAACAAGGCCGACGATTGGTGAAAAACAAAAAAGGTGGCACGGATCTTTTAGCTGAGCGGTTAACATTAGCCTAGATCCACATTCCAGTGGATCTTTAAAGTCCTCTTCAATCGGCGCCTTCCAACAGAAGGTTAGGATTTGAGTACTCTTTCTTCTTTTCCTTTGTGGCGCTGTAATCACACTTCCCTTTCTGGTCAGCAAATCTGGAGTAACGGCTCGAACATCCGATCCGACATTCTCGTTAGGATCTGGCATAGATAACCTTCTTCATGGAGGGGCGGATAGTGGGTGGTGTGGGGTGAGCAAACCGTCTATCAGAATTTCATCAGCCTGCAGCTGCCCGAATGGGCAAGCTTTGACCTCTCTTCAAGTAGTGAGACCTTCGAGCCTCGTAAGCCTTGGGTGGTCTTCGAAAATAGAAAGGAAGAAAAAAAAAATGTCGCTACCCATTTCTCGGGTATTCGATTCCACATGGGCCCAAGTCGTTCATGCATAAACCCTCTCAAGAACAAAAAAAGGTCCTAACTACATGTATTATTCGAACTCGGGTAAAATCTCAACAGGAAGTTAAGACTACAATAATTCTTGGAAGAGCTCACATGCGGAAGTTGGGAATTCATGCCTCATGTACCTCATAAGGCCGCCTATCACCAACCTCTTCGTTATCGCGATAGAACGGCAAGCTCTTTGATAGGTAGGTATGCAATATTTCTAGTGCATCCGCATATTCCAAGCCTGATAAATATCAAATCGATATAAAATTCTCTCAATTGATTAAAAGGCTATCCAAATCGATAAATTCGCTCTAGAGTAAAGTCAATTTAAAAGGCAACATTGGTAATTCCCGGGGACTTCTCCGTCGCACATTGGTACACAATATGAATTACGAACACTGTCTTGGAAGACCAATGTTACCATCTCACCCTAAAAATTTGTGATCGGGAATTTAAGACAAACCATTCTATATCATATCAATCTATATCGACTATCGAAAAGAAACCCACACCTGGTTCTGTTTTCAGCTTTTATCCTCCACATGCCAAGCTGCATACCAAAGAAAACACCTCTTAGCGCCACCAAATTGGAAACTGTAAGCCTGTTACGAACTCTCAGCCCACCGTCTAGGATGAAGCGAAATTAAACATCGTCGGTAGACGATATTTAACCGAGACGAACCACGGTGGTTCCTTCGATAACCCCACGAATATACACCACACAACCTTACCCAACAAAAAAAAAACAATGTAGTCGATCCCACAACAGGAAATTCGATACCGTAAAACCAACCCTAGAGACACACACCGATTCCGGACTCTGGCTCAAAATCCCACATGGCAGTAGGCCTGGAATCTCGCTCACCATTTTCGTCACGAAGGACCTAGCCCACACATCTAGAAAATTAGAAGCAAGGGAACCCTTAGTTATCATGATCCCGGGATTCATAGATGGTCCTTGTCGATAACCGGCCCCATCCATGCCCGTCCTGCCTCTTCCTAAAAACCACATCGCATATAATTAACATCTACCGTTAGTACAACACCTCGGCGAATGGCGGGATACTGTCAGATGATAAATACAAGTAAGGGGCCTATCGATCGATGGCGTAAGTTGTAATTTGGTTGACATTCGATGCATTCGATGAGGTCTCATTTTCGAAAGAAGTATTTTAGCGTGATAGATATTGCACCGGAAGGATCGGATCGGTCTATACCCGGTGCATTACATTACATTATAATCTGCGCTAGAAGTTCTACAAAAAAACCCTTTGCCTCGGCCTTCTATTCGAAACTTGTTTGCTGTTGGTAAGTTTATGCGAGAGGTTTACAAGGGTTTAACGTCATTAGTACCTTTTTCAGGCTTTATTCTAGGCTGAGAGCATTTGTTATACATACATAACAGGCAACAAACAAAAAGAACTGTTAGGTCGTGGGGTATAACAAACACACTTTTTAACTTGTGATATAGTCAGCAGGCAGTTTTCTTTCTCTTACGGGTATGTATTTTATGTTGTAGGCATGAAAATGCGGCACAGAGAGGCTTTTCAAGGGTTGTACATGTACAATGATAAGTAAGGCTTATTAATTGAGACAAAATATTCCTGTTGAATACACAAGTTAAAATCTTCAGAGCTCAGCCCGCCGGCCGTTGAGAGATTTGATCCTACGTTAAGGCTGAAGTATTTGATATATAGCAATATATGTTTGAATACGGCTTATGCAAGCGACTGCGATGGGGCGGCAAGGGCAAGTCGATGATGTTTTTGTGACAAATCCGGGAGGGTAGCTTGTGTATCTATGATTCACCTTCATTGATGGACTACATTCATACTATGCAGTGTGTTCTATCGTCTCGATGAGCTCAGTGACATAGATCTGCTTGTGATGAGTTGGAATTACAAAGAAATTGTACCGGTGCGATCTTGGGGCATCTAGACACAGTGGAATAGCTCTGATAACCGATGCATGAAAACGGATGGAGGCAAGACGTGGAGGTCTGTGCCACAAACTAGCCAGGTTGGTAAATGGCATTGTCCTTGTTCCGGAGCTCGAGTAGATGTTCGATCACAAATCTCAAAAGAGTTATGACAATATGTTATACTAGTAAATTAATACCGCTAAATGCTTAGATACCCAGATGTTGGTCCAACAGATAAACAAGGCTTCGGTTTGGATCTAAATTGGATATAGATACCTCTTGTTCCTGATGCTAGGGTCTCATGGTTATCAATCCGGATATCCAACACCCGGCGTCATGATGAGTTTAATCTCTCAGAGTAAGGTTCTGTATACTCAAACCGGCAACATACTTTGAGGTTTTAGATTAAGGCTGCTCTATTAGCTCGTCTGGATGGTACTAGACTTCCGTGCGTCAAAAGTTAGCATTCAAGCATCACTTCTCAAGATCTCGTCGCATATGCGCATTGGTTAATATTATAACCCGAACAGTTTACAAAGTTGGAAAGTGTTAGTCCGTTTAGCTTTAGTTGTAGGCTAAAAAATCTAGCTCATGAGTATTCCTTCAAGGCTTCATGAAATGTAACGTAAAAACCAGATTCTATAGTATGTACTAAGAGCCGTGTGGAGTATTATCAGATAGCTAGCATGCGCATGTATGTTAGAAAGTAAGGAGAAGGTTGGCCATAATCTTGTCTCGTACCCAGACCTGGAATCGAAGGCCGTAATCGATGATCATGAGCATGTTCCCTCGAAACCTTGTGTCACCTCAAAATGTGTTGTTGGCCAATTCTAGCCACCAGCCGAATTTGGAAATACAACGACATGGAAGCCTCAACACGGTTTTTAGCATGTGCCTACCACATGTATGGATCCATGGGGCAGCTTCACGAGGTGATTGGTGGGGCGGTACTACAACATAATAAAATCACGGTTCTATTTGCTATAGCGATTAATTCTAATTTGGTAGTGAAGCAGTGTTCGACGGATGTTATTTTACTTCATCTTTAATTCCCTAGCGAACAAGTATGAGAGGATCTATCTAGCTGCAGTTTAGTTATTTACAGAACCGAGTACCTAAGTACCTCCATACCGTATAAGTTAGCTTATCGTTTAGAAAGAGGGCTACAGTAAGTATGTGAATATAAGTTAACCTCATGGCTAGAATATAGGTGTTGTTGAAAAGATATTAATAGCATTGACTGTTATATAATTATCTCTATAGATCTAAGGTTACGTATACCCTCCTTTGGCACTGCAGCTGGTGACAAGACATCTGTAGAGTGTTTCCTTGTATATATATTGCCACCTGGAGCCTTGTAAGTTGCTGGTTTCTTATCTCTTTTGTGAGAGTGGAGTGCTATGTAGCGTCAAGGCTTAGGGAGTGAAAAGAAATATGGAAACGTGGTGGTTTTTCTTTTTAGATACTCGGGACTCAAGAACTCATTTTAGAGCCCCGGTTGAGGTTACCGCATGATCGGTCCTGCGAATGATCTAAATTTCGTTGAGGTACATGAATCAAGAGCGATCCTATCAAAAGCCTGAGGATCTGAAGTTACTGCTGTTCTCGCTTCAATCGCAAAGTCCAGAATAAATATCATTCGACGATTCCAAAGTCTCGCTAAATACAAACAATTCCACAATATATTACACGCCCCGCGTCTATTTCTCAATCATAAGAACATACTCCCTACTACTATGCCCAAAGCCAATAATGTCCTTCTCCTTCAACTCAAAGTACCTCTTCTCAGGCACAGTCTCCCCATTAACTGTCGTCCCATTCGCACTTCCCAAATCGATAACATAAGGTTTAACGCCGCCTTCCCTCTCTCCATACTCGTTAACCTTAGTTACAAACCTAAACTGAATGACGGCATGTTGTTTCGAAGCACTAGGGTGATCGATGGGGACGTCCGCCACCAATCTATCACGTCCGAATAGCCATGCAGTACGGGTTGATAAAGTTATTGTTTCTAGAATTTCCGAGGATTTGAAAACATAGAGACGGTAGGTTATTGACGAAGGGGGAAGGCGGGATTCGGGGGGTTCGACGTATTTTAGGACTACGCCGTTGAAAGTATTTGTTTCGGAGACTAAGTGGGTTGTGCGGTTGAAGTTTGGGGCTTCTTTGGGGGGTGCTTCTTCTTCTGGTTCTTGGGAGGGGTTTTTGGATTGCTGTTTTCGTTTGCCGTCGCCGCCGTCGCCGCCGTCGTCGTCGCGATGTCGGTCTTTTCGATCTCGAGTTCTATCGCGGCTTCGGTTTCTTTCCTTATCCCTACCCCCGCGGTCTCTGTCTCTTTCTCTATCCCGGTCCCGGTCCCTTCTTGAACTACCACCATCATCCCGTCTCCGCCTCTCCCTATCCTTATCACCGTCCTTCTCCCTACCCTGACCAACTACCCTCCTCCTCTCCTTATCCTCCCGGTCACGATAATTCCTATCCCTATCCTTATCCTCATCCTCCCATCTACTGCCTTTCCTCCTCCCATCCCTATCCCTATCTCGCCTATCGTCCCGTGTGTTACTGCCACCTTCCCTCCCGCTGTTATCGCGTGGAGACCGCGAGCGCGCTCGTGTAGGCGATGTGGAGTCCCAGCGACCCATCTGTGATGTGTTTATTGTAAATGCGATGGTATTATTCGAAATTCCGTGTCGCGTGTGGTATTGCTGTGTAGGTATATGAAGCGTAGAGGCGTACGGTAGGAATGTGTTGGAATATTTAATGGCGGTGGTAGTGCTGGTCGTAGCTGGTAGTAGTTATCCCGATGGAAGGGGGGGGTGATATCGTGATTAGAATGGTTGTAATGACGTGAAATATCGAAATCCACAGGTTCGCAAGGGTCTTCAATCCTCGTGTAAATTGTCTTGGCACTGCTCCCGTTTCGGGTTCTAGCCATTTGTTGGATTTTAAGGTACGAAAAACACATTTGTATTCTTTTAGAACTCTGGAGATATCGATAAATACCTAGAAATAATAAAATAAAAATGAATATAAGAAAGCCCGACATGCTTGATGATATAAAGCCCTTCACTCCTTTCCCTTCCGTTTTTGTCAAATTTTGGCTATAAAGAATGTCATCTTCATGCTCCCACAGTGAGTTAACTCCCCTTCGAAACGCTAAAATGAAATAAAACACAGGTGGACAACTAACGTCAAGAACCCAAGAGAGTGTGAGAGAGAGACCAATTCATCGCAGAAACACCATGATAGAGAAGTACTTAATAGAACACGGAAAGAAGTGATAGTCAACAGTAGTGTTGCCCAGAATTACATGTATCCAAAACGAAAATCAAAATCGAGTCCCAAATATTTAGACAACAGGTAGTGGAGGCTACCTTCAACAAACCCACGCTGACTGCAAGCTTCTATTTCTAGGGTTGCTTCCAGGACTAGGGTTGATAAGACAGTTCATAGATTGACAAGTATGTCTTGCAGTGGCGTCCTTCTCCCTCTCCGCTACTATCCTTTTCGTTGTCACGGCCGTCACTATTTCTTACGAAGCAGTAAATGATTGCCATATTCCTCTTTCTTCTTCAACCATCTCGACAGCGGTTTCAACTACTCCGCCGCTGAGCTCAGAAAAGACTCTAAGCCTATCGGTACCCAATTCTGTGTACCCTAACTCGATCAATGACTGAACACATTTCTCAACAGGATCCTCATTGAAAGGGACGGCCCTGGTGTTGTCATCTGTTGCGACGGTCCAACCTGTCGCAAACTGATTGTTAGCCGCATTGATTCGTTGCTGCTCTTCGAGCTCTTCGCTGCTGCGTCGGACGGTCTCCTCGACTTCGTCAATCAGGCGCATGCGTTCACGCTCGCGGGCTAAAGCATCGTCAATAGCAGTTTGGCTGGTTTGTTCCACCAGCTGTGGGGGACGTGGTGGGGGTGCTGGGTTTTCCTCTGGGAAACCGCCGGGCATGGTTGTAAAGCTAGTTAGCCTGCTATTTCTTCCGGAAGGTTTGAGAACAGTTTGGGCGCGACGTGGCAACAATGGCTCGGCGAATCTGACGGTCGATGTTGAAGACTGTCGGCTGCGAGTGCTCGCGTTGCTCATGGATGTGGCACGGTGAAGGTTCCCTGGGAGTGGAGGGAAATCATAATTGGTACGTGGGGTGAAGCTTGTGTCAACTTGGGAAAGGAAGGGGTTGCGAGAGTTGTGACGCGGTTGAACTGGTGTGACATCGGATGTATCCACCAACGGGGCAGCTGGGGCGGACGGGAAGGGCCAAGCACCGGGAAGACTGGTAGTTGGGGCAGCTGATGAAGATGGGCCGGCAAACGGGTTAGGAGATTTATCATTAGCCTTGATTGGGGGCAATGCAGCTGACAAAGTCGAGAGATCGTCAAACGGGCTAGTGGTGGGGGGTTGTGGCTTTGGTTGTGATTGTGGGGTCGGGGTAGAGGAAGTCGATGGCAAGGACCACTCCCTCTGAAGCTCAGACAGAGATGGGAATCTCTTCATTGCCTCGGACCTTTCTCTATCCGCTGGATCAGCAGCACGCCGCTGCTGCCAGGGTGACAACCATGGCTGGTTCTTCCCAAATGAATCTGTCGTTGTGCGAGACCTCCTCAGCCCTGGATAGTGGAACTGGGGTACGGTCTCTTGAGGTTCTGGGATTGGGGACCTTCCGGCCGATGAGACACTCGATGCAAGGTCAACAAGAACTACTCGTTCGTGGGCGGAGGCTGGAACTTCTGGAGCTTCATTGGAATCCTGGAACTCATCTTCGCTTTCACTCTCTCCAACAGCAGATGTTGTGCCCAGGGGAATGTAGCTACTATGCCTTCTATCAAGATCATCTGGAGTAGATCTTAAACCGGTGCCGAAACCCGGAACTACAGTCGAGATAGGTGGAAGCGAGTTCCCAACCTCCGGAGCCGGAGATGGTGGTCCGGTGGGCAAGGATGGCAATGGTGGGAAAAACTGAGGCGGGGGTGGCGGGAACTCATGAGGGAAACCGTAGAAGGGTTTTGGCGGCGCAACCGGTTTGAAGTCCTTGGGAACAGCAAAGGCGCCGCTATAATTTGTCGGTCGAGTGTTTACCCATGGGTTCTCGAACGGAGAAGCAGTCGCCTTTGGAGGGGACCTTCGGCGTGGCCTCCTCCATGGTTTATCACCAACAGAGCCGTCACTGGTGTGCCCGTTTTCCTGAGAACGACGACGACGGTACATGGACCTGTCGACACTTTTACCATTGATTCGGGAGCGGAACACGCCCTTTCGGGTCTTGTAATCGCGCTCGGAGTCGGATGAAGAACCATCTGAGCTTTGAATCTCTACAAAGCAAGGTCCAGCCTGGATATCAAGTCCCGCCATTGCTTCCTGTAACCCGGAAATCGGAGCAGCACGTTCTCCCCCCCTTGCCGAATTTTGCTCGTTGTTTCTGCCAAATCCAGACCATGCCCCGCTTGAGCAGGTCGTAGGTAGTTGCCAGCTGGGGCTATGGCTGGGAGGATGTGCGTGGGGATGGTGGAAGTGTAGATCAATGGGGTGGTATGGAATTGGGAGAGGTGGAGGAGGTGGAGGGCTGTAATGATGATGGGGTGGAGGGGGTGGAGAAGGGAAACAGCCACCGTGGTGGAACATTGGGGGGATACCGTGGTGAGGTGGAGGAGGCATGTGCTTACCAGGAATTGGAGGCGGTGGAAATGGTCCGGGAGGTCCTGGAGGGGGAGGTAGATGGAATCCCGGGACATTAGGCGGCGGTGGAGAGGACATATAGCCGTGAGGGGGAAGTGGCGGAGGCATGTCGCCTCCGGAGTGAGGCGGTGGAGGAGGAAGAGCTGGCATCTGGAATCCAGGAGGGTTCGAGAGGAAAGGGAGGGAGTGTGGGGATACAGGGAACGATCCAGGAACGGATTGCTCCGAAATAGACTCTGGTTGGGTTGTTACTTTGGCATCCGCTGGGCCCCTGCTTCCAGTGTCCTCGACGACCTCAGGCGCATCCTCCGGGCGAGAAGTGGACTGTGTAGGACGAGGAGGAGGAGGGGGCGGCGGGGTAGGAGCTTGGGGACGACTCAAGTTACGAACAAGCCCACCAGCGAAGCCAGACACGATACCTGCACTGTCGCTAAATACTTTTCCGACTTCCCGCGTGGCTCCAATGGCTCCCTTGCCGATTGCTGATCCTCTCCTACCGACTTCTTGTGTCACGATACCTGCACCGTCACTAAATACTTTCCCGACTTCTCGCGTGGCTCCAATGGCTCCCTTGCCGATTGCTGATCCTCTCCTGCCGACTTCCTGTGTCACGATCTGCGTGGCCTTTTTGATTTCTTCGGCTGCGCGCCTAGCCTCCGCGCCGGCGTCAGATCCAACGTCCCTGAGTTCTTCTCTGATACGGCCGGCATTTTGAACAGCAACGTGGCCTACTGTTTCAGCAAAGGTTCTGAGAACAGCAGCTGGATGCTGCGGATTGGCCTGGGGATTGCTTGCCGACGTAACTGCTTCAGCGGCAAGAATGTGAAGCTGATCGGTAAAGTTCTTGAGCAATTGCTGAACGGCAATATTAAAGGCATCTAAAGTTTCCGCAGGCGATGGCCGTCCATCAGCGGTGGGAGTTTGTGGGAATGCTCTAGCCGCTTGGGTGGTGGCTTCCTGGGCGACCCTCTGGATTCCTTGGATGACAGATGTGAAGACGTCGGAGATGAGTTCGACTACAGGAGTTTTGGGGAAATCTTCTACGGGTGGTTGGGAGGAGGAGGTGGTTGTGGTGGTGGATGCCTCTGCTGGAGTGGGAGTGGTAGTGTTCAAATCAAGAGATGGGATAGGTCTCGGGCTGATCGGCTTGGGTGACAGAGAGCGTGGGGAACCACCTGCTTGACTAACGACCTCGTCGTAGATGCGATTGACCTCGGCCTCGAAGGAAGCGATGAATGGAGCTTCGGCGAATTCTAAGGGAATACGGGGTGGAGGCTCTGGGACGCTAATGTTAAGAACGGGTTTTGAGGATTCTGCGACGGTCTCCTTTGGTGGAACTATCGGAGTAGTGGTCTTTGGAGGGGCCGAGTAAAGGTCTTCTTCGGATTCTTCGGAAATAGATGTGGAACGGAGAACAGGATACTCTACAACAGTAACGGCTGGAGCTGGAGCAGCAAGAAGAGGAGGAGGAGGAGACTGCTGTCGTTCAGGTTGCTTTGGAGGTTCTGGAAGAGATCTTTGATGAATGTCCTGCCAATATCGGAGCCCGGGTAGGCCACCCTCGACGTTGAAGATGATTGGCGGTGGCGGCGGTGGAAATGACATGACCTCAAGCCATCTTGATCGTAATTCAGTTCCGGAACCGACCTATTTGACAAGACATATGTTAGTACACGTTTTAACGCCATTTCTTTCTTTCTTTCTGTTTTCCCCCTTGTCTTTTTCCTTTTTTATGAGGTTGAATAATTGGATTGTGATAGGACATACCCGGATGACATCTTCATCATCTTCGTCAATGTAGCACAACACGGTCTCCGGATGCAGCTGAATTAGCTCATCGTATTCTGAACTAGAAATGGTGACGGAACCAGCCTCATGGGAAGGATTCGACGAAGGAAGGCCTCTGATCTGGAAGGTACTGGTGGTTGGACTCCTGGGACGAGGTGGCGACCGGGGCCGGGATGGCGATGAGGGTCTAGATGACATGGTTGTGGTGGTTGCAGTGATTTCGAGACTGATGGGACTCGCTCGCCCCAGAACGAGGCAAGTCGGTTAGATAATGAAAGAAGATAAAAAAAAAACGATGCGAGGATTTGACAGAACCGGAAAAGAAAGAAAAATAAGAAGGAAAAAAACGAGGCGGATGAGAGGTTCAAGTCAGCAGAACGAAGATTGCGGTAGAAGGAGGTATAGGTATGGGGAGTAGATGTTGATGAATGTATGTATGATGGGGGATCGATGGAGTGTGGAGAATGGGAGAAGGAGGATTGAGTTAAGACGCGGGGCACGACAGCTTATATATTAAATAACCATCACAGACTAGCCAGCTACGTGTAAAACATGTCAACCAGATCTGACTGTCGAACAAGAAGAGGAAAAAAAACATACAAAAGCGCATACACTGCAGAATTAACCGTGTAAAATATGTATGTGCAGGATGTAAGTGGATGTATGCGAGGTGGCGTGCAGATGAACGTTAACTTACGCAAAGCTATAATTATCAAGAGCCTCTAGTCAACGTATCAGCACAGTCTGACTGCGAATAGTTAAAAGAATGAATGTGAAGAGTAAAGCAAAGAAAAGAAGAAGAAGAGAGGGATATAAATTTGAGGAAGCTGGAGATATAAATCAGGCAATCCAGGTTATTACGAATCCCACCGTCGTCAGCCTCTTATAAAAGTTTCAGATCTGATGTTCTGGCCGGAATGGTTACGGCCGCGCGTACGTTTCTTATAACGACACTCGCAGGTACTTACGACCGCCACCCATATATTACATGCTAAGGAAGTACTGCCTACTGCGCCATGCCCAGTTAAATATTTACATGTTGAATCTTTTGATTATATCAAGCAGCTATGAAGTATCCATTGTGATCTTAATTACATATAGTCTAGTTGCATATCGAGGGTAGTAGCATAGTATATTAATTAAATGCGACAGACCACACTAACTAATCCGACTATCGATCTAAGAAGCAACAGAAGTACCTGGCTAGCTAAGTAGGTAGCTAACTATATAAATCTAGCTATACGATATATACTGTACTAACTAACGACGTTAAACTGGTTTGAACGAATTACAGCGGATAGAACCGTGCAGAGCATGGCATGAGCCATATCATAGCGCATAACATGGCATGGCACAGTTCAACTATATCATATCATACATTAGTTAGCAATATGCGCAATTGAAAGGCTGGATACGCACATTGTAAGCGGGTTTTGGTTCTTACCTCTGACTTAGTCTGAAAGGGGACCGACAGAGGGCGCCAGGTGGCCCTACTCTAATATACTATACGATACAATACGATACGATAACATGCATGCTCCTACTCTAGCTACTAACTAAGTACTTAAGTATATATAAACCATGCATATCTCATATGAGGAACTTTCGCTTATTTTAGGTATAATAAAATAATATTCTTTCATTCTTCCATCATTTTAATTCTTGTCTGTCTATCGATATAAATCCTCCTTAGGTAATCAGCCTGTCTGGGGAGTGTTGCTAGGATCGATTTGGCGCTGTCTGAGTGGTGCAGTGGGTCTCTGGTGGTCTCTGGGGGTTTTGAGGTTTTGAGGTCTGAGGTCCAGGTGTGCACGGCAACCAGCCACAAAACAAACGGGGCAGAGACCAGACAGAGACGGAGCTATACACCCACTTATTACTCCCTGACCTGATTTGACCTGAATTTGACCTGGCCTGACGACAGGACTGACCTGTGACCGACCTCCTCGCCAACAACATCAACACCGTCTATAATAATATTATCATCATCATCGCATCACCACTTGCTCACTTGATTACTCGGCCTCGACTCGATACACGCTTATATCAACAATCATCCTTGATGACGACCTGACCCAAGGAAATGGCGAGCACAATTAGCGACGACGACGGGGACCTGTCGCCCATATCCCCCGTCCTGTCTCCCGTCTACCCGTCCTCTCCTCCTCTCCGTAAATCCCATCCGTCGCAACCTCAACCTCAACCCCAATCTCAATCTCAGTCTCGCCTTCAACAGACCCAATCATCCCAACGTCCCTCCTCTTCATCTTCATACCCTTCGAAGGTCTCCAAGCCAACAATCACAATCGAAGGCTCCGACGGCGACGACCAATTGAGCGCCCTCTCCTCCAATGACGACCTCAACGACGACGATCCTTTCTCCGATGATGAAATTCCTGGAAACCACTCCAACCTCTCCCTCCCCATCGACCAGCAGAAGGAACTTGCCCAGGTCGAAAGCTCCTTCAGGGGTAGCACTCCTGATCCATTTCTCCAGCCTAACAACGGCGACGGGGATGACGCCGATTTGTCCATAGTGGGCGGTATCCGCCCCACTGATCCAAAGCCCAAACCGAGGCTTAATACCACGACTACGACAACGAACCGACCTCCCTCAGCTAGTTCCACTTCCAGTCAGAGACAGAAGAGCCAACAGCAGAGCCAACAGCAGAGCCAACAGCAGAGCCAACAGCAGAGCCAACAGCAGAGTCAACGGCGGCAGCGCAGCAGTAGTAAGGTCTCAGATATGCCTCCACCAGCTGCTGCCCCTGCCCCTGCCCCTGCCCCTGCTCGACCTTCATCATCATCATATAAATCCAAAGATGATGACTATAGTAAACCCTCCTCGAAACCGAAGCAAAGTAGATCATCCATCGCATCTTCCACAAAATCAACAAAAAAGGCCCTCTCGGTAGCTTCTTCGGACACACCTGAACTTCCCAGAAACAACAACGATGATTCCTTCTCAAACAGATCCGTCCCTGCGTCCGACACTCTCGAGTCCTTCTCCAGCCCTAGTACGATGGCAAAAGCCAGAGCGATTAGCAGCCAGTACACTCCCAAACCGGCGAGGAAATCCGGCTTAAGGAACGAAATCTCATCCGAAAATCGAGAACCCGCCAGAAGGCCCCGCCTTAGGACCCAGCGGAGCCGTAGTAGTATCAGCTCCATCGGTAGCGAACGACTCTCGGACGTGGAAGATCACGACATCAAACCACCAAAGCGAGGGGATCGTGAACGGGAACGGGAAAGAGAGCGTGAGAGGGAGAGAGACAGAGAGCCTGACTTCGACTTCGGATTTGACGAAACTCGCAGCAGTAGGTCCACACGTCTCTCTAGCGAACGCTCCATGCGCCGCAATCCTTCGACCACTAGCGTCGCCAGCTCTGTCAACATGAATGCCGCCGTGGAAAAGGTCCTTGAAGACTTGGATGAAGAAGGCCGTTCCGACTCTGGTGAAGACGACTCTGCTCACGATTCCGCCCCGGAAACCCCTCGTGCCCGTCCAAACTCCGAACCGATACCCCCAGAAACTCAGCTGAAAGCTCAAATCCGCAACATCAAAGTCCCCGATACCATCGCACGCGATTTCCGTAAACGTGAAGCCTCGAACGATTCGTTTTCGCCTTCTAAAAAGCCCGGTGGTGGCCGTGGCATGACCCTCAAAGAGCAGAGTGGCACAATCGACAAGTTGCAAAAGGAGAACTGGGATCTAAGAATAAAAGTATTTCATCTCAATAATCGCCTTGATAAAACTTCGGAGGAAAGTGTCAAGACTCTGCAGAATGAAAATGGGATACTAGCTGTCGAGAATACACAATTAAAGAGCCACGTAAAGACTTTGAAAAAGCGTATCAAACAGCTAGAGAAGTCGGGGGATGCGAGCAGCACTCGTAACGGTAGTGACGATGCAGACGAGAAGGCTGATATCACGAATTTGGAAACTGAGGTTATATACTGGAAAGAGCAGACGGAGAGGGTTGAAGTAGAAGTAGAGGAGCTACGGAACAAGATGAAGGACAAGGAAAGCCAGTGTGAGCGACTGAGCACCATCGTTCGCGGAATGGCCGGTGGAGGAGAGGAAGTAGTATGTATAATTTTCTTTCAGTATAATGGTCTTGGGCTGATTTAGCTAGGATACACTCCGAGATTTCCTTGAAAGTGAAAGCGCTCGCCGAAAACAGGCCGAGGAAGACAATTCCAATCTACGACGTGAGATATGGGACCTCAAGGCTGCAGCTCAAACCGGTGCTAGTGACCCGGCTCCACGATCACGCGGTGCCACGTCCATAACTTCGGAAAACACACTGGTCTCGCAGCTACGTATGGAGAATGAGGATTTACGGCGAGAAGTCAGTGCTCAATTATCGATGCTTACGTCTCGCAACAGAGAGAAGGAACGACTCTACCAAGAGATCGAGGAGCTCAAACTCGGCCTACCGCGAGAGAACACTCAAATTGTTCAAGTCGAAAATTACGACCGTGCGATGAGCCGTGTCAGTAGCAACCCGCAGCAGAACCAGATGGGGGATGCCGAACGTGAAGACTACGAGAATGCCAATGGTGCACTACGCGATAAGATCTCTGAGCACAAGCTTAAGATTCAGGATTTAGAGGTCGAGTTGGAAACCAAGCTCCGCGAGTTCGACAAGGTTATTATCCAGCGGCAGGAGTTTGGTGACCTCGCTGCGGAGTATGAAGACGAGTTGGAGGTTCTCAATGCCGACTTGCAGGTTGTCCTAGCCGAACGGAACGAACAGGCCCGCCTCCGCGAAGAACTCGAACAGGACTTTGATAATCTCAAAGAAGAAGCCGAAGAAGAGATTCAGCGCTTAGAAGAGGAGATTGATATCCGCGCCAACGAAATGGAGAAGCTTGAGGAAGACCTCCGTAACAAGGACGAAAACTTTGGAGCGCTCCAGGAGGAGATGCGGAATTTGAGTACTGTCGTTGTGCGGATGGAGGATGCGCAGGCTGCCGGACAAACTAGGATTGTAGAGCTTGAATCGGAGTTAACAAAGAGCCAGAGGATTATCAATGATAATGAGGTAGAGATGACTTCGCTGGAGAAACAAATTCATGATTTGACAACGAAAAACGAGAGGTTAAGTGTGCAACAAGAGAGTGCTCAAGGCGAAATTGCGTTCCTAAGGGAAGAACAGGACAGCGATAAAATTAAGATTGGGCAGCTGGAGAGTGCCATGAAGTCGCTAGAGGAGACTTTGAAGGATGAGAAAGAGCGTTCGAGAAGCCTGAGTGATCGACTTTTAGAGGAAAGAAAGCTGATGGACGAAACGAGGAACTTGAATAAAGCTGAGATGGAGAAGTTGGTCAGCGATAAGAATCAAGAGATCCTTAACATGAAGGAAGCCGCCAGGCAGCTTAAGAAGAGCCTGGCTCGTCGCGAAGCTGAAGTTAGGGATTGGAAAGAGAAGCTTAGTCAACTAGAAGACTCTATTCGAGAAGCAGTTGGTGATCTCGCTGCTAACAAAGTTGACGTCCTTAAGGCCGTTGTTGCTCTACACCAAGAACTTGAGAAGCGGATGGAAGAAATTGGGCGGATTAAAGCCGATCTTGCAGACAAAGACCGAACTCTCAAGGATCGCGAAGCTCTCATGGAGAATACGGTACGTCCTATTCACATCACAAGTTTTAGGGCCGTAGATATTTACGCGACGTCATTCTATAGGCCCTTGAAGTCCGTAGACTCATGGATCTCCTTGAGAAAGAACGGCAAGGTCGTAAATCCGATAAGGCTGTCGCCGACGACCTCCAAGCCAACCATGAGAAGTCCCGACGGCTCGTCGACCAGCACCGGACGCAGCTTGCAGACCTGGAGAAATCTCGCACCAAGGACTCGCGTGCCCTGTCGCAGCTTGAATTGCAGTACAAGGAACAGCTCGCCGAAAGGAACTCACTTCTTGTCCAGTTATGGATACGCCTTTCCGCTATCTGTGGAGCCGAGTGGGCTGACAGAAATAAGTTGGTGGGCAAGGGAGGTGCTGTTTTATCTGCTGATGCTAGTGTCAACACTCATATTTCCGGATTCTCAAAGTCGATTCTTGCGGCTGCGAAGAATTTGGAGACCGTATTAACGGGATTCAAAACTAGAATACGCAATATTGAACGGGATCTATGGAAGGAATATGCGTAAGTTTTCCTGCACGCTAGCTTTGGGCTAATGATTCGTCAATTTTGCGTCTTCGGCTGTGGTTTTGGGACATGATTCCCTTTCGGGCTATTGATGATGGGCCTTGACAAGGGTGAACGCTGACCAACATGAAACGTGCAGTGTTGTAGAAAATACGCTAGAAACTCGGACTCGCAGACTAGAACGGCTGGAAGCTATGGTTCGAGATGGAGTCGGCGAACAATCATCAATGCGGAATGAAATCACCAAGCTGAAAACTGAAAACCGGCTGCTGAAGGTATGCAATTCTGCCTGATTCAAGGGTTCTGGTTGGATGAACCTTTATTTTGCGAATATTTTTAGCGGCTGAAGATAGCGTTTTTTTATATGCTAACTACTCTACGTAATATTTTTTTTTTCCATAGGCGGAACTTAACGTGGTCCGATTACAGCCATCCAAGCTACCGGTACGAAGTGGTATTAGCACTGTTGCCTCGCGGGATAGTTTATCTGCGGCGGACAACTCTGTGGTACACCGGGGCTCGCCGGATCCACCCGGGGACACTAGTCTTGCCCTGAGCAATACAATAGCTTCGCTCGACGACGTTACAGACGAGAACGAGAGACGGTGGATACTACGACTCCGAGAGTTAGAGAAGCGACTTAAAGCCGAACGGGAGGCTCGACTACTCGACCGAACAGGGGCAAAAGCACGACTTGAAGAAGCAAGGAGTGAAAGAGAAGCCCTGAAGAAAGAGTTGGAACGAGAACGAACGATTTCTCGACTCGACAGACATGATGATGATCCAGACGATAGGACTACTAAGCGAATGTCGATGATTCCGAAACCGAAGGCTAGTGGAAGTGGGACAAAGAGTTCATCGAGGGATATGGGCGATGATTTAGGCGGGAATGGGCTATTAGCACCGCCGGATGACGAAGATGTACGTTCGTTGATCGTGCGCGTTGAACGTGAGCGTCGAGGGGAGCATAGAGCTAAGAGCCGCGATCGACATAAAAGCCGCGAAAGGCGAAGCAACAGGGATACGCCCGACGAGCTGTCGCCGTCGTCCTCGGGGCAGCATCGAGATCGAAGTCGAAACCGTGATGTGGGCGCGTCTAGGTCCGATTCTAGAGTTAGAGATCGCGGAGATAGAGAACGTTTAAAAGAGAGGAGCGTGAGTGAGCGGACGAGTTCAAATAGGAGTTCCATGAAGCGGCCTGGTGACACTACTTCGCAAAATAAGATGGTTACTATTATTTCGAGTATTGATGAGCTGAATGCTCGGATGGAGAGGGGGAAGAGTCCGGCGACGTCGAAAAAGGAGAACGCACTGTCGCCGCGGAAGTTTCTGGGAGGGTTTTTCGGGGGGAAGAAGGATGAGTAGCTGTTTTTCTCTTTCTCTTCTGATAATACAATCCCCTGTTTAAAGTGCTATTAGACTTTCTTCTGTGGCCTGGCCTTTTCCCCGACTTCCTTAATTTTAGGGATTCTTTTGAATTAATCCCCTCGATGGGTGGCGCGGGCACCTTTTTTTTTCTGTTCTTCTCTTATTGAAAGGCCTGGACAACTTTCTAAGTTTTTTCCCTTCCCTTCTATTCTCTTCTCTACTCTTCTTTTGTGCCCTCGTCGAAAGGGCATGATGATTATTTGCCTTCATGAATGAATATTGAAGACAGTTCTTCTCTCTTAGGTTTCCACTTTGCGGTTCTGGTTTTTTATATATATTTGATGCCAAATGCAAAAGATATCCACCTTCTGTTTGCTTTTATCATATTTTGTACACTTTTTTAATACTCCTTTGTTTTCTCCCTCTTTCTTTTCTTGTAATATCATCGATGGGGTAATATACCTTTTGCTAAATTTGGGGTGTATATATATATTCTGTGTATACATTCAGGAGATTCTACATTCTA